>NC_134898.1:37989612-38009612 GCF_041734735.1 Babylonia areolata | reverse complement strand
TGTTATCAGATTGGCAATGATCATGACTGTGATAATTTTGTCGTTGTTCTTCTTCTAAATCCTATCATCCTAGCGGTTCTGTTCACACACACACACACACACACACACACACACACACACACACACACACACACACACACACACACACACTGAGTATATATATATATATTATATATTGTACATATATATATATATATATATATATATATATATATATATATATATATAAATATGTACAATATATATGTGTATATATAGATTTTTTTTTCGTTCACAACTCACACAATCAATATCGTTCCCAACACGCTGACCATTTTCAACCTCCCGATGAAATACACCAATCAACCCCACGTCGTTATGTTCTCCAGAAATTGTTTTTACGTTTTGATTGTTTCAATAGTTCTTTCCAGGAAAGACCTTCAAATATGTTTTTTTTACGGTGTGTTTTGTTTTACAACATTGCAGTGAGGTATCGGAATTCTGGGTTGTCGTTTCATTATAGTGACAAATTATCATCAGGCATTTGAAATTATATCTTTTACCTACACGTTGATGTAATGTAAGATGCATAACCACACACACACACACACACACACACACACACACACACACACACACACACACACACACACGCACATGTGTGTGTGTGTGTGTGTGTGTGTGTGTGTGTGTGTGTGTGTGTGTGTGTGTGTGTGTGTGTACATGTATGATATATTGATATATATGCGTGAATAGATGACTTAGAAAAAAAACGTAAACTAAAACATTCTTTAGATAAATAGTCGAATAAAGACATGAAGATATGCAAGTTATGAATAAACAGATTTAACAAATATCATGTAAGAAATTGAAATGCGCATCTATTAAAAAAAAAAAAAGAAGTGAATAAGGAATCTTTGAATCTGTTTATTCACTCTTCCAGATGTGCATGATGGCGATGGTGATGGCAAGCTAAACACCTTTCGCTGTGCCCCACGCCAAATTCAGTGACAAAGAAGAAAGCAGCAGGTGTTCCACCGCTCCATAGTATGCTCTGTTCCTGTGGGCACAGAGATCTCTCCAGTTTGCATCTCTCTCTGTCTCTGTCTCTGTCTCTCTCACTAAACGTTCCTGGTTTTCTGACTGACAACCGTTCCATTACCTCTCTCCTCCTCCTCTTTCTTCTTCTTCTTCTTTCTCCTCCTCCTCCTACTTCTTCTTCTACTTCTTTCTCCTCCTCCTCCTCCTACTTCTTCTTCTACTTCTTTCTCCTCCTCCTTCTTCTTCTTCTTCCTCCTCCTCCTTCTTCCTTTATCCTCCTCCTCCTTCTTCTTCTTCTCTTCCCCCTCCCCCTTCTTCTTCTTCTTCCTCATACGCTTCGAGAAGTTCCAGATAAATGGAAGAATATGCGATACTTGCCTTAAGCTGAAGCTTATTCGGGGTTCTATGAGTTCTATGAACTGTAACAGCCTGAGAGATGATGATTCATGTACCTTGGAATATTTCAGATGTCTCGCGATCAGTTATGGATGGTGGGGTATGTTATGTACCATGGAATATATCACATGTCACCTGATCACTAATAGATTATGTGGAATGTTCTGTATCATAGGACATATCAGACGTCACATGATCAGAAATATATATATATGGTCGGTGTATGCCATATGCTATCGAATGTATCAGATGTCATCTGGTCAGTTATGGATGGTGGGGCATGTTATATATCATGGAATGTATCAGATGTCATCTGGTCAGTTATGGATGGTGGGGCATGTTATATATCATGGAATGTATCAGATGTCATCTGGTCAGTTATGGATGGTGGGGCATGTTATATATCATGGAATGTATCAGATGTCATCTGGTCAGTTATGGATGGTGGGGCATGTTATATATCATGGAATGTATCAGATGTCATCTGATCAGTTATGGATGGTGCGGCATGTTATATATCATGGAATGTATCAGATGTCATCTGGTCAGTTATGGATGGTGGGGCATGTTATATATCATGGAATATATCAGATGTCATCTGATCAGTTATGGATGGTGCGGCATGTTATATATCATGGAATGTATCAGATGTCATCTGGTCAGTTATGGATGGTGGGGCATGTTATATATCATGGAATGTATCAGATGTCATCTGGTCAGTTATGGATGGTGGGGCATGTTATATATCATGGAATATATCAGATGTCTGGAGACGTGCGTTGCTGAGTATGGCGCTTTTGGCGTTAGCAAGTTTCTGTTGTTTCTTTTTGTTTGGAATATGGTGTATCATGTGGATTTTTTCGTCTATTATTTGGGTATATTTTTCTTTCTTTCTTTCTCATTTTCTCTCTTCGTTTTCTTTGCACAATGATTAAAGCTTCTTTCTTTCTTTTTTTATTCTTGTCTTTCCCCCTTTTTCTATATATCTTTCCAGTCTCTGCCTTTCTTTTCTGTTTGTCTTCCTCCTTTTTTCTCTGTCTCCGTCTCTCTCTGTCTCTCCACCCCCGGGCTCATTCTGTCTGTCTGTCTGTCTCTCCCCCGCCAGGTCTCTCTCTCTCTGTCTCCCTCCCTCTCTCTCGCATTCTCTCTCTCTCTCTCGCATTCTCTCACTCTCTCTATCTCTGTCTCTCTGTATTTGCCTTATCTTTCTTTCTCTGCCCCTGTGTCTCTCTCTCTCTCTCTCTCTCTCTCTGTCTTCATGTCTCTGTAATTCTTTCTCTGTACAAGTCTATCTTTCTCTGCCCCCCCCCCCCACCCCCCCCCGCCCCCTTCCCCACTCTCTGTATCTCCCTCACCCTCTCCTGGTCATCATCATTTTCCTTGAAATAAACGCACGCGATCTTAATTAAGAACATGATTTTGCAGAGAAGAGGTCCATGTCTTGTGTTGTCAGACACAACCAACTCCCTAACCCTCCCCCCCACCTCTTCCCCCAAGTTATCTATCTAGAGTATATAGTTGCTTATTTGTCCCATTGTATTGTTCCTACCGAAAAGCACTATGTCTGCAGCAAAGCGCCTGAGCTGACGGTACTCAGTTTTGTCTGCAAAAAGCCTACCTCGTAGTCTTCATCAAAGTGAACTTAGTCTCTCTTAATTAAATGACTCGTGGCGGTCAGTCTTCCCTCCCCCCCCCCCGACCCCTTTCCTCCACACACACCCACACACAGACACCCCCATCTGATGTCTAGTGGATGTCTGAATGAACCAGGCTATATTTTCGTCGTCAGAAAAAAATAAAATTGCGGTCGTCTTTTGTCTTCCTCCAACTCTTCAATGTAAGAGCCTTCTGCATGTAATGATAATCGATGATAATAACTGAACATTTACCAGCGCTTTCCTCATTGCACAAAGCGCTTTACAATCCACACACACACACACACACACACGCATACGAAACACGGTCAGTCCTCAACTTACAATAATGCACAAGAAACATATATATGTGCATACAAACTCGTACGTACAACACAAAAATACGTACATACATAACATTTCAGTTAATGATGTTAGCAGTAACGAAACGAAGTCATCGTAGGCAGTAGCCTATTTCGTCTTCCAAGAGAGAGTGTAGTGAAACATATTCGCATTTTAGCACTCTGTATTTGTCTTGGGTGAACAGAAACAACAACAACAACAACAACAACGACGACTCAGTTTGAACATATATCAACAACAACAAAAACAGCAAGGACAACAACAGCAGCAACAACAACACTACATCAACAACAACAACGACAACAGCAGCAACAACAGCAACAATAACAATACAGCAACATCAAAAACGATATCATCATCATCAACAACAATACAGCAACAGCAGCAACATCATCAACAATACAGCAACAACAGCAACATCATCAACAATACAGCAACAACAGCAACATCATCAACAATACAGCAACAGCAGCAACATCAACAACAATACAGCAACAACAGCAACATCATCAACAATACAGCAACAGCAGCAACATCATCAACAATACAGCAACAACAGCAACATCAACAACAATACAGCACCATCAAAAACGATATCAACATCATCAACAGCAACAACAGCAACATCATCAACAATACAGCAACAACAGCAACAGCAGCAACATCATCAACAATACAGCAACATCAGCAACATCATCAACAATACAGCAACAACAGCAACATCAACAACAATACAGCAACAACAGCAACATCATCAACAATACAGCAACATCAGCAACATCATCAACAATACAGCAACAACAGCAACATCATCAACAATACAGCAACAGCATCAACATCATCAACAATACAGCAACAACAGCAACAACAGCAACATCATCAACAATACAGCAACAACAGCAACATCATCAACAATACAGCAACAACAGCAACAACAGCAACATCATCAACAATACAGCAACAACAGCAACAACAGCAACATCATCAACAATACAGCAACATCATCAACATCATCAACAATACAGCAACAACAGCAACAACAGCAACATCATCAACAATACAGCAACAACAGCAACATCATCAACAATACAGCAACATCATCAACATCATCAACAATACAGCAACAACAGCAACAACAGCAACATCATCAACAATACAGCAACAACAGCAACATCATCAACAATACAGCAACAACAGCAACATCATCAACAATACAGCAACATCATCAACAATACAGCAACAACAGCAACATCATCAACAATACAGCAACATCATCAACAATACAGCAACAACAGCAACAACAGCAACATCATCAACAGCAACAACAATACAGCAACATCATCAACATCATCAACAATACAGCAACATCATCAACATCATCAACAATACAGCAACATCAGCAACATCATCAACAATACAGCAACAACAGCAACATCAAAAACGATATCATCATCATTATCATCATCAACAACAACAACAATAATAAAATACTGCAACAACAGCAACATCATCAACAACAACAAAAATACAGCAACATCAAAAACGATATCATCATCATTATCATCATCAACAACAACAACAATAATAAAATACTGCAACAACAGCAACAACAGCAACATCAACAACAATACAGCAACATCAAAAACGATATCATCATCATCAACAACAATAATAAAATACTGCAACAACAGCAACAACAACATCATCAACAACAACAACAACAACAAAAGTGCAGCAACATCAACAACAACATCATCATCAACATCATCAACAACAACAACAATACAGCAACATCAACAACATCATCATTAACAACAACAACAACAAGAACAACAAAAGGCATCAGATATGAAAAGGTAATTAGGCCCCAAGAGAGGAGGGTGGTGGTGCTGGTGAGCTGGACTGGGGGATGTGGGGGATGGGGGGTGGAGGTGTGGTGTAGCAACATGGGCGATTTCGGTGGGACGTTGATTGATGAGAAAGGATAATAGCGATAATGAAGCTGTTTACTTACTGATCAGGGTGGGGGTGGGGGTGGGGGTAGGTGGTGGGTGGGAAGGGGTGTTGACGGTGGGGGGGTGGGGGGGGATGGTGGGAGGGGGAGTGGAGGAGAGAGAGGGGTGTTGGGGGGAGGGCGTGGGGGTGGAAATGAAGTGGATGTATGTATGGAAGGGTGCGGGTGGTGATGGAGGAGGATTGGGCAGGTTGCGGGCAGCGGGAGAGGGAGGGGGAGTGGCGTGGGGGGGAGGGGTAGCGGGGTAGTGGGGGGTGGCGGATGTGAGGGTGGTGGAGCCGATGTGTGGTGTTCGTCCACACTCAGCAGATTTTTCGGACTGTAGTGATAATTATGATTTTTGTATCCCCCCCCGCCCCCCTCCCGCCCCCCTTACACCCCCTTTTCTTTTGTCGGTCTCTCTATCCCCACTAAAGCTGTGAACGGACGCGCAAACGCGCGCGCGCGCGCGCGCACACACACACACAACACACACACACATACGAACACACACACACACACACACACACAAATTCTAATATCACTTCAAGTGGAAAGATGTTAAACTGAAGACAACAACAACAACACACACACATTCCTCCTTAGCACTATCCCCCACCCACTCACCCCCATGAACTCATATACACACAGGCAGTCTTAAGTACAAGCACGCATTTGTGAACGAAAAACGCACGCCAACGCGCATGTAATCATACACACACACATACACGCGCGCGCACACAGATGCACACACACACACACACACGCACGGGAATAACTACGACCCCAACAACTGCTATGTGTTTATAAAGAATATGCATTTTATTTTTCTTGTTTGACAATAAAGGGATCTTGGTATGTGAAAACATTATTTGGACTGGTTGTCGTTTACATTGACTGAGCCTTGTATGGTTTTCATAAGTGCGTACGCGCGCGCGTGCTCCAGTGTGTGTGTATGTGCGTGCGCGTGCGTGCGTGCGTGCGTGCGCACGTGTGTGTGTGTGTGTGTGTACATGCGTGTGTGCATGTGCGCCTCTCTCTCTTTCTTTCTTCCTTTCACTCTCTCTTTCCACACACACACACACACACACACACACACACACACACACACACACACACATATATATACGTATGTATATATACAATTGTACATATATATGAACTGAATCATTTATGAAAGTCAAACCCTTCATTGCTCGCATGATTTCAGACTAAATCATAAAAAGAGACAAATGACTTACTTCTTTGTCAATGGAATACCAGGTGTTTTTTTGGGGCAACTGAAAAGATGAAAGTATTGCTCCATTTTTATGCTTTACTCACCAAAATCAAATTCCCATTGGTAAGAATGATATAACATAATGAATAAATGAAACCACATTTACGTTGTCTGAAGAGAGAGGAGGTGCAGGGTAATGTGTGTGGTGTGTGTGTGTGTGTGTTGGAGCTCATGTACGTTTATATGCATTTAACTGTGCTTTCATATCTGTGAAACTGCATGTTCGGTGCATATCTGTTATGCATGTGTGGGTGTATATGTAAATGTGTGTCTTCATGTTTTACATCTATTTGCTTATTTATCATCATTGTTATCTTATTTATTTATTTATTTATTATTGTTATTAATTTTTATTATTATTATTATTATTATTATTACTATTATTATTATTATTATTATTACTACCTTTTTTTTCTTTTTTCTTTTTTTTTTAACATTATAGTTATTATTTATTTATTTATTTATTTATTTGTGTAAGCTTATCTATTATTTATTCACTTTTTTTCCCTCAAGGCCTGACTAAGCGCGTTGGGTTACGCTGCTGGTCAGGCATCTGCTTGGCAGATGTGGTGCAGCGTATATGGATTTGTCCGAACGCAGTGACGCCTCCTTGAGCTACTGAAACTGAAACTGAAACTAATTTGCCCTCTCGGTGTTTCCTGAAACAAACACTTCTTGTCTTGTCTTGTCTTGTTTTACCTTGTCTTGCCAAAAGAAAGAGTCATGTTTGCTTACAGACAACTAGTAAAATTGTAGCTTATCTTGAATGAAAGTAACACTCGTCAAATAAAAGATCTCTTCATTTATGGCAAATTATGTAGACAGCATCAGCATAATTTTGTGATGAGCTCTTAGAAAACAAGGTTGTTTTTTTCTTTAACGTGTCTGATTCAGTGACCTCCTTTTTGTTTTCCTCTGGACAACATTCTCCCTTCGTGTGTAGCGATTTCCCTGTAGTGATGGATAGATAGATAGATTTTATACCCATCTGTACCTATCATCCTGCACGAGACCGACATTAAAGTGTTTTTCCCTAGGGGCACGCGCGCACATACACAGACACAGACACGCACAGACACACACAGACACACAGACACCCACACACACACACACACACACAACACACACACACACACACACACACACACACACACACACACACACAACACAACACACACACACACACACACACACACACACACACACACACACACACACGGACATTCAGACATACATACAGACAGACAGACACACACACATAAATAGACAGATACACATATACATGTACGCAAACACATTCACACATATGCACAACCACACAAATACCAGTTTCAGTTTCTCAAAAATCTGTCGCTGCTTTCGGAGAAATCCATACCCCACCACAGCTGGTTGGCAAATACCTGACCAGCATCATAACCAACACGCTTAGTCAGGCCTTTTTAAAATTTTTTATTTTATTTTATTAGTGCATGCTTATATTTTTGTGTACATATCTTAGTGGAGTTCTGTCAGACTACCCTCTCGTTGCCATGGGTTCTTTTCCAGTGCGCCAAGTGCATGCTGCTCACGACACCTCGGTTTATTGTCTCATCCGAATGACTTGACGCTCAGTTTGATGTTCCAGCCAAACGCGGGAGGAAAGTGGCGAGAGCGGGATTCGAACCCAGACCCTCACGGACTCTCTGTATTGGCAGCTGAGCGTCTGAACCGTTCTGCCACCTTCCTCCTTAACGCATATACACACATGTATACATGCACAAAGACATACACACACATACAGACACATAGACACACACATACATACAGACAGACTCACACACACACACACACACACACACACACACACACACACACACACACACACTCTCTCTCTCTCACACACACAGCCACACACAGAGACACAGACACAGACACAGACACACACACACACACACACACACACACACACACACACACACACACACATTACTAATTTAGTAAACTACATTCCATGCATTACGCACGTTAGCTAAAAAAAAAAAAAATAATAAAAGCCTTGTCAATCTGGCAGGGAAAACAAGCTGTGCCGCAAACCATCTACAACAACAGCACCAGCAGCAGATATTAATAGGACACATCCACACTCACCCCACTCAACACCCTTCCCAACCACACACACGCACACACACACACACACACACACACACACACACACACACACACACACACACACACACACACACACACACACACACAACATTGACAACAAAAACCACAGCAACAACGAAGTGTTGAACGATTATAATCGAACCTAGCTCTTCGACTATACACGAAAAAACAACAAACAACAACAAAACAGAACAAAAACACCCCATGCAAAAAAACAACCACCCAACAAACAGAACAAAAAACAAGCAATAAAAGACACCTCAAAAAATCCACGTGCGCAATTTGCTGGTCAGCACGTATCAACCATTTACCATGGCTGTTTAATCAGGACTGCCAGATTGTCAGGGGCAAAAACTGGGAAGCTGGGGAAAAGGTTAAAAAGAAGCTTTAAGTCACCGCCCACCGAGAGACTGGTCACAGATCAGTTTATTAACAGGGTTCTGCGTACGAAGCACTTAGCGAGCAATTTATCATCATTAGCATTGCTCTTTCTTTCTCTCTCTCTTTCTTTCTTTCTTTCTTTCTTTCTCCCTAATTGTTTAGCAGCTCCGTGTACAAGACAGTGATAAATAGCAATTAGCAATAATTTTGATATAGATAAACAACAACAACAACAACAAACAAACAGAAAAAGCAGCACAAACAAAAAAGAGGGGGTGGGGTTTGTTAGGGAAGGGAGGGTAGTACAGCTGTTGAAAACGATTCGAAAGTTGTTAAATCTTTATTCTTAAAACCGAACGTCAAGAAGGCAATTGGTCATATGCCTCTGAACTATGTGATGTGTTCTGCAAAGTTTACAACTGGTCTCTCAGGAAGAAGAAAGAGAAACACCCGTAGGTGCTGGGGAGGACCCAGAGAAGCACTGTCTCCACCCGCCCTTGGAACAATCCTGCACCACCCTTGGAGGCCTGCGCTGTGTTCACGATGGGTGCAGGTACGCACAGGACACTCCATCAAGAATTCAAGGGACAGAACTGCTCCCGAACAGTCAAAAGAGACCACAGGATGCAATTCGCAACAGCCTTAAAAGAAGTATCCCCATGGGTGTACCAGCCAGTATTTCATGACTGCAGAGCCCACCAGCAAAAGACACCACCCTCCAGCTGCTGAGCACACCCCACAGACCAAACCGCCCTGATGTGATGTGTTCTGCAAAGTTTACAACTGGTCTCTCAGGGACTGCTCTGTCCCCAATATCTGAAAAAAAACAACAACCTCCACCATTTGTCCCGTGCCGAAGAAAGAGTTCAACTGCACTAAATGATTACCGCCCTGTTGCCCTGACTTCTATAGAAATGAAATGTTTTGAAAAAAAAAGTTCTTCGCCATCTGTTATCTTTCACTAAGCAACACATTGACCCCCTTTAATTTGCGTAAAAAAAACAACAAAACGAACAACAACAAAAAAACAAACAAACGAAAAACAACAACAACAACAAAACAACAACAACACAGAGAGAGAAGTATTGACGATGCCATTTTGACTTTCCTTCACAATGCTTTTTTTTTTTCTTTGAAATAACTCAGGATCTTTATTTTTCGCATTCTTTTTGTTGACTTCTCTTCAGCTTTTAACACAATACAACCTCTCGTCCGAGCCTCAAATCTGCTGCATTTAGATAATGACCCTAAGCTCATTCTCTGGATAATTAGCTTCCTTCTCAGCAGAACCCAGTCAGTCCGTTTTCAATCTGTCCACCCATCTCAAACCTCTACCTCTTCTGGTGCACCCCAAGGCACAATGATGTCACCTGTTCTCTTTACAGTATACGGGAATGACTGCAGAGGCAGGGAGTAAACTCCTGTCGTAAAGTATTCTGACAGGTCAGCTATTGAACATCTGTCAAACACTGATACTATTTACTTTAGTGAAACCCCCCCCACCCCAAAATAAAACAAAAACAAAACAAAAAAAACAACTTCTGTTCTTGGTGTGAAGAGAACCACTTGGTCCTCAACGTTCTGAAAACAAAAGAAATGTTAACAGATTTTCGAAAAGACCCCTTACCTGTACCAAATTTTTTTACAGACGGTAAAACAGTTGAAAGAAACGACTATAAATGATTAGGGACTGTTTTAGATAATAGGCTTGCATTTGACAGGAATGTTGAACGTACTAAAGGAAATGTTAATCCAGAATGTTTTGTGTGCAGAAGTTCAGAAATATTGGTATCAATTTCAAGATTCCCCACAGGTATCACCGACGTTGCATTGAGTCTGTGCCCACAGTTTCATTGATATGTTGGTACAGAAGTTTGGGAGCGAGGAGTAAGCGAGTTGTAAATTATGCGATGGATTCTGTGTTCATGTTTTACACAAATCTAGCGTAGGCTGTCAAGGTCTGATCAACACGTTGGGATTATATGAAGATCAGACATCTGCTCCTTTATTTTTCCGACAAAAAGATCTGGTCAAATGCTTACGGATAAATCCACACGCTTTGACGACACCTTTCTCTCCATACGAACGGCGAAAGAGACGACGTTAACAGCGTTTCATCCCAGTTACCATCATCAAAATATTGCAAGCGGAACGCTCTTATACTGAAGAGGTGAATGTTGACAAAGAATACCACAGTTCTGACGACGGAAGCTAAAGGTTGGGTCATTCAGACACCCACTGGACATCCGAGGGGTCTGTGTAGCGGAGAAGAGAGGACTGGCCGTACTGAGTGAGTTAAAACTGAAAACTGAAAAACAATTACCAGTACATTAACAGCAAAAAACAAACAAATAAATAAGAAAACAACAACTGATAATGCTTACGGCGCAGCAACCCTCGCTCCCGAACCAAACGCCGACGCGCCAACAACCCTCACGTCCTTACAACAACCCACACGTCCTTACAACGTTCTTACAACAACCCTCACGTCCTTACAACAACCCTCACGTCCTTACAACAACCCTCACGTCCTTACAACGTCCTTACAACAACCCACACGTCCTTACAACAACCCTCACGTCCTTACAACAACCTCCACACATCCCGCCCACCGAGAAACACACACACACACATACACACACACATACACACACACACAAAACCACCCGAAAAACAAAACAACCCCTCACACCCACACACACTGACACACGCACTCGCACACACACAAACACACACACACACACACACACACACACACACAAACCACGCCCCCTTCGCCCCAACCCCACCACCACACGCCGGCAATCCACTCACACGACCTCCCCCTTCCCCTAACCATCCCACTCCCTCACCCATGCCCCCCGCCCCCGTCCCCCAGGCCCCCTCCTCCCCCCAACCCCCCCTTCGCACGCCATACCAACCCGCAGAGCTTCGACTGAGCTCCTCCCACCTGGTTATCCATCACCCTTTTCTATCTACCCCCCACCATCTAACCTCCTCCCCCCCCCCCACGACCCCCCCCCCACGCCATTCCTCCAATTATTGTTTCAGTCGCAAGCTGTCACTCACCACGTGCTCTCTCCTCTCAACCCCCCCACGCCCCCCCCGCCCACCCCCCACTCCCCGCCCTCCCCTCCCAGTTCCATGTTACGATTATGATGATGATTACTAGTATTATTGCTATAACCATCATTAATCTATTCTTTTTTTTCCCCCTTTTTTTATGTGACGACAAAGCTCCATCCGTAGCTTAATCAGAAGCTGACATCACATCACCCTGCCTTCATCCCTAACACACAACTTTTACGCCCTCACCCCCCCCCCACACACACGCCCCCTATCGCCTCCCAACACCCTCCTCCTCTCCCCCCACCCTCCTCTGCGTCATCCTCCTCACTCGCCCCCCCCCCCCGCCCCCCCCTCCCCCCTTCTGTTTTCTCTCCCTGGGAGGGAACGGACTAATGAACAAGTGCGACATTAACTCCCACAGGTGTTAATGAGTCAACTGAGTCAGTAATTGCAGTCACATTCATTACGAGAGACGCCTGCGGTGAATTAACAGTGTTTTCTCCCCGAATGCAATGATATCGCTGAAAGGTCCCAGACGGTTGTGTGAGGTTGAATGGAGGGTCAGTGGCTGTGTGTGTGTGTGTGTGTGTGTGTGTGTGTGTGTGTGTGTGTGTGTGTGTGTGTGTGTGTGTGTGTGTGTGTGTGTGTGTGTGTGTGTGTGCTTAATGGCCGGGCGTGTGTGTATGTGTTCCTGCGTGCGTGCGTGTGTTCACACACACATTAACCAACAAACAATTAACAAACCAACACCCACATCCACTCACACACAGACGCACACACATACACACACACACACAGACACACACACGAATGCACATATACACGCACTCACACACAGGCGCGCACACACAGACCCTTGCGCGCGCACGCACACATACACGCACGCGCACGCGTAAGTACACACACACACACACACACACACACACACACACACACACACACACACACACACACACACACACACACACTTGCGGCGCACGCGTTAAACTGAATTCTAACACACGCATTCCATCACCCCCGACCGACCGCTACAAAATATGGACTGCAAAGGAAACCAAACGGTTAATTACGAAAATTACCATATAATGCGCACAGCTATGACTGTTGCATATTATCCATCAATCAGAGGCACTTTCGGTGGTGAAAACATAGATATATAACAACAACCCCCCCCCCCCCACCCCACCCCCTCCCCCCCCCAAAAAAAAAAGATTAAAAATAAAACAACACCTAAAACAAAAAAAACCCTGGTCTACAAGCCATGCGAATGATATTTCTGCTCTCAGAAATCTGACAAGAGACAAAACATTAATGGATCAGTCGAAATGTATTGCATTGTATTGTATTGCATTGCATTGCATTGCACTGAATTGCATCGCATTGCATTGCATTACGTTGTATTGCATTGGGTCGCATTGCATTGCATTGTATTGTATTCCTCCTTCACCACAGCAGGTTTTTTTTTCTGCGTTACGTAACAAGAGACAAAGCCTTATATCAGTTATGGAATTTTGTTTGTTTTTTGTTTAATGTCCCGTCACACATATCGGTGATTGAAAATATATCAGTTATAACAAGAGACAAAACCTGCATCCACCGGTTTTGTCTGGAACGGATAAAGGATTAATTCCGATGATAAACACCCTCTCTTTCCACAGCCCTGCATCTTCTGCTGCTTTTGATGGCAGAGTTCAGACCATGGAATACAAAACATAGTAATGAACAGAGTTCACTGAAACTGCATAAAGAACGTATGTTGGTGTTCAAAAGCGTTTGGACTTACCGTTAAAAAGAAAAAAGAAAAAAACACCAAAAAAAAACAAACAAAAAACCCCCAACAAAACTAGCAGCTGTGGCGAAGTTGGTGTCGCAGATTGACGGCTTGGAGGGACGCCTGTTCGATTCGAAGCGGATCAAGGTAGGCTTTTTTTTGTTGTTGTTGCTTACTGCCAGATCCTTTTCAGGGTTGAATGTGATGTGGGCTTTAACTGTGCAGACTGGGACCACACAGTCCAGTATCATGCACTTCATGGATGCGTCTCTGGGTGTGTCGTTCAATTTTCCTGACCAAACTCCAAAGTGTCTGTAATCTCTCTGGCCTGCTTAACGCCGGAACATCTTTATGAAATGAAGCGTAGAGAAGACCCTTGTCACGTAGTCCAAAATACCATCTTCATCATCGTCCTTCTCCTTCTCCTCCTCCTCACTCCATCATCAGTGGAAAATAAACAACAACGAATGCGATATTCTGCATCAATTTCTGGAACTTCCACTTTTCAGTTTCAGTTTCAGTTTCTCAAGGAGGTGTCACTGCGTTCGGACAAATCCATATACGCTACACCACATCTGCTAGGCAGATGCCTGACAGCAGCATAACCCAACGCGCTTGTCAGGCCTTGAGTGCATGCTAATATATACATGTACCTATCAGCGTGGATTTCTTTTTTACATATTTTTTGCCAGAGGACAACACTCTCGTCGCCATGGGTTCTTTTTCAGTGCGCTAAGTACAGTGCTGCACACGGGACCTCGGTTTATCGTCTCACCCGAAAGACTAGACGCTCAGTTTTGATTTCCAGTCAAACTTTGGAGAAAGGGCGAGAGCGGGATTCGAACCCACACCCTCACGGACTCTCTGTATTGACAGCTGAGCGTCTTAACCATTCTGCCACCTTCCTCCAAATCGTGACTTCCACTTCAGTTTTACAGGGGTTACTTTGTGACGTCATCAGTGGGGGCACGCCTGCTTGCATGTTTATCATGACAACTTACCGCCCCTGTTAAAACTGAATGGACTCATCAACTGCGACAGCAATTTTTAGACAGAGGCAGCGAGCAGCCAGAACAGCCGTCGGTACCCCTAAACATCGCTGTCTGCTGGGAGTTGCTCAGCACATTGCACCTGACCTCCGAACAATCTTAAAAATAGACATAATAAATATCATATTACTGTTTAAAAAAAAATTCCTTCAAAGTTAGGTATTGCTTGTTTTTATAGACTTCCACGCTTGGACTAATATATATATGTATATATATATATATATATATATATATATATATATTATAGGTCATGGATGATGAACATAAATCATATATGCAATGAAAACAATCAACTGGAGAATACTCTGATCACTAATGACATTAACATACGTTTTGACATTATGATTTCACACGGAACTTATTTCGGAATGTTTTAATTACAAATGTAACAAAGCCGTGATTCTCTGCATATACATGTATATATGGCTGGTAACTGATTGCAGTCAAATCGTGACTGAAATGATATATGACATGTATATACTGGTCGGCCTTCCTAAATATCTGTTAGACAGACTTCAACAAATTCACGCTACCAGACTTATTTGCAGAGCTTCTTAATTTGACCATGTTTCTCCTCGCCTTCAGTCTCTCCACTGGTTGTCTGTTTCTGATCGAATAGACTACAAACTATCCACTCTGGTTTTCTCTGTAGTCAACGGATCTGGCCCAAAGTACCTTTCTGAACTCCTCCCTATTTATACTCCGTGTCGTCAGTTCCGATCTTCCTCTGATACTCCACTTCTTCTCAGAATACCTTACGTCAGAAGTAAGACCTGCGGACACTGATCATTTTCTTTTCAATCGCCAAAGACGTGGAACAAGCTTCTTGATAACCTCCGTCATTCTGCCTCCCTCGCCTGTTTTATATCTTGTCTCAAAACTCTTCCCTCGGCGGTACGTTTAGTTGTGGAAGGTCCACTTCTTTGCGTGTGGAGTGCTTGACTATGTGTGTATACAGTGTATGTGTACACTTACATATGCATGTGTATGAATTTGTATTTGAGTGTGCTTTTAGGTTTAATCGCATGCGCGAGCGCGTATATGTTTGTGTGTGTGTTTGTGTGTGTGCGTGCGTGCGTGTGTGAGTGTGTGTGTGTGTATGTGTGTGTGTGTGTGTGTTTGTGTGTGTGTGTGTGTGTGTGTGTGTGTGTGCGCGCGCGCGCGTTCGTCGTGCGTGCGTGCGCGTGTCTCTGTGTATGCACGCCTATTTGTGAATGTGTGTATTTGTGCATGCCTATGTGTGCGTATGTGTGGAGGGCAGCTGCTACGTACATATGTATGTTAACTTGTATGTTATCACACACACACACACACACACACACACACACACACACACACACACACACACACACACACATATATATATATATATATACATACATACATACATACACACACACAGCAAGTCGAACTGAACCATTCACATTTTTTGTTCCAAAAAGACGTGGAAGAAAACAGAAAGGAAATACACCCCCTTCTCTCCCCCCAAAACAAACAAAAACAACAACAAAAAACAAACAAAAAAACAACAACAACAACCAAAAAACAAACAAAACAACAACAAAAAACGATACAAAAAGAAGAAAAAAGAAACACACACACACACACACACACACACACACACACACACACACACACACACACACACACACACACACAAAAGAAAAAAAACACACATCAAAGAATGAGAAATGAGAAAGTCCAAAGATCATGAATTATCCACGGAATTCATTCATAGCAGCCCCATTGACATTAATTAAGCCAATTAATACATTGTCGATTAGCTTGTTTGGTATCAGCTATTAGCTTGATTAACTAATATCAGTCTCGAGACCAACCTGACCCCGGTACTGTATATAAACGGCTGGTGGGCAAGGCTTCAGCATCTGCCATCTTGTAGCGCTCAACAGAAGCATCACCGACATTTCTCCGAAGGTCCAGAGTGTGACTGCTGGTTGTTCTCCCCGCCAGAAACCATGAAGGCTGTTGCTGTGTTCCTTGTCCTGCTGGTGGCTTGTGAGTTGATGTCTGTGTGTTTCATTCTGTCTTTGTTCTGTTTGTTTCTTTCTTTGTTCGTTTTGTTTGTTTGTCTGTTTTCCCAGTGTCATGGACACTGTGTGTTTTGTGTGCTGCATTCTTTCTTTCTCTCTGGCTCTTTTCTTTCTTTTTAACTTTCTTTCTTTCGTTCCGCCGTCCGGGTCTTTATTTGTGATATGTCTTCTCTGGGTTCTTTTTCCTCTGCGTTTTTTGTTTTTGCTTGTTTTCGTTCTTTAATTTTTCTGCTTTCCTCATTTTGTTTGGTTTCTGTAAGCTTGATTCAGAGCTAGTGATGTTCTGAAATATAAGGTACAAAATATTTATGTGCCAGCTGATGAACCATAATGATGATAATGAAATAATGTTGATGTGACATCTGCCCTATATGAGTTTGCAGCCTTAAAAATCAGTAATTGTCTTCAGCGTCCATAAACCAATCATTTGTAGATTCACTGGCGCATTTATTGCTTTCGTTATCTCTTCATATGCCTGTTGATCTGCAGAAAGTGACCAAAGCGGTAAAGTGAGGGACAAATATTGTGTTTGAAAAAAAGTCGAAAGTGTTTAACATAGTACGCACTTACCTTACCCGATACAGATAATATCATGCCCATGACTCGCTATTGGTTCCCCAATTAAACGAATTTGAACACGGGTAGATTTTTTAGACAAAGTTCGAATATGCTTGTACACACGTAACTGGAAGAACATAAATCCAGCAACACCACATATTTGTGTACTGTTTCTCTTGCAATGTCAAAACCAAAGAGTTTTTCGAAAATAAAAGAGATATCTTTCAAATCGCTAACATCGATTCTTACTATGTCTACCAGTGTCAATAAAATTTTCTTTTAAGTCTTCATCATTCCTTGGTTTAAATTTCATTCTTTTTTTTTCCTTTCGAAAACTGTTGAAGAGCAAGTCGGATTCAGGGCAGGTTATAGTACGGTTGACCATATTTTCACTCTTTATGCTCTGAACAGACTTGAATAGAAAATCTGAAGTTTATGTTGATTATGTCGACTTCCAACTCAGAAATAGAAATATGTTGTGGAACGTCTTGAGGTGTTGTGGTGTTGATGGTAGGTTGTACGGAGCGGTGCAAGAAACATACGATACAGTTTTAGCCTGTGCAAGGGATTATAAATTTCATAATGATTTTTTTTTCCACATGTTCAAGAGGCGTTAAACAGGGCTGTTTGTTTAGTCCGCAGTTATTCTCTTTTTTTTTTGATGAATTGGCCGTTGAATCATGTAGAAAAAGGAAAGCACGAAATACAATACAGGAGTTGCTTAGTCATTTTTGACTCACTTGTGTAAACAAAGTGAGTCTATGTTTTAACCCGGTGTTCGGTTGTCTGTGTGTGTGTGTGTGTGTGTGTGTGTGTGTGTGTGTGTGTGTGTGTGTGTGTGTCCGTGGTAAACTTTAACATTGACATTTTCTCTGCAACTACTTTGTCAGTTGACACCAAATTTGGCATAAAAATAAGAAAAATTCAGTTCTTTCCAGTCATCTTGTTTAAAACAATATTGCGCCTCTGGGATGGGCACAAAAAAAAATAAAGAATGAAGCCTAATTATATGCAAACTGCATTTACTGTTATATTTATATTTTTTGTATTCTCTAAACTTGGCACTTTGATCTGATATTCTGACCCAACAGCTAGAGCAGTCATTATTATCATTTTTTGTTCAAACAGGAACTTCTTTTGCTAAGCATGGAAGTTTTATTTATTTTGCAAACGTTTTGGTGCAGAGAGTAAAAAGGGAAATAACTCTGTAATTATGCTAGGGGACTTAATTTGCTTTACACTGATCTTTCTCACCTTAAACATTACATTTTGAAATTATACTCAATACATAAAAAGCTTGTGTGTTTTACTCTCAGTCACAAGTGAGTCTTGAAGGACTTGTCTCTCTTGTTACTGTTTTTACCGATGACATCACACTTCTCTATGATACTGTCGTTGGATCACACAATCAGTTAGATATCTTAGAACAAAAAGCAGACAGACTGTATTTTGTATCTTCGTCTTTTGTAATCATTTAGCATCTTGAAGAACAAATGAATATGGCTTGATTTCATTGACAAGACTGGTTGTTAAAGGAGGGGAGAGAGAGAGAGAGAGAGAGAGAGAGAGAGAGAGAGAGAGAGATTGAGATTGAGATGGTTTATTCATATAGGCCACAGCCCCTTTGAAGGGGGATATGCAGTAAAATGCTAAAGTCATACATTCAAAAGTCTTCATGATGTAACATATACATTTCTCCTTTTGAGTGCTTTATACAGATATAGAGCGAACTCCTTGACAGTCTTTTCATTTGTTGATGACATTAACATGATAAGTCTAAACAAGCAAGGGTGTTGACAGTATTTAAGTGGAATCAATTGTTCTCTAAGATCTCTTAATACTGGGCAACACAGCACAAAGTGAACTTCATCTTCTTTAGATTCTTGACACATTGGACAAAACAAATTTTGGGCACATGATTTTCGATATCGATCATAATGCGTACATATTTCAGTAACACCTAATCTAAACCTTGCCAAAGTATATTTCAGATGTCTATCAAGTCTCATTGACAAATAAACTGGCAGAGAGAGAGAGAGAGAGAGAGAGAGAGAGAGAGAGAGACAGAGACAGAGACAGAGAGACAGAGAGAGAGAGAGAGAGAGAGAGAGAAAAAACTATACAGTTCCACTTATCTGTTTTGCTTCAGACGCCTACGGCCAGTTTTTTTGCCCCGACTCTCAGGCGAATTTCCAGTGTTTTGAAAACGACCCTGACCGAGTCACATGCATGAAGACCACGGGCACCAACGATTATTCATACGCCTGTGGCTACTGCGGCGTGAAGAA
>NC_134898.1:37974612-37979612 GCF_041734735.1 Babylonia areolata | reverse complement strand
GAAAAAAAATTGAGAAAAGCAAGTAAAAATCTTTCTCAAAATATTTATCCCTTTCCCTCAGATCAGCATCATGAAGATTAATTTTTTTTTTCATTAAAGTTAAATGTCGACTTTGGTTATAAAAAAAGAGCTGTTTCATCCCCAAAGTTTCACCAAAAAATGCTGGGACAATTGAGGAATCGATTTCGTTCAAAAGGTAAGTAACTAACAACAAGAATAAGACATGAGCGGCTAAAAAGCCCAAAACAAAACCAAAACAACAACAACAACAACAAAAACAACAACAAAAAACCCCGTGAGATGCACGTCTTTAACCGAATGTGACTGAAACAATGACAAAACAATGCCATTGTTTACAATGGAAAAGGATTAACAAGTACATATTTCTTTCTTCTTTTCTTTTTTTTTTTTTTTTTTTTTCAAAATACATTAATTTCAACCCTCGTCCAACAGAGGAACTAGAATAAAAGAAACGATTGGTGTAAAAACAACAACAACAAAGAAAGAAACAAACAATAAACCCTAAACACAATCCATTACAACAGACCTCCCTTACCCCCTCTCCACACACACACACACATTTCCCCACCCCACCCTCCGTTGCCTTCCCATGCAGGACAGAACAAAGTAATATACAAAAAGTAAAGGTTAGGTCCCATAACCTTTCAACGCCACTAGGGCAGTGAATTCCTACCCATTGTGTTCAGGGCTAACCACAGTAAGGCGAGGCCCAGTTCTCTTCTTCTGTCGTTTTAACCTTCCTCAACGGAAGTCAGGTTCCCATTCATACCTGTGTAGAGTGAGGTTCAGTTCAGTTCAGTTCAGTTACTCAAGGAAGCGTCATTATGTTCGGAGTGAGGAAAAATCCGGAGTGAAGAGCCTTTCCCCCGAGGACGCACACCATGCCGAGACACAGCTTTCAACCCTGTTCGCTGGTGAACACAGGATCAGGGGTACCCCAGCGCTTACCGATTCTGCCACAGTATCAGTATCAGTAGCTCAAGGAGGCGTTATTGCGTTCGGACAAATCAATATACGCTACACCACATCGTAACCCAGCAGCGTTACCCAACGCGCTTCGTCAGGCCTTGAGAGATAAAAAAAAGCAAAAAAAGCCACAGACTATACGAAGAGAAAACCAGGTCGATTTTACTGACATCGAACTGGCCTGACCCGTTCACACACACACACACGCGCGCGCGCGCGCACACAACACACACAGACAGACAGACAGAGAGAGAGAGAGAGAGAGACAGACAGACAGACAGACAGAGACAGAAACAGAGACAGAGAGATAATGTCCCTTCCCAACGTATCCTTTGAACAACAGCTGTGGCGTCCTTTTCTTATGGTGCACTACTACACTTGTGAGTTTGTGCCTGAATGTAAATGAAGAGAAAACCAGGTCGATTTTACTGACATGGAACCAACCTGACTCGTCCACAGAGAGAGAGAGAGAGAGAGAGAGAGAGAGAGAGAGAGAGAGAGAGAGAGCTAATGTTCCTTCACCTTCACAACGTATTCTTTCGGCAACAGGGGTGGCGTCTTTTCTCATGGTGCCCTACTACGCGTGTGAGTTTGTAAACCATACAACGGCTCTATTGTTTCCTCTTGTGCACAAGGGGTGATGTCGACGATGACGATAACGATGACGATGGCAATGACAATCTGCCAGACTGTAACTGTAGTCTTTTACCACCAGTTCCGGCCGCATCGTGCGGTAGACTGTCCGTTTTCACCACACGGATCGGGTTTGATCGTACGGTCCAAAAGGTCTTCCTCAACCGTCAGACTGAAACGGCTAGCGTGACAGCTCCTTTTGCGGAATACTTCTGTTAACCACAGCAACATCAACAACAACTCGCTCTGTACACATGACGAAGCCAACGTCTTTATCAGCCATAAGTCTTGGGAACGTGGAAGCGTGACCCAATTTCTACCAAACCACGAAGGGGCTATTCTAAAGCTTCACAATTTGTTTTGTCACTATTCTGCTGCTGCTGCTCCTCCTCCTCCTCCTCCTACTACTTGTTTAGCTCTGCATACAACTGCTGTATTCAGGACACGGCCAATGTCCTTTCAGCGGGTGGAATCATACACGTTGTCCACCACAGCTTGTCTCTCGGGCTGATGACGCAGGAGAGCGTAGACCTCGGAGGCCTGCTGTGACGCAGCGAGATCCGCGGACGCTGGAGGTTGGCGGGGCGTGGTGTGCGTGTGGTCATACACGTCACACTGACCGCCGGCGCCAATCTCGTTTCTGTTGCCGTCCCGATCCAGTCGGCCATATTCCCCGTCGTCATTTCCGCTTCCGGCCTCGTCGCGGAGAAGCACCGAGGAGCAATCTCCCGTTGCGGCGGCGTCTTGGCGACTGGAAGAAGTGTTGGTGACGTCATGTCGAGGTGTGACGTCATCGCAGTGTATGGCAGGCACTCCTGTCAACTGCGTCGCCTGCTGGGAGCTGACCTGGTCCGCTGGTTGGCTGAGGAAGAAAGAAAAAAGAAAGATGAAAGAAATGATTACACACACACACACACACACACACACACACACACACACACACACACACACACACACACACACACACACACACACACACACACACACACTGTGTGTCTCCATCTCTGTCTCTCCCTCTCACCCCTCTCTCTCCATATAATCTGTCTCTCCATCTGTTTTTCTCTCCCCCCCCCCCTCCTTCTCTCTCTCTCTTTCCACCGCAGCAGAAGAGGCAACTGCTGTCTCAATTACCTGGGCTAGAATTAGATAATAGTGCGAGTGTCCCGCCCAAGTTTCATCCCCACTCTCTCGGCCAAGAGGGTTTTAAGACAGTCGGCGTTGAGACGTTCCCGAAAGGCCAACTATCTATCAAGACTGCAGCACTAAGAGCCAATGCATTCTTACCGCCCACTTTGAGAGTCATAGTCCCTCACAGAAGACAAAGCTGTAAATTGCAGTGGAGAAACCATTGATCATGCAACTTTCAGTTTGTTATTGTCCCATCTGCAAGCTTATGTAAATCTCTGACATTAGCCGAGCTTTGAGCACACACTCAGTGTTAAGACCAACCGTTTACGAATGTAGAAGACGCAGCAGACTCCTAATGCAGCGACGAACAAGACAGGACAAATAGCAACGATGTAGGTAAACGTTGTTCCTTGGTCATCTTTGGACATAACACACACACACACACACACACACACACACACACACACACACACATCACTCACACACGCATACACGCACGCACGCACACGAACACACATACACACGCACGCACGCACACACACACACACACACACACACACATCACTCACACACGCATACACGCACGCACGCACACGAACACACATACACACGCACGCACGCACGCACGCACACACACACACACACACACACACAATCACATGATTAAGCATTTTGTGTTTGCTGGGCGTAGGATCCATACGATTCACTCCGTTCATTCTCTGTCTGTCTGTCTGTCTGTCTGTCTCTCTGTCTCTATCTGTATTTATCTCTCTGTACAAATACGTCTCTCTGTATATGTCTCTGTCCCTGTCTCTGTCTGTTTCTGTCTCTGTGTGAGTGTCTCTGTCTCCTCGGTCTCGCATGCGTTGGAACTCTGTCTCTCTCTTTCACTCTCTTTCTGTCTGTCTATCTTTGTCTCTCTCTCTCTCTCTCTGTGCGTGCGCGCGCGCGCGCGCGCGCGCGCGCGCGCGCGCGTGTGTGTGTGTGTGTGTGTGTGTGTGTGTGTGTGTGATAATTTCAGCGCTGGTATGGTCCGTGCCGTGGGCTTTGCGCCACGCACACCAGACTAAACTGCAATAAATTGAGTTCTTCTAGAACTGAATCACTTTGTGGGAAAGATTGACGCCTGACAAAAACCGAAGGGCCATTTCCAGGCAGTAAAACCGTAAATACACATGGTGAAACTTCCCATAGTAATAAAACCTAAATCAGTGCATACTTCAAAACGGAGCGAAACAAAACAAAACAAAAATCTAATCGCAGAATAAACGAACAAAACAATTCTCGTTAACTAAATAAGCCATGAAAGTAATGAACAGATGAATTATAAAGCGACTGAAGAAAGGAACGAATGTGTGAATCAAGCTCTCATTCTCATAATGAATGAACAAAATGAATGATTGAAAGAACGAATAAACGATCGTCTCACCCAGCTCACTGTCCGGAGACTCTGAAGACAGTGTCTCTGAGGAGGTGATTGTGTCCCCTTCATCCACACAGCTCAGATTGAACGTCACACCTGGACCTGAAGAAAACAACACAGAACCAAATAGGTGATGACATCAGTTTTTATGTGTTGGTGTCATCAGTATCAATATCAGTACCTCAAGGAGGCGTCACTGCGTTCGGTCAAATCCATCTACGCTACACCACATCTGCCAAGCAGATGCCTGACCAGCAGCGTAACCAAACGCGCTTAGTCAGGCCTTGAGAAAAAAAGAAAGAAAAAAAGAAAGACGATAAACACATAAAAATACTACTACTACTACTAATAATAATATTCATAAGGCGCAGAATCTTGATGAAGTCAACTCTGAGCGCACACATAAGGTAACTCATATGTGTGTGTGTGTGTGTGTGTGTGTGTGATCTTTCAACTGAATTACATAGGAAAACAAAATCAATGCTTTAGTCCATGAAAATGAAAACTTCACAAAGTTAAAAAAAAAAAAGAAGGCACTTTAGACACACAACAGAGAGAAAGCAACGAAGGAAAAAAAAATGATACAATTTCTTGAATATTTAAAGAAATTTGAAGGAAAGACGACTCTGTGCCCCCCCCCCCCCCCATCTCCTTCGCCCCTCTGTCCTCCACCAAACCTGCGGATCCAAGAAAAACAGACACAGAAAGGGAGGTCACTGCTGTCCGTTGTCAGGACATCAATCAAACAAGCATATATTTCACCTGCAATCATTATAACCAGGGCTTTTACGCCCTTGTTTTAGAAGAAATAACAGAGGATTGACCACCA
>NC_134898.1:37949612-37969612 GCF_041734735.1 Babylonia areolata | reverse complement strand
TTTTATCATCAACAAAACAAAGCAACAGCATTATCATCATCTCATCATCAACATTATCATCATCAACATTATCATCATCAACATTATCAACATTATCATCATCAACATTATCATCATCAACATTATCAACATTATCATCATCAACATTATCATCATCTCATCATCAACATTATCATCATCTCATCATCAACATTATCATCATCAACATTATCAACATTATCATCATCAACATTATCAACATTATCAACATTATCATCATCAACATTATCATCATCAACATTATCATCATCAACATTATCAACATTATCATCATCAACATTATCATCATCAACATCATCAACATTATCATCATCAACATTATCATCATCAACATTATCAACATTATCATCATCAACATTATCATCATCAACATTATCATCATCTCATCATCAACATTATCATCATCAACATCATCAACATTATCATCATCAACATCATCAACATTATCATCATCAACATTATCATCATCAACATTATCAACATTATCATCATCAACATTATCATCATCAACAGCAACGATAATAATGAAAAACTGCTCCACACACCTGATGGGAGAAAAAGACCTCTATTCAGAGCAAGACCACTTTGTATTGTGAACTCGAATTTTCATTCAATTAGAAACAAACAAAGTGAGGCAGTGGATATGACTGAATGCTTCAACACTGATGTGGTTATAGGAACAGAAACATGGCTCTGACCCTCTGTGGAAGACGTGGAAGTCTTCCCACCTGACTTCAAAAGTGTACAGGAAACACCGTGTTACCACAAAAGATGGAGTGCTCATCGCAGTGCAGAATATACTTGAAAGCCAGCTAGTGAATGAACTAGACACCAGTTGTGAAATTATATGGGAAAGACCTCCCTCAGGAAGTGCACATTTTATTACACTTGTTCTTTCTACCATCCAAAGATTAGTGACGAGCTCAGTATGAATGAGTTTGAAGCATCGGTGAGAAGAAACAACAGACATCCGAGACCCACATTTTAGTCTGGAAGGAGATTTTAATCTGCCAGGAATTGATTGGAGGACTGATGATCTGGGACTTGAGCAAGCAGTCCGCGAGCCAACCCGAGGTCAGAGCATCCTGTACCTATGCATCACCAGTCATCCAAACCAATGTCTGAGAGTCGAGATCATACTTTGTCTCTCAGATCATGATGGTGTTCTCTTCGAAGTGGACTTGGCACTGTGGTGCCGTGAGTTTCCAAGGAAGGTAGTTTAGTATGACAAAGCCAACTGGCAGCATAATATGAGAGAGGATATGAAGAAACAGGATATTGAAATCAGTGACTATGATAGTAACACCTCAGTAGAGACTCTGGCGTAAAGATGGCGTGGTGAAGCACATTCCTACCAAGCAATGTAAGTCCAGAGTCAGTCATCTACAGATGTTCAGAGCTCATGGGGAAACGTCACAGGCGCTATCAGAACAAGAAACGAAATCCTGGCTCCTGAAAATGAATCATCATTTCAGGACCTGAAACATCAAGTCCAAAGAGAAATACGGCAGACATACTGGAAGTATGTGTGTGTCTTGTAGACTCTGACCAGGAAGATGACAACACTCGGGCAGGGCACAGTCAGAACAAAATTCTGGACATAATTATATGATGTACATGGGACGAGATTACTGCGGAGTTGCCCCCCATCAATCCGATTGGTGACGTCCGCTGCTGAGAAGGCCAAGGTGCTTAATGCACAATTCGAGTTGGTGTTCTCCCACAGTAGACAGCTGATAGAAAGGGACTTCAGACAGGGCCATGGACTTACCACCAAAGAAGACGCCCACCACCAGCTGGTCACATCGTCATCACATTAGAGGGAGTTGAGAAGGTGTGAAGCCATCATGTTTGTGTAATATATGTTGCATGGTCTTGTAAGTGTTTGAACATGCCATTGGGAAGATGACAGATTAAAAACATGAGGAAAAAAAGAGAAAAGAAAAGACAACAGAAAGGAGAAAAATGATGATGGAAGGGGAAAAAAAGACCAAAAGAAAAAAAAGATACAAAAGACAAAAAAAAGAAAAAAAGAAAAAGAAAAAAAAGAACCTTCCAGGGATGCTGAAACTATCCTGCTCATTTGCAGAAATTTTAGGCATCCACTGATTTCTCCTTAAAAAAAAGAAGAAAAAAAAGAGGGAGTTGAGAAGATGCTCCGGAAGCTAAATCCACATAAGGCTCCTGCCCTGACAGTACACATCCGGAAGTTCTGAAAGAACTGACAGCAGAACTAGCACCCATCCTCACTAACATCTTTACAAGATCACTTTAACAGAAAGAGCTTCCGTGTGACTGGTGGACAGAGCACATTACACCTGTGTTTAAAAAAAGTCCAAAAGTCTAAAGCTAACAACCACAGGCCAGTCACTCTGACGTCAGTCGTCTGTAAGCTCATGGTACACATCATAGTGAGCAGTATAATGGCTTATTCAGAGGAGAACAATATTTTTAACCCGCTCCTGCATGGATTCCAACAAGGCCTGTCTTGTGAAACACAGCTGGTAGGATTCATAGACGATCTCCCAGCGAATCTACAGAAGAATAGCCAAACGGACATCTTGGTAGTGGATTTCTCAACAAAGTGTATCGTTGCTTTCTGATGTACAAATTGATGAACCATGGCATCTGGGGCTAGATCGTCATATGGATAAAATCATTCCTGTCATGACAAACCGAGGCAGTGACAGTGGATGGGGAGAGGTCTGATTACATCGGTGTAAATTCATTCTGGTGTCTCGCAAGGCTCAGTCCTCGGACCAAGTCTATTTCTTATGCTACATAAACGATCTGCCCACAAGTCTGAACTTCGCGGTTAGGATGTTCACAAACAGCACATCGGCCTGCATGTACCTAAAAACAACGACGATGCTGCATGGTGAAGCATTAATATAAGTCATCACCCTCCCCTCCCACCTCCTCACCCCCCCCCCCCTTTCCGCCTTGCATCCCGCCCCTCCTCATCCCTTCTGCGCCACCACTTCTATCTTCGTCCTACTCCCCAAATAGTATTCTTAAACTAAGATTCTGAGCTGTTCTACACTAGCACAACCCCACCAAATCAATGCCCAGCATCAGTCTTCAGTAAAATGAAGTTGGTTGGAAAAATCTGAAGAAAAAATAACAACAACAAATAAACAACATCATCAAAAAGAACAAATACAACAGCAACTAAACAACAACGTCATCATCGTCAACATAAAAAGCAACAAAGAACATAATCAACAACGACTACACAGCAACATCATCATCAACAACAACAACAATTACAGCATCATCACAATAACAACTAGAACACCAACTAAACAAAAACATCACCATCATCAAGAACAACTGTACCAACAACAATAACTACCACTACTACTTATACAACTGTTGCTGCTACAGCTATTGCTGCAACAACTACTACCACTACTACTGCTGCTACTGTTGCTGCTGCTACTACCACTTCCACGGCTACTACTACTGATGTTGCTACCACTTCTACTATCACCACTACTACAGCAAGCTGAAGAGAAGTGTGCAGTACCTTCAGCTTGAGGCCCCAGGACCCACACACCCACACCCAGGCAGACAAGCACTCCAACAGACACCACCGACATGGCTGCAGCAAACCACCAACGCCGATGTTCTCGCTGACCGCTGTCCACTACAAGCGGACACCTGTACCTCCGGGTGTCAGTGGAAGTCCATTGTGAACGATGAAGAGGTCAGCTGACTCCCGGAGATGAGAGCACAGCCCAAAAGGCAGAGACGCAAATGCGGCCGCACTGTAGGCAGACAATTATAGACAGATGGTAGGTCTCGTCTTCTCTCTCTGCGGGACTAAGTCTTCTGAATGTGGTCCTGATGACGTCTCTCCTTGAAACGCCAAACCTTCCTTGTAGACAGTCAGTCACCGGGCACGCTACAGTCAATGCAGACAGCGGCAATAGAATGACATGGACATACACAAAAGTACCAAGAACACATAATGTATATCTACTGCCTCATACTGTGTGAAGAACGCTGGTGTGTGTAAAACCATGTCCTGCTCGCCGTGCGAAAGGCGGAAGTAGACACTCGGGTCTGCTGTTGAGTGGTGTGTGTGTGTGTGTGTGTGTGTGTGTGTGTGTGTGTGTGTGTGTGTGTCTGCCTGTGTGTGTGGTATCTGTGTGTGTGTGTGTGTGTGTGTGTGTGTGTGTGTGTGTGTTCGTCTGTGTGTCTGTGTCTGCGTGTCTGTGTCTCTGTGTGTCTGTGTGTGTGTGTGTGTGTGTGTGTCTGTGTGTGTGTCTGCCTGTGTGTGTGGTATCTGTGTGTGTGTGTGTGTGTGTGTGTGTGTGTGTGTGTGTGTGTCTGTGTCTGTGTCTATGTGTGTCTGTGTCTGCGTGTCTGTGTCTCTGTGTGTCTGTGTCTGTCTCGGTCTGATGTTACGCGCGCTTAGATTTGAGTCATGATGTGTATTTGTGGATTGGGTGATCACCCACACCGTTCCCTTTCCCCGTCCCTCCATGTACACACACACACACACACGCACGCACACACACACACGCACGCACACACACACACACACTCGCACGCCTGCTCGTGTGTTCAAATAAATCTGGTGTACTTGTAGAATATCTTTTCAAAATGTTTTTATTGTCTGTTCGAGTCATGAGTTAATGTTTAAGCATGTTTGTTCTGTACCATAATTTAACTATCATGTGTGCGATGCGATACGTTTATGAGTTATAACGCTTGATTTATGGCAGGGTTTCTTATTCGGGAATATTTATTTAATGTATCAGTTACTTTACTCTTTTACCACATATTGCATTTATTTAAATACTGAACCTTCCACATGACAATTTATGATAATTTTATAGAAGCATTTCTTGTCCTGATAATATTGTTTCAAAATATTCACGTTATTTTACAAAGTGTGTGTGTGTGTGTGTGTGTGTGTGTGTGTGTGTGTGTGTGTGTGTGGAGGGTAAGGGAACTTGGGGGGCTGGGGGGTGGGGGCTGTGCGGGAAATGTACCTGCTGTGTTGTGTTACTTGCTTGTGTGCATTTAGCTTTATGCATTGGTTTTTTTAAATATTTTTTATCTTTTGTCCAACATTTGCCATATTGCGAGTGTGTTGGACTTGGTTGTTGGCTGAGATATTGTGATGGGTGAGTGACGAGCCAGTGGATGGACAATTTATTTTTTCCAAATGGATGAATAAAGATGTACTGTATTCCATTACCTATATGTTCTCTTCCACATATTCTTCCTCTTGAAGGCGACGATCAACTAGATAAGTACACTGCCGATTCATGGAGTAGCCATAAGAGAGCCAGTGACAGGAATGGCAAAGACCTGCGTCGGTACCAGGTTCAGTTTCAAGAAGGTGTCAGAGCGTGTGGACTGATTCATACACGCTGTAAACACATCTGCTGTAAGTAAAGAAATAAAAAATAAAAGTAACAGATAGGTATACCTGACCCTCGCATAAACCCAATGCGCTGAACACGCCTTAATAATAAAGAGCCTATCTGTGTAGAATAAAAAATGAAATAAAATTATAAGACAAAATAAGCAAATAAGTAAACGCTTTCAAATATAGTGAAGAGATACATAGACGGAAAAGGATCGACTAAAAAAAAAAAGAAAAAGACAAAAAAGACAGAAAATGGTCCATGTTCTGAGAACCCATGCACACACACTGACACAAGCGTGAAGGTGCGCACGTACACACAAACGCGCACACATAGTGATAAATGCACATCGCACATGCAATAATTTGCAGTCTCACATACACCAAGGTCCTAATTTCAACCTACAAATGAATGTAACACACACACACAGAGACCGCCAGACCTACACACACACACACAAACACACACAACACACATTTATGTTTTTCTACATACACTATGCGCAGTTAATAAAAACAAACAAACAAACAAAACCACAAAAAAACCGTTGCTCGGCGAGATTACGCAAGCGCATACACATAGAAAGACACCCATAATTGTACACACACACACACACACACACACACACACACACACACACATATATATATATATCCATACACACACGTACACATATGTCTGTTAAAGAAACGAAAAACCAACAACAAAAAACCAACAACTATGGGAATCCAAAGCTTGATTAGCTGCGCGCCCTTTGTGAGTTGTCGTAAGCTTTGGTCAGCAGGCCCGCCCTTCATCAGAATAGGGTTGTTGTTGTTTTTTTTAAAGAAAAATAAAAAGGAATGGCAGAAGATGTGTGAGAGGGTAGAGTTTCGCAGACTTTTAGAGTTTAACTTTTGCAAATCCCGGATCTGATACTAAAAGAGTGAACAGTCCACTTTGACAATGGATGCACCTGTCTCTTATAGTTAAAAAAAAAAAAAGAGAGGCAAGGCCTTCAAGATTCGTGGCAAATTACGTCCCGTAGCAATAATTACAGAGTAATTCTCCTTAATTACTATCTGCACCAAAACGTTTGCAAAATAAATAAAACTTCCATGCTTAGCAAATGAAGTTCCTGTTTAAACAAAAAATGATAATAATGACTACTCTTGTTGTTGTGTCAGAATATCAGATCAAAGTGCCAAGTTTAGAGAATACAAAAAATATAAATATAACAGTAATCAATCAATCAATCAAAAACACTTTATTAATCCACATGGAAATTAAGTTGTGCAATCACAGGCTCATTGTAAACACTGGCATAAAATCATGCGCAACATGAGAAGAGATTAAAACTAGTCAAATAAGTATTCTCAATAGCTGACGATATACTAACCCCCCCCCCCCACACATACTCATGTTAAGACAATAGGGTATTGCACAACAAAATTAACAAATGAAAACATCCAACAAAAAAGGGTATAGATTACTAAAAATGACATGCGCGCACGCACGCATACACACACGCACGTTAAGACCATAAGGTATTGTACAACAATACATAAATAAAAACATCAAGGGAATAAATCGTATATATAAGTAAAATGCACACACACACATACACATACAACGCATGCATTCACATAACATATGTCACGCCAATAGAATTAGAACATTAACATTAAGATACATGAAATCCAAGTAAAATAAGAAAATATTTAAAAATCACTTCCGATCACACACACACACACAGAAATGCTTGCCCGTGATCACCCGCTCAGTTCCCACATGCACGCATAATGTCTGGTCCCATACACTCGTGTGCTGGTGAAGTTCAGGTGTTGCTGTGGCGAATGGGCTTGGGGAGTGGGAGGGTTCACTTAGTGTATTGGCTGTTTTGATTGTGTGCTCGAATGGCTGTAGGAATAAATGAATTAATGTATCGAGATGTTCTTGCGCGTGGAGCTCTAAACCTACCACTTATGTCTGACCTTCTGCTATTAATGTCATCATGTAGTGGGTGTCTCTCGTCGGTCAAAATTGTTATTAGTCTGTCAGTCAGTTTTCTATTGTGCATGTCGCTAAAGGTGTCTTGTCTTATACCCACCACCCCACACTCTTTCCTAGTGACTTTTTCCAACCTGTCTTTGTCATGTTTGGTCAGGTTTCCCCCCCAGCACACGGCTCCGTATGTTAAAACACTGCAGACAACAGATGTGTAAAACATTTGGAGCATCTGCTTGCATACATTAAAAGATTTCATTTTTCTAAGACAGTACATGCGAATGTTGCTCTTTTTAATGAGTGCAGTTGAGTTTTCATTCCAAGACAGCTTATTGTCGATTATCACACCAAGATATTTGTATGAGTCTACTTGTTCGACCACTTAATTTTTTGTGATGATTTTACTTAAACTTGATTTCTTTTTTCTGAAGAAAGTAAATGCAGTTTGCATATAATTAGGCTTCGTTTTTTTTTTGTTTTTTTTTTGTGCCCATCCCAGAGGTGCAATATTGTTTTAAACAAGATGACTGGAAAGAACTGAATTTTTCCTATTTTTATGCCTAATTTGGTGTCAACTGACAAAGTATTTGCAGAGAAAATGTCAATGTTAAAGTTTATCACGGACACACACAGACACAGATACACACACAGACACAGACACAGACACAGACACACACACACACACACACACACACACACACACACACACACAGACAACCGAACACCAGGTTAAAACCTAGACTCACTTTGTTTACACAAGTGAATCAAAAATCGGGTATGAGTAAACGAGGGTTTGTCTATTTGTTTCCGCTTCAGAACGCGGCTGGCGTAAAACAAAAACAAAACAAAAGAACAGCAGCAACAACAACAAGAAAAACAACAACAACAACAGCAGGAAGTTCTGGTTGCCGTTCAGCTGGTTATCTTTCTAAGCGCAGTGATCTCCCCTGCTTGAACGTTCTGACCTTCAGTGACAGGACTGTGAGAGGACGTCAGACCATGTAACTGATGAAGGGTTTGGAAAGACTCTCTATCTCTCCCTTACATTCACATACACACACACACACACACACACGTGCGCTCGCACGCACGCACGCACACACACGCAAACAAAGATACTGGGCGTGTTTGCTTTCAATAAAACACGTGTGCTCGCAAGTAAGTGCGCACAAATACCCACACGCACTCTCTCTCTCTCTCTCTCTCTCTCTCTCTCTCTCTCTCTCTCTCTCTCACCCACCCACCCACCCACCCACACACACACACACACACACACACCCTGTGTTTGGTGAATTGGGCACATTCCCATTAAGTTTAAAAATAATATGCCAAATTATTACATATTGGATTCACATAATTCAATTACCAGAAACTTCTCTCATCATCAAATTATATAAGTCCATGTACCAAGAAGAAAACACAATTCCCCCATGGTTAATATTTGTCAGGAGGATACTCAAAATGATTAGTGTACGTAGACTACTACAAAATATTGAAAACAAATATATTAGATACTGGAAAGATAAAAGAGAAAAAAACACACCAAAGTTTGAATTTTACAATAAGATTGTAGCAGTGTACAAAACTGAAGCCTATCTTTTCAATATATCAGATACAAAACACAGACAAGCTTTAGCTAAGAATAAGCGCGCATGACTTTGAATTTGAAAAGTGTAGACATTTAAATATTCCACGACAATACAGATTGTGTAACAATTGTAACATACTGGAAGATGAAATCCATCTTCTTGATCATTGCCTTAAATATAAAACCTTAAGGGGACAATTTATAAACGGTATTCAAAATTTGAATAACACAGGAAATATTCCCAGTCAGTTGATACTAACAGATGATGAATATGTACAAACATGATTAGGAAAATTCATTTTTGAATGCTAATCTTATTTATGACGTAATTCATTTATTTATTTATTCATTCATTTATTCGTTTATTTATCTATCATTTATTTATTTATTTATTTATGTGACGGGCGCAATAGCCGAGTGGTTAAAGCGTTGGACTTTCAATCTGAGGGTCCCGGGTTCAAATCTCGGTAACGGCGCCTGTTGAGTAAAGGGTGGGGATTTTTACGATCTCCCAGGTCAACATATGTGCAGATCTGCCAGTGCGTGAACCCCGTTCGTGTGTATACGTAAGCAGAAGATCAAATACGCACGTTAAAGATCCTGTAAACCATGTCAGCGTTCAGTGGGTTATGGAAACAAGAACATGCCCAGCATGCCACCCCCCCCTCCGCCCCCACCCATAACCCCCCCCCCAAAAAACAACAACAACAACAACAAAAAAACCAACAACAAAACAACAACAACAAAAAACAAAAAAAACCAAACAAACAAACAAAAAAACAACAACAACAAAACAACGGAGTATGGCTGCCTACATGGCGGGGGTAAAAACGGTCATACACGTAAAAGCCCTCTTATGTACATACGAGTGAACTTTGGAATTGCAGTTCCCGAACGAAGAAGAAAAAGAAGATTTATCTATGTACTTGTGTCTTATAAACCTTAGGGTTTCATGACATTAAACTTTATTCTGTTCTATTCACACACACACACGCACACGCACACACACACAAACACACACACACACACTGGGCAATGAACAATGATGTTTATTTCTGTCACCGCCGTTGGAGCACAGAGGAAGGGTGGGAAGAGACAACATGACGTTGAACTAAATGCCGTAATTTACAAGAACAAAAACTCATGATCAGCGAATAAAATGAGGAATGAATCAGAATGTATGGTGTCATTTTCAGACAGGATTGCATTGCCATCCAGTAAATACATTTACCAATAAAACATCGGACCATCCATGACCAGCCACATAAAATAAGCAACAACAACAACAAAAAAAGTGCGCAAAAATTACACAATGAAATATGTACAACAGGCTGAAAACAAATAAGGACGATATATATATATATATTTTTTTTTTCAGCGAGTTGGCAGGTAAATGAGTGAGTGATGCATAATTGTCATGCTATTTTTTTTTTGTTTTGCTTCAGTCTTTTATTCAAAACAAAAGTCGCTGTAGCGACATCATCTGCCACACTCAAATAACGCTGCAGGTCCAGACTTGCCGCAAAGAACACCCCCACCCACCCCCACCCCCCCTTTTCCCGAAAACAACACCAACCTCAACAAGAAGAAGAAAAAACACAACAAGTAATTATGAACATAGTGCTCGCTCTCATGAGCTTCCATGTTCTTTCAAACTTGGTGATCTTAAGTTTAAAAAAAATGAATGTGATGAGAAACTAAGAAAAACAAACAAACAAACAAACAAACAAAAAAAACCCAAAACAAAAAAAGCCAAAAACGAAAAGTAATTTGAATGTGGATGATGTGTTCTAAACTGATATGAAATTGCATGTTTAAAGAAATATATTTGTGGATTATTGCCACAGATCAAGGCCGTTTTACACACAATCATTTTTTTTTTTTAACAAAGATAGCAAGCAGTTCAGGTGAAAATGGCCAACTGGGATAAAAAAAAAAAAAAGAAGAAAAAAAAAAGAGAAGCCAGAACAGAGATGAAAACAAACTTAAAAAGAGGTCAGAATCTTTGTCAAAATATTTTCCTTCAGACCAGCATCACGAAGAAGCCATTACATGTCAAATGCTGACTTTTGGTTATAAGCAAAAGCTTCCCCTAACGTTTCACCGAAAACATACTGGGATATTTTGTAATGACAGTTTTCATTCAAAAAGTTAGTGGTTAACTGCCAACAAGAATACCCAAAAGAGCGGTTGAAAACATGTTGCATGTCTTTCCTTAATTGTGACTAAAACGAAAGACAAGACAATGTCTTTGTTAACAGGAGCAAGAGATTAGAAGGTGTATGTTTTCTTTTTTTATTTTCAACTCTCGTTCAGCAGAGGGATTAGAATGAAAGAAACACTTGGTGGAAAAACAACAGAAAGCAACTACAAAAGACAACGAAATGTAAAACACACAGATTCCATTACAACCGATCGACCTACCCCCCCCCCCCCCCGCCCCCCATCCTTTCCTTTCCCTACTCCACCCTCCATCGCCATCCCATGCAGAACAGAACAAAGCAATACATATATATATATATATATATATATATATATATATATATATATATAGAGAGAGAGAGAGAGAGAGAGAGAGAGAGAATGAAGGTTGAAGGCCCCATAGCCTTTTTCAGCTACCAGGGCAGTGAATTCAAATCCACTGTGTCTAGTGTTAGAAGAAGAAGAAGAAGAAGAGAAACAACACCAAAAACGATGCCCCCCAAACCTTTCTGCCGTTCCAGCCTTCCCCACCGGAAGTCATGCACCAATGTGAGGAGTCAGGAAAAATGGAGTAAAAAGCCTTTCTACTAAGGACACAACACCACGCCGAGACGCGGCCTTTGAACCCAGGTCACTGGTGAACTCTGGTTTTTGAAGTTACCCAACGCCTGATTATGCCACATTCTATTCAATCGACTACAACGATTCTACAACTACTATTCTACAACGACTAGATCAGCTCTGCATTCAGGACACGGCCAATGTCCTTATCAGCGGGTGGAATCATACACGTTGTCCACCACAGCTTGTCTCTCAGGCTGATGACGCAGGAGAGCGTAGTCCTCGGAGGCCTGCTGTGACGCAGCAAGATCTGCAGACCCTGGAGGTTGGCGAGGCGTGGTGTGGTGATAGACGTCACACCGTCCACCAGCGACTCTCTCCTTTCTGTTGCCGTCCCGGTCCAGTCGGCCATATTCCCCGTCGTCATTTCCGCTTCCGGTCTCGTCGGGGAGAAGCACCGAGGAGTAGTGTCCTGTGGCGGCGGCATCTTGGCGACTGGAATGAGTATCGGTGACGTCATGTCGACGTGTGTCGTCATCGTAATGCATGGTGGGCACTCCGGTCAACTGCGTCGCCTGCTGGGAGCTGACCTGGTTCCTTTGTTGGCTGAGAAAGAAAAATATGTAATCAAAAAACGATATATATATATATATATATGTATATATATATATATATATATATATATATATATATATATCTGTATCTCTGTGTGTGTGTGTGTAGAGTGAGAGGGAGAGAGGGAGAGATATGTATGTATGTATATAGATGTGTGTTGTGTGTGTGTGCCTCCATCTCTTTCTCTACCTCCTCTCTCCATCTCTCTTTACCCTCTCTCTCCCAACCTCAGTATCTCTCCATCTATCTCAACTAACTCACTCCGGTACACTTAGTGTTCGACCACTCCTTCCCTCTCTCTAATCTCACTCACTCACTCATGCATGCATGCATGTATGTATGTATGATAGCCAGTGGTGTCCGACCTGGACCACCAGAACAGAACAGCAGGAGGCAGCTGCTGTCCCGACTGTTTGGGCAAAATTCGGATCATGATGGAGAGTGTCTCGCCCAAGTTACATCCCCACTCTCTAACCCAAGAGGGCTTTAGGACAGCCCGTGTTGGCCACAAAGGCTGCAGCACTAAGAGCCAGTGCAATCTTGCCTCCTAGTTTGAGAGTCATGATATTTTAGTCTCTGACATAAGCCGAGCGTTGAGCGCACACTCAGTGTTCAAACCAACCGTTTACGAATGTAGAAGAAGCAGAAGACTCCGACTGCAGCGACGAACAAGACCGGACATATAGCTGCCACGTATGTCGTCGTTGTTCCTTGGTCATCTTTGGTCATAGAAAACACACACACACACACACACACACACACACACACACACACACACACACACACACACACACACACACACACACACACACACACTCACATGATTAAGCATTTTGTGTTTGCTGGGCATTGGATCATACGATAAACTCCGTTCATGCTCTGTCTCTGTCTCTGTCTCCGTCTCTCTCTTTGTCTCTCTCTCTCTCTCTGTCTCGTCTCTCTCTTTGTCTCTCTCTCTCTGTCTCTGCATATCTTTGTCTCCCTATCTATTTCTGGATAAATCAAGGAGAAGAAAATGTTCAAACATTTATTCGTGATCTTTGTCAAAGGATTACTGAATTTAACTGGAAGAACTGGCAGGAACTTATCCCCCCGAAAATTGAAAGATTTCATACGTATTCTATATTCAATGGAACATATGTATGTGTTTGAGAGTCAGTCGTGTTCGACTATGAGCATCAGACCAACAGAGGAAACTGCTGTCCCGACAATCTAGGCTAGAATTTGATTAAAGTGGAGAGTGTCTTGCCCAAGTTACATCCCCACTTTCTCGGCCAAGAGGGTTTTAGGACAGTGGGCTTTGGGATGGTTCCCAAAGGCCAACTAGCCCCCAAGGCTGCAGCACTAAGTAAGAGCCAGTGCAATTTCGCCTCCTAGTTTGAGAGTCAATGTCCTTCACAAAAGACTAAGCTGTAAATGATGCAATGGAGAAACCATTTGTAATACAGCTCTCACTTTGATGTTGGCCCAGCTATCAACTTGTACCAATCTGTGATATAAGCTGAGTGTTGGGCTGGAATATCGCACAATGTAAAGCATATCTATATCTTAACTTAAACCGTTCTGTAAAACAAAATCATCCAAAATTCGTTCCGGAATGTCTGATTTGTGCACAAATTTTTTTTAGATATAGGATTTATACAGAACATGATCCATTGAGCTCTCTCTGTAAAGAATTAAAGGAGGACAAATTTCATGTTTTTTCTTTTCCGTTATTTCAAAATATATGACAATCCCAGGAAAATACCATAGACAATCATATCTCTTTCGCCTGACTTAGGTGATGACATCAAGAAATGAAAATGTTGAAAATTTCAGTATATTTTGTGTCGAGGTTTCAAAATCAGATAGCATTATAATGCTGTCATAGTACAATGTCTTTGTTTTTCTGGATAGCTCTTGATATCATCAGCATTTGCAGATATCCATTTTATCACACTCTCCCTTCATTTGGGACAGTGGCCTTTACATGAACAAAAACATTTCCAATCATTTCCAACTCTCTCTCTCTTCCTCTCCCTCTGTGTCTGTCTCCCCCCCCCCCCCAATCCCCGCTCTCACCTTCCTGTTGCTCGCTCTGGTTCTGTCTCTCATATGTGTCTGTCTTTGTGTCTGTCTCTGTCTCTCTCTTCCTCTCTCTGTGTCTCTCTCTGTCTCTCTCGTGATTTCAGCGCTGATATGGATTGTGTCATCGGCTCAGCGCACACAGTCCAAACTGAATTGAAATGAGATCGCCAGAAACTGAAGAATCTTTGTGGCAAAGACTAAACGCCTGACAATGTCCCGACGGTCATTTGCAGGCCGTAAACCCATCAATACACACTACCTGAAACTTCCCACCTTCTCAGAATGATAAAACTGAAATCATTTCATAATCTAAAACAAAGCAAAACAAAACAAAAAACAAACAAACAAACATAAAACAACAAGGTATAGAAGCAAAATAAATACCTTTTACTTAAATAAATGAGTTATGTAAAAAAAAAAAAAAAAAAAAAAGAAGAAGAAAGAAAAACAATGGGTGAACAGATGAATTGTCAACCGAATAAACACAGGAACAGAGGAACGAATGTGTGCGTCAGTCACTCATTCTCCGAATAAATGGACAAATAAATGAATGATTGAAGGAAGAAAGAAAGGAAAGGGGGAGGAAGGAAGGGAGGGAGGTAGGAAAGAGGGAAGGACGGAGGGAAGGAAGGAAGGAGGGAAGGTAGGAAAGAGGGAAGGACGGAGGGAAGGAAGGAAGGAGGGAAGGTAGAAAGGAAGGAAGGAAGGAGCGAGGTAAGGAAGGACGGGAGGTAGGAAAGAGGGAAGGACGGAGGGAAGGAAGGAAGGTAGAAAGGAAGTAAGGAAGGAGAGAGGTAAGGAGGGACGGGAGGTAGGAAAGAGGGAAGGACGGAGGGAAGGAAGGAAGGAGGGAAGGTAGAAAGAAAGGAAGGAAGGAGCGAGGTAAGGAGGGACGGGAGGTAGGAAAGAGGGAAGGACGGAGGGAAGGAAGGAAGGAGGGAAGGTAGAAAGGAAGGAAGGAGCGAGGTAAGGAGGGACGGGAGGTAGGAAAGAGGGAAGGACGGAGGGAAGGAAGGAAGGAGGGAAGGTAGAAAGAAAGGAAGGAAGGAGAGAGGTAAGGAAGGAGGGAAGGTAGGAAAGAGGGAAGGACGGAGGGAAGGAAGGAAGGAGGGAAGGTAGAAAGAAAGGAAGGAAGGAGAGAGGTAAGGAGGGACGGGAGGTAGGAAAGAGGGAAGGACGGAAGGAAGGAAGGAGGGAAGGTAGGAAGGAAGGAAGGAAGGAGCGAGGTAAGGAAGGACGGGAGGTAGGAAAGAGGGAAGGATGGGGAATGAATGAATGAAGGAAAGAGGGAACGAACGAACAACCGTCTCACACAGCTCACTGTCTGGAGGCTCTGAAGACAGTGTCTCTGAGGAGATGACTGTCTCTGAAGACAGTGTCTCTGATGAGGTGACTGTCTCTGAAGACAGTGTCTGTGGGAAGGTGATTATGTCCCCTTCATCCACACAGCTCAGACTGAACGTTCCACCTGGACCAAAAAAAAAAACCCATGATAAAATAGTCTATGATATCAGCTTTTATGTGTCAGTGCCTCAAGGCCTGACTAAGCGCGTTGGGTTACGCTGCTGGACAGGCATCTGCTTGGCAGATGTGGTGTAGCGTATATGGATTTGTCCGAACGCAGTGACGCCTCCTTGAGCTACTGAAACTGAAACTGTGTCAGTGCCATCAGAGGTCAGTCATATATATATATATATATATATATGTGTGTGTGTGTGTGTGTGTGTGTGTGTGTGTGTGTGTTTGTGTGTGTGTGTGTGTGTGTGTGTGTGTGTGTGTGTGTGTGTGTGTGTGTGTGATATCTTACGACTGAATTATACAGGAAAACAAAAGGGTATGATATCAATGCTTCAGTCAATGGAAAGGAAAATTCAAAAAAAGAAACAAACAACATCTTTAAACCCTCAAAAGAGAGAAGGCAATGAGGGAAAAATGAAAGAGCTGAACACAGAGGTAATGAACAGAGCTGAACACAGAGATAACAGACACAACTGAAAACAGATCATGAACAGAGCTGAACACAGAGGTAATGAACAGAGCTGAACACAGATGACAGACAGAGCTGAACACAGAGATGACGGATAAAACTGAACACAGAGGTAATGAACAGAGCTGAACACAGAGATGACAGACAGAGCTGAACACAGATGACAGACAGAGCTGAACACAGAGATGACAGACAGAGCTGAACACAGATGACAGACAGAGCTGAACACAGAGATAACAGACAGAGCTGAACACAGAGATAATGAACAGAGCTGAACACAGATGATAGAGCTGAACACAGAGATGACAGACAGAGCTGAACACAGAGGTAATGAACAGAGCTGAACACAGATGACAGACAGAGCTGAACACAGATGACAGACAGAGCTGAACACAGAGATAACAGACAGAGCTGAACACAGAGATGACAGACAGAGCTGAACACAGAGATAACAGACAGAGCTGAACACAGAGGCAATCAACAGAGTTGAACACACAGATAATGAACACAGCTGAACACAGAGATAATGAACACAGCTGAACACAGAGATAATGAACACAGCTGAACACAGAGATAACAGATAGAACTGAAAACAGAGATAATGAACACAGCTGAACACAGAGGTAACAGACATAGCTGAACACAGAGATAACAGACAGAGCTGAACACAGAGGTAATCAACAGAGTTGAACACACAGATAATGAACAGAACTGAACGCAGAGATAATGAACACAGCTGAACACAGATGATAGAGCTGAACACAGAAATAACAGATAGAGCTGAACACAGAGATGACAGACAGAGCTGAACACAGATGACAGACAGAGCTGAACACAGATGACAGACAGAGTTGAACACAGAGATGACAGACAGAGCCGAACACAGATGACAGACAGAGCCGAACACAGAGATGACAGACAGAGCCGAACATGGAGATAACAGAGCTGAACACAGAGATGACAGACAGAGCTGAACACAGAGATGACAGACAGAGCTGAACACAGATGACAGACAGAGCTGAACACAGAGGTAATACAAACTCACCTCCCAGAGAAACCCAGAGCCGTGTGATCAGTGACATATCCTCGATGTTGATGCGGAGCTGGACTTCTTCGATGTTTCCAAAAAGATTCCCGCTTTTGTGGTATGAGCTATTAACCCTTTCCCAGTTCGTATTAACCCCTGTTGTCATCACCAGCCGATATTCCAGATAGCTGGTTCTGTCGCTCGCCGCCTCCTGCATGAGAAAGTTGGTCTCAACTTTAATGTGTCCTTCAGGGTCTTGAAGCCGGCACAGCTTGTGACAAGGGCGTCGGTTGGAGTCATGACGGCGGGACCTGTGTGGAGGCACGAAGAGGTATGTGACGTTGTTTATCTGGTTGCCATGGTTTAGCAGGTGCCCGGTCTGGCATGGATTGACATCTGACGAGGTCACTGGCAAAGAAAAGGGGGAGGCAACACGAGTCAGTCAATCGAAACAGCTGTCAGCAGCCTAGCTGTCTAAACTTTTTCAACAATGGTATGAGAATTTCTCCAGTGTGTTATTATTATTATCATCATCATTATTATAATTATTATTATATTTTATATAGCGCTAAATCTTGTGCAGAGACAATTCAAAGCGCTTTCGCAACAGTCATTCAAACGCATGCATAACTCTAAAACTGAAAAAAAAAACCCAAAAAACAACAACAACAAAAAACAAAAACAAAACAAAACAACAACAACAAAAAAACAACAACAAAAAACCCCCACCAACAACAAAAAAAACATTAAAAAAACTGAAGACAAGGAAGAGGCAGGGAAGGGTGGCTATTTTGGGAAGAGGTGGGTTTTAAGGCCAGACTTGAAAGAGTTGAGTGCGGAGACCTGACGAAGCGAAAGAGGAAGTTCATTCCAACTACAAGGTCCAGAGACAGAGAAAGAACGGTGGACATTCAATGCAAATTCAATGCAGTCAATAATATGATCAAAATGAAGAACCAGAGACAGACAATCTTGAACAAGTAAAAGAACCATTATTCAATGACCCCACAACAAAATATGCGATAAGCAGTATGAATCATTTAAAAAGTGGGAAAAGTGCTGGTCCAGACCAGTTAGCGATATGTTCAGATGTGCTAATTCAGTCGTAATTAACTATCTTGTAAAACTGCTTAATCTGCTGTTTGATAGAGGAACCTTTCCAGAAGCGTGGTCTACATTCACAACAGTCCACGATCATAAGAAAGCCCCATCATCTGCCCCATTTCAGAGGCATTACTCTCACGCCGCTCATTCCGAATCCCATCTACACAACCACACCAGTGTCGACAGTCCACAGGGAGCCATCGATGTTGGGTCGGCAGGAGGCCACACACAACAGGAGACCCTGCACTGCTGCTGAGTCACTTCGGTGGTGTTCAGTAGTAGTCTGTTCTGATTCAACCTACTTAGGACACCACCTGCTAGTAATACTTGGCCCCCCACTGACGACAATAACGGCTCAGTCGCTGAGCCATACTGAATAAGATTTCCCCCTAGACTGGAGACAGCCACCACGTCCCTCAAACGACAGTCCCCCATGAATCCGCCGACACTGAAGACCTTGACAAGACTCACCCCAAGCGCGGAAGTGGACGGGTATCGAAACTGAGGTCACCATGAGAGCAGGGCATGAAAGCCACATGATTTGGGACTTTTCTTATATTGATGATGAAAGACGAAGAGGATGATGATGATGATGAAGACGATGATGACAATGCTACTATGGAGGTCCGTTTAGGTTTGGGACAACGTTACAAGGCTGTACTCTAAGCTCCTTGTCATAATGATATTCCTACATCAACCAGGCCCCAGAGAGACAGACACTTGCAGTGTTGGTCAGGAAATTAGAGCAACACACACAAAGACGCATCCGTGAGGTGGATGATACTCGACCGCCAGGTCCCAGCTTTCTCATATAAGCCTAGCAGCACACTCAACTCTGGGTAGGAGCCGGCCTCGAGCCGAAAAACCCACCTACCTCCGCTGGGATTCGAACCCGCGTCCTTCCCAGCCGTCAGTTCGCGACGCTAACCACTTCGCCACGACGGCTGGTAAGATAGGACATGATCGTATGACAGTACCATACACGAATGCGTTAAATCCGTGTATGTGTGCTTTCGCGCTTGAGGTACTCTAATAATGCTAATTATGTAGTGCAGCATCACATCAACTTACCAGGTACACATTCGTGCCGCAGACAACACGGTCCATCATCTTCATTTATCTCCCTTTCATTAGCTGACAACTTCCCTTGGTCCGAATCGAGGGCTCCATAGATTTCATTAAGTTTCATGAGGGAGAACCTTGGATAACATTTCCCATCGCCATAGCTGTCGGTGAAGCATCTTTGGGCATTTTCAGATGACGTGGGCTGACAATAGTTGTCGCAAAGGGACGGGTCTGGTTGCTGGAGATGATAGGCTTCAGTGATGATGGGTGCTTCTTCTGGACCGCACTTGATCTGTGTCAGGGAACACTCCTTTTCTGAAGAGCACGTGCTGCCTGTTTGAACCGAAAGCACAATAAAGTACAGGAATAACATAA
>NC_134898.1:37909612-37922112 GCF_041734735.1 Babylonia areolata | reverse complement strand
GCACACATGCACACACACGCACCTGCACACTCGCACACACACACACACACACACACACACACACACACACACACACACACACACACACACACACACACACACACACACACATACACAAACACATTCACGCACGCACACTCACGCAAGAACACACAAACAGAAACACACATACACACACAGGAGCTGGTCCAAGTCAACTAGTGGAGTTTCGTCTAAATCTTTTTATGATTCAACCAAACTCAGTGGTCTTTTCTAGGTTGACTCTTTCCTCTTTCGCGTACCTGCCATTCCTGTTTCACCGGGGATATAATTATTTTCAAATACACAAGAACAAACTGGTGACATTAGGGGTGCAAAGGCCAATCGGGAATAGCCAACTATGATATAAAAGCGAATAGGAAACAGGTGAATAGGACACACACACACACACACACACACACACACACACACACACACTCCTTTTTATACTTATATTTCCTATTCACTACCGCAAGGTGATTCAGTCACGTACCTATCATAATCTAAGCAAGCAGGCACGCACTCTGTGTGTGTGTGTGTGTGTGTGTGTGTGTGTGTGTGTGTGTGTGTGTGTGTGTGTGTGTGAGAAACGAAACGAATTTTTGTTTCACGAGGGTAGTGAAGCATAGCTGCTTTTTTACATCCGGCTCTCAGAGAGCCCTCAGAGAGAGAGAGAGAGAGAGAAAGAGAGTCTCTGTGTATGTGTGTGTGTGTGTGTGTGCGTGCGTGCGTGTGTGTGTGTGTGTGTGTGTGTGTGTGTGTGTGAACTACAATAAAATAGGAAAGAATGGCACACTCTGGACCACTATCTGTGTCAGGTCATAGCCTGCTAAAAGTTGTCGCACACGAACCGTCAAGGCGACATCGGTCTTCAGGACGTCGGCATAAAGGATTCCCCCGTGACACACACGGAGACATCTTAGGCCTGTCGCACATTGTAGCGTTTCTGGAGTTACAGTGACAGCGCCCTGATCAACTGTCCATTCTCAGTCTTTACTTGATCATTTGAGGTGGTGACAATACATAACTTTGACTCCGTCAGTACATTCCTTCAGCGATGTTTCCAACGAGTCTGAAGAAAACGAAGATTTTCACGCGAGAACTCACTGCAATCGCTGACACATATAGATTCCCAAAACCTAGGCCGCTATGAGAGTCTGGCAAGCAGAAGCAGGGTTATATAGTGTAAAAACTATTTCACTTAACTCACGATGTAGATGACGATAATGGCGATGAAAATGGTGAGGTGGGGGTCTGGTCTGGTCTTGTCTTGTCTTGGTCTGGTCTGGTCTTGTCTTGTCATCTTTTGGTCTGGTCTGGTCTGGTCTTGTCATCTTCTGGTCTTGTCTTGTCTTGTCATCTTTTGGTCTGGTCAGGTCCTGTCTTGTCATCTTTTGGTCTGGTCTTGCCTTGTCATCATTTGGTCTGGTCTTGTCTTGTCTTGTCATCTTCTGGTCTGGTCTGGTCAGGTCAGGTCTTGTTATCTTTTGGTCTTGTCTTGTCTTGTCTTGTCATCTTCTGGTCTGGTCTGGTCAGGTCAGGTCTTGTTATCTTTTGGTCTTGTCTTGTCTTGTCTTGTCATCTTTTGGTCTTGTCTTGTCTTGTCATCATTTGGTCTGGTCTGGTCCTGTCTTGTCATCTTTTGGTCTGGTCTTGTCTTGTCTTGTCATCTTCTGGTCTGGTCTTGTCTTGTCTTGTCTGGTCATCTTTTGGTCTGGTCAGGTCCTGTCTTGTCATCTTCTGGTCTGGTCTGGTCTTGTCTTGTCTTGTCATCATTTGGTCTGGTCTGGTCCGGTCCGGTCTTGTCTTATCTTGTCATTTTTGGTCTGGTCTTCTCTTGGTCTGGTCACGTGCTGTCTTTTCATCTTTTGGTCTGGTCTTGTCTTGTCTGGTCTTGTCATCTTTTGGTCTGGTCCTGCTCCCCCCCCCCCCCTCCGGGCCCTCCCCCCGCCCTCCAAAATAAATCCGTCTCTAGGCCTGATCAGCGCGTTGGGCTTGTGTGGAGGTCAGGCTTCTGTTGCTGTCTTTTTTCTTTTCTTTTTAAAATTATTTTTGATTATTACATTTTACAGCAAATGTGATGTAGCGTAAATGGATATGTCCAACCCCGAAAACGGAGTATGGCTGCCTACATAGTAGGGGCAAAAAAAAAAGGTCATACACGTAAAATGCCCTCTCGTGTACATACCAGTGAACGTGAAAGTTGCAGCCCACGAACGAAGAAGAAGTAGAAGGATATGTCCTCCTCGCTCTCAACACCTCCATGAAATTGCCACACTCAGTCCAACCCCCACCCACTATTTTTTTTCCTTTCTAACAGACCTAAAAGACACCTACACGTCAACTCTGGACGGGTCTAACAGAGTCCTCCACATCCCCCATAAAACACACACACACACACAAAACCAACAACTAACCCCCACTCGACAATCATCAAATTTCAAAATTTTTCCTTTCCTTTCTTCTTTTTTTTGTGGTCCGACAGACCTGGAGGACAGCCACGAGCTGGCGATGCTCATCCTGCCCTCCATGGGCTCCGTCTTCCTGCTGGCCCTCAGCCTCCTCCTGTGCTCCTGGGTGTGGCGGAAGGTCAGGTGGATGGACGGCGAGTCGGACGAGGAGGAGATCCTCCGCAAGGACTACTCCACGGCCAAAACCCTCGTGCGTCGAGAGTCACCGGACGGGGAGGGATCCTCGGCGTTGCAAGGGTCGTCGCAGGCGGGCAGGACGTGTGGTGGTGGTGGTGGTGGTGGTGGTGGCTCCCAGTGAGTTCTTTTTCTTCATTTAGTTTTTTTTTTAAGGGGGTGTGGGGGCAGGGGGTGCGGAGTAGGTGGGTTGGGTAGGGGGTAAAGTGTGTGTGTGTGTGTGTGTGTGTGTGTGTGTGTGTGTGTGTGTGTGTGTGTGAATGGATTCGTTAATGTGTGATTGCATGTGATTGTGAGGTAGTAGGGGAAGTTTGTGTGTGTGGGAGGGGTGGGGGGTGGGGTGGGGGAGGGCGTGTGTGGGTAGGTAAGTGTCTGTGTGTGAGGTGGTGGTGGGATTTCTCTGTGTGTGTGTGTGTGTGTGTGTGTGTGTGTGTGTGTGTGTGTGTGTGTGTGAAAGGTTGGGTCAGTGTGTGATCGGGTGTGAGGTGGTGGGGGAGTGAAATGTTTGATTTATTCGTTCAATATTTCTATAACATTCCTCGGCGACCACATTAACCGCATGCCACACTTTACTCTCTCCTGACCCATTTAACTCACCCATATAAAAAAAGAAAAAAAAAAGAAATCAGAAAAAAAACACCAAAATCGAAGATTTTGATCGATTCAGTCTGGCTGTATGTCAGACGACGTAGTGGGTTATTGTTAGGTTAACTTTGTGTTTTGTTTTAAAAAAAATTAACATTGGGTTTCGTTAGAAAGAACAGTTTAATTTTTTTTCTCTTCAAAACGTAGATGTGATAAAAAAAATAAATGATTAAAAATTGATCTTGCTTTGCTGACTAGATCGGAGAGATTGAAGCGCGAGGTGGGGGCAGGAGGAGGAGCAGGAGGAGGAGCAGGAGGAGGAGGAGGAGGAGCAGAGCAACAGGTGCCAGCCAGCCCGCGCTCTCACCGCGCCGTCCTCACTCATCAGCAGAGCCTCAGGGAGACGCCGGGCTCCCCCTCAGGCCTGATCAGAGAGCACAGGGCCAGCGTTCACAGCGTTCACGGCAAGGTAAGGAAGGAATGGCAGAGAGAGAGAGAGAGAGAGAGAGAGAGAGAGAGAGAGAGAGAGAGTGAGAGAAAGGGGGGAAGGGAAAGAGAGAGAGTCAGTGTGGGCCAGTGTTTACAGTGTTCATAGCAAGGTAAGGAAGGAATGGCAGAGAAAGAAAGAGAGGGGGAAGAGAGAGGGAGAGGGGGGATGAGAGAGAGAGAGAGAGAGGAAGGGGGAGAGAGAGGGGGAGAGATAGAGAGAGGGAGAGAGTGTGGGCCAGTGTTCACAGTGTTCATAGCAAGGCAAGGAAGGAATGGTAGAGAGAGAGAGGGAGAGGGGGTGGGGAGAGAGGGGGGAGCGGGAGATAGAGGGAGTGAGTGTGGGCCAGTGTTCACAGTGTTCACAGCAAGGTAAGGAAGGAATGGTAGAGAGAGAGAGAGAGAGAGAGAGAGGGGGGAGAGACACAGAGAGGGAGTGAGTGTGGGCCAGTGTTCACAGTGTTCATAGCAAGGTAAGGAAGGAATGGTAGAAAGAGAGAGAGAAAGAGATGGGGGAATGGTAGAGAGAGAGAGGGAGAGGAGGTGAGGAGAGAGGGAGAGAGAGAAGGGAGAGAGAGGGAGAGAGAGAGATAGAGAGTGAGAGAGAGGGGAGGGGAAGGGAGAGAGAGAGAGAGAGTGTGGGCCAGTGTTCAGTGTTCATAGCAAGGTAAGGAAGGAATGGTAGAGAGAGGGAGAGGGGGGGAGAGATAGAGGGAGTGAGTGTAGGCCAGTGTTCACAGTGTTCACAGCAAGGTAAGGAAGGAATGGCAGAGAGAGGGAGAGAGAGAGAGGGGGAGAGAGAGAGAGGAAGTGATTGTGGGCCAGTGTTCACAACAAGGTAAGGAAGGAATGGGAGAGAGAGAGAGAGGGATGGACAGGAAGAGAGAGAGAGGGATGGACAGGAGGAGAGAGAGAGAGATAGGGCGGAGGGAGGGAGAGGGGAGAGATAGACGAGGGAGGGGAGAGAGGGAGAAGAAGGGGAGAGAGAGAGGGAGAGAGATAGAGAGAGGGAGTGAGTGTGGGCCAGCGTTCACAACAAGATAATGAAGTAAGGGATGAAAGGAAGAGAGAGAGAGAGAGACAGAGACACAGAAGGGAGGAGAGAGAGAGATAGGGGTGAGGAAGGAGACAGAGAAAGAGAGAGGGAGGGTGGGCCAGTATTCACAAGGTAATGAAGGAGAGGAAAAGAGAGAGAGGAGAGGGGAGAAAGAGACGGGCTTCCTCTCAATACAGGCCTGATCAGAGAGCACAGGGCCAGCGTCACAGTGTTCACAGCAATGTAATTCCTGAGAGAGAGAGAGAGAGAGAGAGAGAGAGTGGGGGTGAGATTGAGGGAGGGGGTGGGCCAGTGTTCACAGCAAGGTAAGGAAGGAGAGGAAGAGAAAGGGAGGGGGGAAGGGAGAGAGATAGAGAGGGAGGAGAGAAAGAGAAGGGGGAGGGAGGGGGGAGGGGAGATTGAGAGAGAGTGGAAGGTTTGGGGGAGAGAGATGGGGATGGATAGAAAGAGAGAGAGAGAGAGAGAGAGAGAGAGAGAGAGGTGGGGGTGGGGAGAAGCATGGAGGATGAAGGGGGTGAGGGAGAGAGGGACAATACGAGAATACGAATGGTTGATTTAGCAAAGGCCTTTGTCCCCTCTGAAGGGGTATGAGTAGCCATCTTTAATATCCCCCCCCCCCCAGGCCCCCCAAAAAAACAAACAAAAAAAACCACATAATGTCAGCACGATTTCTCTAACTTTGAACGCTTTATTCAAATAAAGACACAGCTGAAACAGTGTCAGCTGACGCCGGTAACTTAAATCTAAAGCCATTTGGGTGTTTAGTATACTTTGGGGCGATAAATGTGTTTCTAACAGATTCTGGAGATAAAGATGGACAGCACAGAATAAAATGCATTTCAGCTTTATTTACTCTACAAAGAGGACATGATAAATCATAATCTGCATGATGCTTGTACCGATGAGCATGAACATCTGTATCAGATATTGAGAGAGAGAGAATGAATGAATGAATGAATGAATGAATCTTTATTTTCCAACGGTGAAGATATTAGCACTTTGGCCGACTTACACATCTGCCGTTGTTCTAAGAGACACACAAACATGTACCCATATAAATGTAGTTATACTGAATACTTAATACACGTATAATGTACGAGTATAACACAGCGTCAAACTGAGAGACACAACATCGCTCACATCTGTACTGAACGGAAGCGAGTAACACACACACGCACACACACGCGCGCGCGCGCACACACACACACACACACACACACACACACACACACACACACACACACACACACACACACACACACACACACACCAAGGGAAAAGCAACAGCAAAACCCTAGCATGAATGCTACACATGAATGATTCAAGTGAAATTAACACAGAAAAGTAACGATAAAATTTTAAACACAGGTGTAAGAGACATAAAAGACAGCAAATAAGGCGACGGGTAATAGGGATATGGACAGATAGACACATTATGTGAAAGACAGAGAGAGGGAGAGACAGAGGGGAGAGAGAGACAGAGACAGATAGATAGACAGACAGGCAGACAGACAGAGATGTAAAGATATGTCAGTGTGGGGAAGAAGAAGAAGAAGAAGAAGAAGAAGAAGAAGAAAAAGAGTTGGGTGAGGGTGGTTCACAATTTGTAATTCAGAATCGTAGACGTAGAGTGAGAGAGAGAGAGAGAGAGAGAGGGAGATAGAGAGGGAGATGCGTGGCTCTTGTGCGGGTTCTGTTGCTGGAGTTTTTTTTTGTTTGTTTGTTCTCTCTTGCTGTTGTTGTTATGATTATATTTTTTCAGGGTAGCGGAGAGGGGAGGTTTTGTAGTCTGGAGTACTTTCTTTTGATAGTTGTGGTTTCCTGGATGTATGTATACCTCTGTGTGTGTGTGTGTGTGTGTGTGTGTGTGTGTGTGTGTGTGTGTGTGTGTGTGTGTGTGTTTGTTCCTTCGTTAATTGTTGCTTCACTTTTGAGCGATACTAGACGAATGAAGTTAAACGTAAATTGAACCATTAGATTTTATACCTGTACTCCATTCTCTTTTCTTCTATTTCTGATTCTGTCTCTTCTTTGCTAAGTGTCTCTCTGGTTTAAAACAGGGCGATGTCTGCTCCCCTGTTCTGTTTTAGTTCTTTATTAACAAATTGACTAATGGCATCATTGGTTACAGCAAACATGGTATTCAGTGGTCATCTGACTTTGTTTAATTACTTGCTGATTTTTTTTTCTCACAGTGCGACTCATCTTCAAAACCAACTGACTGTGTAATGTAATTGATTATTTATCTTACCGTCTTGCACTGATTGTTAATCTAGACAATTCCAACACTACTGTTTTCGGAAATGGTCGATATCTTGTAAGTTGTGAACATTTGTATATCAGTGATAATAAATGAATATTGTTGATATGTACAAGCACATTGGTGTTTATCTATCTACTTGTCTTTGTTTTTCCTTCACGACGAATGACGTTGAACAATAATGGATATCTGAGTAATCATTGAAACGTTGTGATCTGTTGAAAAATGTTTTTCTTGATCCGTTTTCCGTGTTATTTTATTGTCAAATTCAACCAGTTTTTTCATACAGATATGAGATGTGGGATTAAGCTCGTGCTCAAAGTCCATTTGGAAGAAAACAACAACAAAAAACTACGACAACAGCAACAACAACAAGAAGAAAACATGTGTCCGTTGTGAGAAGATTTTGGGGCATGAGCGCAAAGTCAGTAAGACATGCGAACATACACTAAGGTGAGAAAGGCAGAAACCCTTTCTTGCTTCTTGTTATTATCTAGGTGCAACCTTTAAAACATCGTTGTCGCCAATTGTGTATTTATGCAACGTCAATAATATCACTGTACGAAGACGTTTAGCTAGATTTAGAACTGAAAATGTCATTTCTTTAATTGCAATTTCTTGCAGTTTAGCAGCCAGACAAAGACAGATGTTTTTTTAAAACCCTTTTATACTGTAGCATTTGATAGGCTGTCAAGGCCGACAAACGCCTCGAGCCTGTTCGTAGGTCAGGCTGTCCTCCCCTTTCGGTATCCCCCACCTCCACCCTCCTTTAAAAAAAAAAAATTATATATATATATATATACATCTTTTTTTTTTTTTTAGCAGACGACATGCATCCTAGATGGATCAATCCATATGTGAATGCTGACAGTTGCAGAAAACATTCAAATTCTGGCGAATGTTACGTTAGCTTCAAATACAGGGCTCACTGCAACAGCCAGCAAAGTTTACGTTTTGTGATTCTTTTGTGAATGAGCAGATTGTGAACGTCGTCAGGGTCAGCACTGCGACGCGCACGACATGCACCTCTCTTAACGTCGTCAGGGTCAGCACTGTGACGCGCACGACATGCACCTCTCTTTGTGAATGAGCAGATTGTGAACGTCGTCAGGGTCAGCACTGCGACGCGCACGACATGCACCTCTCTTTGTGAATGAGCAGATTGTGAACGTCGTCAGGGTCAGCACTGTGACGCGCACGACATGCACCTCTCTTTGTGAATGAGCAGATTGTGAACGTCGTCAGGGTCAGCACTGTGACACGCACGACATGCACCTCTCTTTGTGAATGAACAGATTGTGAACGTCGTCAGGGTCAGCACTGTGACACGCACGACATGCACCTCTCTTTGTGAATGAGCAGATTGTGAACGTCGTCAGGGTCAGCACTGTGACACGCACGACATGCACCTCTCTTTGTGAATGAGCAGATTGTGAACGTCGTCAGGGTCAGCACTGCGACGCGCACGACATGCACCTCTCTTTGTGAATGAGCAGATTGTGAACGTCGTCAGGGTCAGCACTGTGACGCGCACGACATGCACCTCTCTTTGTGAATGAGCAGATTGTGAACGTCGTCAGGGTCAGCACTGTGGCGCGCACGACATGCACCTCTCTTTGTGAATGAGCAGATTGTGAACGTCGTCAGGGTCAGCACTGTGACGCGCACGACATGCACCTCTCTTTGTGAATGAGCAGATTGTGAACGTCGTCAGGGTCAGCACTGTGGCGCGCACGACATGCACCTCTCTTTGTGAATGAGCAGATTGTGAACGTCGTCAGGGTCAGCACTGTGGCGCGCACGACATGCACCTCTCTTTGTGAATGAGCAGATTGTGAACGTCGTCAGGGTCAGCACTGTGGCGCGCACGACATGCACCTCTCTTTCAAATCATCCGCTCTGACACGTCTCTGTTCACACAACCACATCTGCTCCATTTCATCCACAACAAACAAATGGCCACTACAGTGATATTTTTAAGCTTTAAATAGATTATTAAAAAAAAAACCCAAAAAAACCCCAAAGAAACCCCCTGACCTGGTTATTATACAAACATCCATAAACATACGCAAACCCAAAATTAAATCAGGTACCAACATACGAGAAAAATAGTTCTTACTCTTCTTTCTCTCCTTCTGGTTCTCTCTCTCTCTCTCTCTCTCTCTCTCTCTCTCTCTCTCTCTCTCTCTCTCTCTCTCACTCTTTCTCTCTCCTCTCTCTGTCTCTCTTCATTCTTTAATCTTCAGTCCCTCTGTCTCTCTCTCCCTCTCTCTCCCCCCTCTCTCTCCACCTCTCTCTCTGTCCCTCTCTCTCTGTCTCTCTCTCTCTCTCTCACTCTCTCCCCCCTCTCTCTCTAAGTTCTCTCTCTCCCTCTCTTTCTCTCTCTCTCTCTCTCTCTCTCTCCCTCTCTCTCTCACCACCCCTCTCTCTCTATATATATTTCTCTCTGTCTGTCTGTCTCTTTGTGTCTGTCTGTTTCTCTGTCTGTCAGTCTCTCTCTCTCTCCCCCAGTTCTCTCTTCTTCCGCTTCTCTTCTTCTTCTCCTCCCTCTTCTGCGTCATTGTCTTCTTTCTCTTCTACATATTCTTCTCCGTCGTCTTCTTCTTTTAGTTCCCTCTCTGGCAGAATGGTTAAGACGCTCAGCTGCCAATACAGAGAGTCCGTGAGGGTGTGGGTTCGAATCCCGCTCGCGCCCTTTCTCCTAATTTGACTGGAAAATCAAACTGAGCGTCTAGTCTTTCGGATGAGACGATAAACCGAGGCCCCGTGTGCAGCACGCACTTGGCGCACTGAAAAAGAACCCATGGCAACGAGAGTGTTGTCCTCTGGCGAAATTACGTAAAATGAAATTCACTTTCATAGGTACACAAATATGTAAGCATGCACTCAAGGCCTGACTAAGCGCGTTGGGTTATGCTGCTGGTCAGGCATCTGCTCAACAGATGTGGTGTAGCGTGTATGGATTGGTCCGAACGCAGTGACGCCTCCTTGAGAAAGTGAAACTGAAACTGAAACTTCTCCTACTCTTCTGTCTTCTTCTTCTTCTTCTGCTTCTCTGTCTTCTTCTGTTCAGTCTTCGTCTCCATCTCAGCTCTTTCAAGTCAGGCCTTAAAACCCACCTTTTCCCCAAATAGCCTTCCGTCCCTGCCTTTTTCTTGTCTTCAGTTTCTCCAGTTTTAGAGTTATGCATGCGTGTGATTGACTGGTGCAAAAGCGCTTTGATTTGTCTCTGCACAAGATTTAGCGCTATATAAATACCATTATTATTATTATTATTATTATTATTATTATTATCATCATCATTATTATCATTATTATTATTATTATTATTACATCTTTTTTCCATCTTCTTCTCCGTCATCTCAACTTCGTCTCAGTCTTCTCCTTTTCCATTTACTTCCTATGCTTCTTTTTCTCCTTCTTCATCTTCGTCCTCTCTTGTATGAGAATGGCTCCTTCGGACTCTAGAACAAGTCCCAATATTTTATTTTTAAAAAACAAAACAAAACAAAAAAAAAAAACAACAAAAAAAATGAGTATAATTTCGTGAACTCACAAATTCACGTTTCACTCGACTTTTTTTTTTCCAATTTCATTCTTTTAATTGTTTTATCATTTTATCTTTTGAACAAGGGAACATTCTAATGACACCTATCAAAGTGACCTGTTCGGTTTATGCATCCAGAATGGTTGTGTTCCGCTCTGAACAATCTTTTATTAAACATGCATCGCGAAACACCACTTCAATTGTACAGTGCCAAAGCCTGAACAGTTAAACCGTGCCCCTTTCTCTCTCTCTCTCTCTCTCTCTCTCTCTCTCTCTCAAAATCTATGTGGCAACCTATGCATGTATCTTCTGTCTGTCTGTCTGTCTATCTATCTATCTGTCTGTCTGTCTGAATATATATCTGAATATCTATCTAATCGTCTATCTATATCTCTACATACCCAATACTGATATATACACTAACAATATCATGCTGAACCTGAACTATATTATATTACCTATATATTTCCTAATTTACAAACACTTGAGAGAGGTACAGACAGATAAAAGTTTGAGAATGGGAAACTGAGAAGTAGACAGGCAGAGTGAAAATACAAACATTTTATTCGTCAAAACAATGGCATTTGCTCCTTTAAACCTAATATTTGGGAGAAACACAGGCAGATAGAGCAAACGAGTTGAAAAGATAGATAGAAGGTAAGGAAAATGTCTCTTTTGAAAGGGTGTGTTTGTAATTGAATATGTATCGTTCACCTAATTTACTAACTTAGCTGTTAAGTATGTAGTTCATGTGCAAACACGTCGAGAGAGAGAGAGAGAGAGAGAGAGAGAGAGAGAGAGAGAGAGAGAGAGAGGTGGGGAGAAGGAGGGAGGGAGAAAGAATGCGAATGTTTTATTCAGCGAAAGGTGTTTGCCTCTTGAACGAATAATCCTCTCTGGAAAGAAAATACAGGGCGAAGCAAAATGAGAAAGACAGACAGACAGACACCCAGAGAGAGAGAGAGAGAGAGAGAGAGAGAGAGAGAGAGAGAGAGAGAGAGAGAGAGAGAGTATATGTTGTAAAAAACAAACAAACAAACAAAAAACAAAAACAGTAGCACATTGAGCTTCATGATTTTGTGCTGTCGCAAGACGTGAGATAATAAACAGAAATAAACAGTCGTTTTTAAATCAAGACCAAAAAGCACAGAAGGTCTTTAAGAAGGCACTGGGAAAGGACAGCGAAGTGGGTTTACTATTTTTAGGCGGGTATCTGGAATATTAGCACCCAAAACAATGCAAGCAGTCATCGTTTCGTGTCATTTCTTCACGCCGCAGTTCATGTTATTTCTGCTGTTGGAACATGAGTAGATAGATAGATAGATAGATGTGGATACTTATTTTGCGCCTATCCTCGGTCGGAGACCAAGCTCTAAGCGCTTTACAAACACGGGGTCATTTGCACAACAGGCTGCCTACCAGGGTAGAGCCGACTGATGGCTGCCACTGGGCACTCATCATTCGTTTCCTGTGTCATTCAATCAGGTTTCAGGCACGCACTCATACACACTCATACAAACATATAACATTTTAAGTGTATGACCGTTTTGTTCATTTACCCCGCCATGTAGGCAGCCATACTCCGTTTTCGGGGGTGTGCATGCCGGGTATGTTCTTGTATCCATAACCCAACGAACACTGACATGGATTACAGGATCATTAACGTGCATATTTGATCTTCTGCGTGCATTTACACACGAAGGGGGTTCAGGCACTAGCAAGTCTGCACATATGTTGACCTGGGAGATCGAAAAAATCTCCACCCTTTACCCCGTCACCGAGATTCGAACCCGGGACCCTCAGATTAAAAGTCCAACGCTTTAACCATTCGGTGATTGCGCCCGTCGAGTAGTGTGTTGTCCTTTGCTACTTTCAATCGGGAAAGTTGAATACGTACATTAT
>NC_134898.1:37892112-37904612 GCF_041734735.1 Babylonia areolata | reverse complement strand
GCAGTTCAGACCCACAAAAAAAAGAAAAAAAAAGGAAGAGGAATAAAAGAAAAAGAAAGTACAAAAAAAAAGAAAAAAAAAGTAATCTATCACATGACGAAAAGGAGACGTGAACGGTGGCATTTTAGAAATGGTTCCAAGCTGTTAACTGCGCTGACACACAAAGCTCCGCGTGCAACTTGTCTGGAAACACTGCACACGGCTTGCATCGTGGACTGACAGGAAAAGGTCAACGCCCTTGAACTTTCTCAGAGAACAGAGAAACAGACAGCATCAACTGTGCTCGCCCTCACGCACGCACGCACGCACGCACAGACACATGCGCACGCTCGCACGCAGGTACGCACACACGTGCAAACACACACACACACACACACACACACACACACACACACACACACCACAACAACACTCGCACACTTTGACACACACTGAAGCATGTGTTTCAAGGGGGAAAATTAATTAACTGTTTTATCTCTTCTCCATTCCCACTGAAAATCACATGAGGCTCACATTGTTCGCGAATGACGCATCTGAAAGACAAACTGATAATATAAAAAAAGAAGAAGAAAAAAGAAAGAAAAAATGTTCCTGAAAAGTATCAGAGATAGTTGGGTTCAGGACAGAATGAGAATACGCCTGAAGAAGAACAGAAGATGGATCACAAACTAATGATTTGAAGCAAGCAGCACTGTTCGTGAGATGTTTTGTTTGTTCCTTGTTTGAATGTTTTTTTGTTGTTGTTTTTTGGTTTTGTTTTGTTTTATTTGTTTGTTTGAAAACAAAATTGTTCGTGATAGATTTTATTTTGTATTTGTACGTTGTGTGTGTGTGTGTGTGTGTGTGTGTGTGTGTGTGTTTCCAAAACGTTTGGAGTTCCTTACAATACAAGATGTAGTTAATTTGTAATGTCACTGCCAGAAACATAGTTTCGTTTTCTCTCTTTTGTCTGTTTTAACAGACTTAGTCCTCATAGCATCGAGTGCAAAGCAAGTAAGTCTGAGGAATCACTGTCCTTGGTTTTTGGTTCGTTACTGATATTACAAGTCTAGACTGAGGATACGGATATTTTTACAACTGCATTGGCTGAGACCACAGGAACTACCCAGCTAATAAACGTATCGCTTGTGAATATAATTACACCCTTTTCTCGGGAAATCAGCACTATTACTCATTCAGATAATTCTTACGAAGTATTTCTTTGTCATGTCGTTGCTTTGCCGTCCAGACGCAAAAATCTACATTAATATTTCTTCCCCTTCCACTCCTCTATGTGACTGGCCGAATGAACGTCCACGCCTTGTTTTGTATTTTGTACTCATTGTATTTTTCTTTCTCCTTCTCTCTCTCTCCCTCCCTGTCTCTCCATATCTCTCCCTCTCCGTCCCTTCCCCCCTCTCTCTCTGTCTCCCCCCTCTCTCTCTCCCTACTCTCCCCCTCTCTCTCTCTCGGTGAAAAACAAACAAACAAACAAAGGATTTTTGTCTTGCTTACCCTGTTAGTGTTACCCTCACAAAAGAAAGACTTATTCAGTTCAATTTAATTCTTTGGAAAACTGTTTTTGTTTTGTTTGTTTTTTTGGTTGTTTTTTCTTTAGCTTTTATTACTAGACGTGGAAAGAAGAGATTCGCTGCTGATGAAGAAGACGAAAGGCAAGCAGACAGAAGAAGAAGAAGAAGAAGAAGAAGAAGAAAGCTTCCTTACAGCAGCTCGTTTAAAACAAAGCGGCTTGTTTAGGCGTCGAATTACCTGACTGACGCACCCACCTTGCAGTTTGAACCTGAGCCTTTAGGAGAGAGAGAGAGGGGAGGGGAAGGGTGAAGAGAGGGAGAGAGGGAGAGGAGAGGGAGAGAGAGAGAGAGGGTGGGGGGAGGGTTGAGAGAGGGAGACTAGGAGAGAGAGGGGGGTAGGGTTGAAAGAGGCAGAGACAGAGAGAGTGTGTGTGTAGAGAGGGTAATCAGTGGAGAGAGAGACAGAGAGAGAGAGGAGTGAGAGAGAGAGGGGTCGTGGGTGGAGAGAGGGGATGGAGTGGAGGGAGAGAAGGGAGAGGAGAGAGAGGGAGAGAGAGAGAGAGATTAACCACGCGCGCGCACACACACATACACACATACAAGCACTCTCTCTCTCTCTGTCTCTCTCTCTCTCTCTCTCTCTCTCTCTCTCTCTCCTCACACACACACACACACACACACACACACGACATACCAAAGACACACCGATATGTGTGTGTGTGTGTGTGTGTGTGTGTGTGTGTGTGTGTGTGAGTGTGTGTGTGTGTGAGTGTGTGTGTGTGTGTGTGTGTGTGTGAGTGTGGAGGGTCATGGCTGTTGCTGTCAGTGCGTGCCACACCTTGAAAGCGAGTGCGTGCTGCCGGTCGATGCCTCGAGCATTATTAATTTCCCCTTCCTCCCTTCCTCCGTCCCTGCCTCTTGTTCAGTTCGCCAGACAGGTGCTCCAAGTTCCCTCTGCCCGCGGTGCTCTGAAGCTGACTGGCTGGCTCAGATCGCATCGTATCGGCTGTGCATGATGTGTCGTCGTTCGTTCTCGGTTTCGTTTCTTTCGTTTTCTGTTTTTCTTTGAACTGCCTTCTCTTTGCCTCAGTCGGTGACAAACTTCAATACTTCTCACCGTGCTTCCGACACTGGGTTTCACTAAGACACAACGCCGGTGCCGCTCGCCGGCGCAGACGCACGCGCGCCCGCGGCGCGCGAGGCGCGTACTACGCATACTCACACGCGCACTGACGCGTTTGTATGCATACTCACACATTCACACACACTCACACAGTTTCCTTGTGTGTGTGTGTGTGTGTGTGTGTGTGTGTGTGTGTGTGTGTGAGAGAGAGAGGAAATTGATTTTTATTTCACGATGGTAGTGGAGTAAGCATTGCTGCTTGCTTTTTTAAAATTTTATTATTATTATTATTATTTTTTATTTTTTTACATCCAGCCCTCAGAGAGAGAGAGAGAGAGAGAGAGAGAGAGAGAGAGAGAGAGAGAGAGAGAGAGACGTTGGAATCGTGATAAGCATGGAAGTTGTCACCGAGTTATTGATTCAATAATTATTTTCTCTTCTGCCCCACTCTCTCTATCACACACACACACACACACACACACACACACACACACACACACACACACACACACATATATATATATATATCCATATACATATACACAGACAGTCTCCATTTATTTCGCTTCCTTCTGAATTCCGTGACCACTCTTCTATCATTTTTGCCTTCTGTTGTCTCTCTGGTAATGTCTTTCTGTCTTTTTCTTTTCTTTTTTCTCTTGTTCTTCTCTTTATTCTTTTCGTTTATTTTTCTTTCTTTCATTCATTCCTTTTTCTTTCTTTCTTTTTTTTTTTTTTAACTGGTGTCCTACTTAATCACTTTCTGTTTGCCCCTCCCCCCACTCTCCCCCCGCCCCCCCTCCCCCCACCCGCGCTTTTTCCTTTCTTTCTGTCTTTCATCCTTTCGTCCTCGCCCCTTTCCCTCCCGCCCTCCTTCCCCCCCCCACCCCCCGCCCTTTCTCCAAATGGAATGTTCTCATGCCACGCAGGCTTACACAGGTTTCTGCAACCCCCCCTCCCTCCCTCCCTCCCCTCCCCCTCTGCCCCCACTCCCCTCCTTCTCCTCTCTACCCCCCCCCCCCCCCCCATCCACCCAGCCTTCCTCCTTCCGTTTCTGGATAGTGTCGTCATTCTGGAATCGATGCTCTTGTTTTGTTTCCGATCTTTTTTCCTCTCCTGGAATGTAGGGCATGGTAACGATGTGGATTTATACTTAGGCAGCACCATCTCTTCTCTTGTCCTATCTTCGACACCTTAAGACGAACTTTTCTTTATCGTTTTATATATATATATATATATATATATATATATATATATATATATATATATATATTTTAATCACAGGCTTAGAGAAATGTATGTGTGAGGAAAGACAACAGGTTAGACTCGTTCCCTGTGCTTTTCTGTTCAGTCGCTTTTTTTTTTTCTCTTTAACACGCATTCAGCTCGGCGTTTGATTCGAGTTTGTTTCTCTCTCTCTCTCTCTCTCTCTCTCTCTCTCTCTGTGTGTGTGTGTGTGTGTGTGTGTGTGTGTGTGTGTGTGTGTGTTTGTCTCTGTCTCTCTGTATCCCTCTCTGTGCTTCTCTCTCCCTCTCTCTCAGCGCCCCCCTCTCTCCCTCTCTCTCTCTCTCTCTCTCTCTCTCTCTCTCTCTCTCTCTCTCTCTCAGATAACTAGATCAATTTCTTATGCATTTTCATGGATGTTATCCAGATTTGAAATTTGTCTTTGTTTCTGTCTCAATGTCTCTGTCGCTCTTTCTATATGTCTGTCTCTCACTCACTCACTCACTCTCTCTCTCTTTCTGTGACTCTCTCTCTCTCCCCTGTCTGTCTCTCACTCTCTCCCTGTCTGTCTGTCTGTCTATCTATCTATCTATCTATCTGTCGCTCTTTCTTCCCCATCTTTTTTTTCATATCATAATTATTATTTATTTATCTATTTATTTATTTATTTATTTATTTATGTAAGCTTATCTATATATATTTTTTTTCTCAAGGCCTGACTAAGCGCGTAGGGTTACGCTACTGGTCAGGCATCTGCTTGGCAGATGTGGTGTAGCGTATATGGATTTGTCCGAACGCAGTGACGCCTCCTTGAGTTACTGAAACTGAAACTCCCCATCTCTCGTTCCACCTTCTGTCAATGTATCTCTGTGTTTCTCTGTGACCATGTACAAATATTTCGAAAGATTCAGTGCACACCATTGTTTCGCCACTTCTAATCGTTTGCATCGAGTGGGGTGTTGGCCCACTGGTAACGTGTCCGCCAAGGAATCGGGAGAATCTAAGCGCACAAGTTCGATTTCAGAACTCGCCGTTATTTTCTCCCCCTCCACTATACCCCGAGAGGTGGTCTGGACGCTTGTCATTCGGATGAGATGATAAACCGAGTGCAACATGCATTTTGTCCACATGAAAGAACCCACGGCAACAAAAGGGTTGTTCCTGGCGAAATTCAGTAGAAAAATCCACTTTGATAGGGAAAAAATAGCAACAACAACAATAACAAAAACAACAACGAAACAATAACAAAACACACACACACACACACACACACACACACACACACACACACACACACACACACACACACACACACACACATACACACACACACACACACACAAACAAAAAACAACAACAACAAACAAACAAGCAAACAAACAAACTTGCAGGCATAAAAAGGTGATGCTCTCATTCTAGCGTCGCGCTCTTCCTGAGAAGAACAGCCCGAATTTCACAAAGATGAACTTGTTGTGAGTAATACGATTCAATTCAATGCACTAACCTACGTTACAGTGCAAAACTATGCAATGCTTTATTTACCCCATTGATATGGACATACATTTGAAGCATTTTTTGGGGGAAAAAAAGTATGGTAGATACATATTCCGTACACTTATACAATTATAAATACATTTACCTCTATACATTTTTTCTTCAAAACTGTACTTATCAAGCATTCAGTTATCATCATAGAAGCCAAACACTCAAACTAGAAAGGGGGAAAATAGGTTACAGACACATGTATACACGCAGCACTGACCACTTCCTTTCCCTCCCCTCCCTTTCCATTCCAGGCGACCCAAAGAAGTAGTAACAAGCCGAACATACTGGTCAGTACACTTCTCAGTACATAAAAAAAAGAGATTCAAATAAATAAATGAATAAAAGGAGGAGGGAAGGTTAGGGGAGTAGGTTTTTTGTGTCTGCTGTTCCCCCCCCCCCCCCCACACACACACACACCCTCCCCTTTTTCCTTTCTTTTCTTTTCGCTTGTCTTTTTTCTTTCTTTTTTTTTCTTCCCCTCTCCCTCCCTCCCTGTCTTTTCCACTCCGTCAAATCTTCGCCAGACAACAACAACAACAAACATCAACCTGAACACATTTCTGAAAACAATAAACAACAAACGTGCAGAAAGCCGTCAGCAGACAACTCACGATTCCCAGATGCGATTATCATGAAGTACGTGCTAAAAAAGCAAAACAAAAACAAACAAACAAACAAACGAAAAAACAACAACCCAACAAACAACAGCACCATAAAACATGTCCTGAGCACGCGTACTGAGTGCAGTGTGTGTGTGTGTGTGTGTGTGTGTGTGTGTGTGTGTGTGTCCGCTCCTCCTTCGCCCGCCTTGTGCAATACAGGAAAATCATTTCATGGCAAGTACATATTTCGTACGATTATACACGTGGAAATAACATAATCATACATCTCTCTTTTCTCCCTCTCTCCCTCCTTCCTCCCCTCTTTTTCAGACTGCACCTGACAACCATTCAGTAAATAATCATGAAGGCCAAAAAGTACAACCCGGGGGAGAAAGAAAAAAAAAGAAGTAAGCTCAGGCACATGTACACAAGCCCAGATTGTGCCTCCGACGTGTACCACTCCGCTCTCCCTTCTCCCCCCCCCCTCTTTTTCCCATTCCTCCCTTTCCTCTCTTTCCAAGCGACCGGCCCCCAACCCCCACGCCCCCCCCCCAAAAAAAAACAAACAAAAAACAACAACAACAAAAAACACCTAAAAAAACCCCAAAATTTACAGTACCCAGAATGCAGATATAACGATGCGATCTTCTCACACAGGGGCACCCTCAGGGAACAGGCCCATCAGCAGCAGCAGGAGAGAGGCCTGACGGGGGGAACGCCCGGAACCCGTTCAGCAGGACGAGTAGCACGAGCAGCACCAGCAGCAGCATGTGGCGCAATGTCAAGGACATGGCCATAAAGCTGATCGAGGACCCAGAGGTGGGTGGAGGGAGGAGGATGGACGTGGCTGGGAGGGGGGGGGGCGTGCTGGGGGGCGGGGGGGGGGAGAGTTTAAGGGGTAGTGGTGGTTAGTTCGGGGGGGGGGGGAGAGGGGGGGTTAACTCACTGGGAATGGTGTATCAGTATGGAAAGGCTGTGTCAGAGTTATTTATTTTAATTTCTAGACGAGGTCGTGCAGGACGACTTCAATGCAATGCGTGACAGAGGCAAAGACACACAGGAGAGTTGTCGGTCTGGGCAGTGTCTTGCTGCAGGGTAACTGTAATTTCTGGGAAAATTCGTGCAGGCTACTGGCATGTATTTGGCGAGGTCTTGCTTGGTAATGGTCACTTTGGAGCAGTATATCGTGCAGGATGGTTGATAGTTGGAGACAACAAGGTAGTGCAGGCTTATTTAGGATGATCTGAGAGGATAATTGTTAGGAATGGAGCTAGTCCGTGGAAGACAGTTGTAACTCGTGGGGCAAGGGCATCGCAGAACAAATACATATTGTAGATGTCGGGGGATGGGGAAAGGGTGTGTGTGTGTGTGGGGGGTGTCCTCAGAGAACAACTGTGAAGCTGGAACAGGGTCGCGTAGAACAACTGGAAAGTAAAGACCAGTGTCATTTATGAACATTTAAGAACGGAAATGAAGGTTGTCATGCAAAGACAGGTGTAAATGCGAGAACTTGCTTGTCAACATGTAAATGCGAACCATGGGTGACCGTCGTATGGAACAGCGGTGAATGGTGTGGCCATGTCGCGATGACCATGTCTCAAATGAAGGGACAGGTAGTGTCACGCTACGGCTGACAGATTGACAGACAGACGTACGAACGATGACAAAAACTCAACAATGAATCTGTCAGCCCTCCGCACCAGTCGGAACAACCAGATCACACTTGAAATGATAACATTTATTCAAAAAATAATAATAATAATAATATTTGGGATTTTTGAACACGAAATTCAATAACAAAACAATACTGACAACTACCCCTCTCACGCGATTACAACACACAAAAAATATAGTCTGCTGTGCTCAGCCTCTGTCGCCGCAGTCCAGAATACACCAGCGGTCAGGAATGGATGGGATAAGGGAGATAGTTGGGGGACAGCACTTAACACAGCGACCAAGTTCTTCCAGCCGACGCTGTTGTCGCTGTTATCGTCGACGCGGTTGCGCCGCTGCCGCAGAACACTGCCAGTCCCGCACCATGCGGACCTCCCTCCAGCCCACAGCCACAACCAACAGAGGAGTGGAACCGTCCAAACGGGCACAATGGAAGAAAAAAAAACTAAGTATGGCAAAGTGTCAGTTCTGACTCTCAAAGATGCTAGTCACACCCAACCTATCATCCCGCCCATCAACCTGCCGTTACAATAACGTATTTAACTTTAATTCGATTTAATTTAATTTATCCCAAAATAATAAACATTATTAATATTTTCATTAACACAACCACAGTGATGATAGGAACACATATTCACGGTATCTCTTAACATAAAATAATATGAACAGCTACAGCAAATTCAAACAAACATGCATTCACAGCCTCTGTCATTCCCTCCACCACCATTCCTGCGTCCAAACGACCAGCCGACCAAGGAAACATCACACACCCTCACCTCAGACAGGTTATGTGAAAAACCTGGAACTGGTGTTCCAGCCGTTGCAACGCCCGCCGACAAATGACGACAACCTGCTGCTTCACCACAGCAGAAGACATGGGAAGATCAACCCCCAAAACCCCTGGTCGAAATGACTCTCACAGCAGTTGACAGTGGAGTGCCAGAAAGATACAGGAACAAATCAAAAACAACAAATCAAAAACCAAAACACACTCACTGACGCGAGTTGGTTCGCACGTGGGATTCGGGCCTAACGCGTTGCCAGCCTTTCTGGCGGCTTACAGAAATATGTCAGCTAAGGGGAGTCTCACATTCTGGGTATGTCGACGCGTGACAGGTAGGGCCCTTGACACTTCCAGTGAAGGTGCATGCGGCTAAATTGCGAAAATACGATTTTTAGAGTTGTTGGAATTGTAGGTGGGGGACGGGGGGGGGGGGGGGGGTTGTTACTTGTCAAGGATGGGATATGTCTTGCTGGACATTTTGTTAAAGTTTGCAAGGTAACTGCCACGACCATTTGGGAATGACTGTCAAAATTCTCGTGGGATAATTTGTGCCTGAGGAAACGTAAGAGAATTCAGAACTCAGAACTGTTTAATGTAAGGCCACCGACCTGTATACACATGAATGCACGTGTTGTACACACACACACACACACACACACACACACACACACACACACACACACACACACCACACGAAAACCAACCTTGAGGTGGATAAACAACAAAATGTAGAAAGAATAAACTGATAATGTAACCAAACTAAATAACAAGCTAAGGGTAATTTAGAAACATGTCTTTCATTTAAGACTGGGCGCTTTCTGCTCTCTCTTATAACGCATAAAAAAAATAAACATTGTTACATCTCTTGTCACAATGCTGTTGACATTTTGAAGCTATTGGGGTGATAGGGGAATCCTTAGATTTTGCACTTGTTTGGATAAGTATTTCTTTCTCAGAATATCATATTGTGGACAAATTGCCAGTTCAAGAATTTCTGCTTCGTACCCTCCACAAAATGTACAGTTTTTTTTTGTTTTTTTAAAAATTTTTTTAGCTATCCTTATAACGCTCATTAACTTTAAGTTCGTTTACTCCAAATCTGAATTAAATAAATGACAATCTGAATTTTGAAATGGTAAGACCAAATAAATATATTTCTGGCTGTAACAATTGATTTAAAGTAACAGTTTGAGAGGAGAAGCCTGTTCGGAAACGAGTCGAAGTTAGAAAATTCGACAGTATAAGCCTACTCAAGTGATCCAAAAGCATTCTTTGCTGCTAACGCAAAGACGACGCATTCTTAAAACTGAAACTGATTCGTTTTACTTTTTTCTTGTACCACACTTAACTCTCCTTATCTGAACTCCTCCCCCAACCAGATGATGGAAGAACAAGCCACGGAGTCCATCGTGGACGGGGTGGACTATAAGCTGGGCAAGATCCAGTTCAGCATCCTGTACGACTTCCAGAGCCTGACCTTGACCCTGAGGGTGATCCGGGCCGAGGACCTGCCGGCCAAGGACCTGATGGGCACCAGCGACCCTTACGTTCGAGTCCTGCTGTTGCCTGACCGGAAGCACAAGCTGATGACCAAGGTGAAGAAGAGGAACCTGAACCCTCACTGGAACGAGTGCTTTCTGTTTGAGGGTAGGTGAGAGGGGTGGGTGGGGGCGTAGTGTGTGTGTGTGTGTGTGTGTGGAGGGGAGGGGGGTAAGTGAGTGAGTGTGTGTTTGTGTGTGCGTTTGCGTATATGGTGTGTGTGTGTTGGGGTGTGGAGATGTGTATTTGTGTGTGTTGGGGTGTGTGATTGTTTGTGAGAGAGAGAGAGAGAGAGTGTGTGTGTGTGTGTGTGTGGGGGGGGGGGGGGGGGTGGGGGTGGGTGTGTGTGTGTGTATTTGGGTGTGTTTGTGTAGCGTGTGTTTGTGTGTCACAGTGAGAGAGAGAGAGAGATTCAGAAATTTCTGTTATGGAGGAATCAACAATTTTAATCAAATGACATGACATAAATCTCCACTACAAACAACAGGAGTATTATTTCAAAACAGGCAGGACAGTGAAATATCAAGTTTTATTGCCCAAACATTAGGAACAGAATCTCCAAACACTTTTCTGACAAACAGAGAACACACACACACACACACACACACACACACACACACACACACACACACACACACACACTCACACACACACACACATTCAAACTCAGCGCACGCTCATGCCATTTACACGAGAAAAGGAACCAACCACATTGAACACTCACAGCATGTCTGTGTGTTGGACCACCGTTTCGGCATGGTGTTGTGCCCTTGGGAAAGGCACTTTACTCCGATTTTCCTCCCTCCCTCCCTCCCTCCCTCCACCCAGGTGTCAATGGGTACCTGACTTCGGTTGGGGAAAGTTAAAACGGCGGAAGGAGAGGCCTGGGCCCCGTCTTCCTATGTCGAGCCCTAGCCACAGTGGGTGTACGAAGAACTTTATTATCTCCAGTTACAGAAATTTGGTCAGGTGCATTATCACAACATAGACAAGTAAACAACATGGAGAACATCACTGTAAAAAAACACAAACACACACCAAAAAACAAACAAACAAAAAAACAACAACAACAACAACCAACAACAACAGTTATTAGGATTATAACGAAGACACAGATGAAAAAATATCACATACATTGTTTGGTACTTTCATTCCACACATTGCAAGCGATATAATAAAAAAAAGATAAATAAATGAATAAATATATAAATAAAATAAAAAGATAAATAATAAATAGATCAATAATTATAAAAAAAATCATTAAATAAATAAATAATAAACAAAATTAAATTAAATTAAATAAACATTATTTTGAATATGATTATGAGCATGACATACTATATTGCACACTGATAATATTCTAGATAAACATAACTTAATCGTCTCACAAGATAAATTGCATCAGGTGCGACAAAACACAACCAGACAATCAGTACACACACACACATAGATACAACATTAAACATTACTTGATTGAACAGGAGTAATAATTTTTTTTTCAAATGAAAGCATTTCACATATTAGCTTTAAAACAATTGTAATAAATGATTATCACAATGTAATTATTAACATAAATATATTTAAATGAAAGTTAACATCATGCATTTTATTGTATCGAAAATTCATCCTGCATTTTGCACATTCACCCGACATTCTGCACATTTATAACAATCATCGTCATCAGTGTGTTTTAAGCTGAATAAGACAGTGACCAAAACAAGGTAGAACCTATCATGCACGGACTTTCACACGAACTCACATGAAAGCACGCGCGCGCGCACACACAAGCGCCCGCGCGCCCGCTCGTGCACGCATACACATACAGTCACACACACACACACACACACACACAGAGAAACACACGCGCATGCGCGCACACACACACACACACACACACACACACTGTGAATTCACTGCCCCCCCCCCCCCCCCCCCCTGGCTTTAAACGGTAATGGGGCCTTAACTTAACTTGTCTTTAGTTTCTACAGTTTTAGAGTTATGCATGCGTGTGAATGACTGGTGCGAAAGCGCTTTGATTTGTCTCTGCACAAGATTCAGCGCTATATAAATACCATTATTATTATCATTAACTGCATGTCTGATATAAATATCTGCCGTTTCGTAGGGTGGCCCCACAATAAACTTCTGGACAAGTCCATTTACCTCCAAGTCATAGACTACGACCGCTTCAGCAAGGACGACCCCATCGGGGAGACTTACATCCCCCTCAACGAAGTGGACCTGTCCCTGGGACCCGTGTGCTGGAAGTACCTTCAGCCGTGTAAAGAGACCCGGGTGAGTCCACTTTGTTTGCTGCAAAAGGGGTGCCTGGTTGTTGCTGTTGGTTGTGACGATGACTGCAGTGGTGATGGTGATGTAAATGTTCATGTTAGTCCTTATATCAGAAACGAAAAACCCAGAAATTGCGCATGCTACTACAGGTACTGGCAAGTTCACACGCATGTAAACAAGGCAAATGAGATTTTTTTAAAATTACA
>NC_134898.1:37862112-37887112 GCF_041734735.1 Babylonia areolata | reverse complement strand
AAGATTTAAAAAATAAACTTTTGAAAAACCCCCAAATTTAGTTTAAAAACAAAAAAAAAAAAAAAAAAAAAAAAAACAAAAAACAAAAAAAAAACAAAACTGAATTGCCCAAAAAACCCTGACCTTTTGGGGAAAAAAAACAATATTATTCATTTATTATTTAAATAAAGCACCCCAGGTCCTGTTTTTCCCCCTTGCCCGGACCCCGGAAAAAGGGGGGAAAAACCCTTTTGGGAATGGGAAAAAAAACCCTGAGCAGGAAAAAAAAAAAAAGGAAAAGTGGGCTGCACTGTCCGGGACGATTTTGGGGAACCCCCCCCTTTTAAAGAAAGTTGGCTAATCATGGAAATTTTAAAAAAACCCCCTAAAAAAAAAAAAAAAGGGAAAAAGAAGGGTGAAAAGTTTTTGCACCCTTGTCGGAGTTTTCCCCTATCCGTTTATTTTTACTTTTCCCAATCCTTTTTTTTCTTTTTTTTTTAAAGTCTTTTTTGGGGAGAAAGGTTTTTTTAAACCTTCCCTAAAGCGAAAAGAGCGATTAAGGCACCCCTTCCCCAAAAAATTTTGCAAGGGGAAGGTTTATACAAGGGGTTTTTGTTAAAAAAAAAAACCCAACTGGGGGAGGAACTAAATTTTGGCAAAAACCCCTCATGGGGGGGGTCTTTTTAAAAGGGGGAAAAAGGGGGGCCGTCTGAGTTTAAACCTTTTTGCTCTTTCTTTTTTTTTCTTTTTCTTTTTTTTGGGGGGGGGAAAAAACAAAAAAAAAACCCTTTGCTTATTTTATTTTAAAAAATTAAAAGGGTCAACCCCTTTCCCAAAGTCTGTGGGTTTTTTTTTGGGGACCTTTTTTTCCCCCCCAAATGTAAATCCCTTTTTTTTTTCCCGGGTTTTTTTTAACGGATTTAGTCCGAAAAAACCCAAGGGAATGGTTTCAGGATTTTTTTTTTTGGGTTATTCTTATGCGGCCCCAAAAGGGGTTTCGGCCCCTTGGGGTTTTTCATGTATTAAAAATCGGGGAAAAAATTCCCCGTAAATTTTGGTTTTGGGAAAGGGCAAACCGGGAAAAGGGAGGAAATTTTTCCGTTCCCCCCCGCAGCCCCCACAAAAAATTATTTTAAAAATCGGGTTTAATCCTTCCAAAAAACAGTGCTGGTGGGGCAAATTCATATCCCCTTTTAAAAATTTCTAAAATTAAAACTAAGGTTTTTTCGTTGGTCCAAAACTAAAAAGGGGTCGTTGCAATCCCTCCCTGAAAAAGTCAAAAAAACCAAACGTTTTTTCAAATTTCGGGGCCCTCCAAATTTAAAAATTTTGAAGAAAAAAGAGGATTTTTTTGCGCTGGTGGGGACTAAAAGAAGGATTTATTTTTTTTTTGGGGGGGGGTTATGCCCCAAAAACCCTTGTGGGAATTTGGAAATGCCTAAAGCTAAAAAACGCCTTTTCGGCGGGGGGGCAAGTAAAATTTGATTTTAAAGGGGGGGGTTTTTTAAACATTTTTTTCCAAGCTTTTTTTTCCCAGGGATTTTTTTTAAAGGGGGTTAAAAGGGTTCCATCGTCCTCCAAATGCCCGAGTCAGTTTGTTTTTTTGGGTTTTTGGGGGGAAAAGGGCCCCGGGGAAGCCCGCCCCTCAGGAAACCCCAGGCAAAATTTAAATTCCCCCCTTTTCCCTTTTGAAACTTTAAGTTCCCCGTTTGGGGGGGGAAAATTTTGACCAGGGGGGGAAATCTACCGTTTTCGTCCCCGGGAGTATAACCCCCCCCCGAAACGAGGGGTTTCCTTTAAAACCTTTTTTAAAAAAACTTTTTCCCAAATTTACCCTAAAACCTAACAAAAAGGGGGTTTCCTCCCAAATTGTACAGAAAAAAAATTTAAAAAAAGGGGGACTTTCGTTGGGCCGGGCCGCTAACAAAGGGGGGGAAAAATTTCTCCAAATCTTTTAAAAAAAGTAAAAAATTTCAATCAAACCCAGCATCCTTGAATTTTTTTTTTGAGTTTTTTTTATCACATGTTTTAAAAAAAATTTCAGCCTTTACAAAAGCTGTGTTTTTGGGGGGTAAAAGAAGAAAAAATAAAAAAAGTAAACCCCTGAAAGGCGCCCTTAATGTCCGGGGGCCCGACCCCAGGCCCCGGGAAGGGGGTCGGACGCGGGCCGAAACGGGGCCAATTGCGGGCGGGAACGGGTAAAAAGGGCCCGGGAAAAAGGGCCGCCAACCTCCCCAATTCGGGGGAATCGAAAAAAGGGGGGGTTTGTTTACAAAGGGTTTATATATGGGGGATAAGGGGTTTTTCCCCAAAAAAGGGGGGGAAAAAGGGTTTAAAAAAAAAATGGAGGGATAGGGTTGGTTACTGAGGCGAAGAGTGAGTGGGGGAGAGGGGGGTTGTTGAAAGGGATGATAGTGAGTGTGAATTGAGAGAGTTTGACTGACCCGAGGGTGCTGGAGTTTTGAAACAAAAAGGGGATGCTGGAAAATTTTATGATGAAAAAATGATGACTGAGTTCTGACTGACGAAAAAAACTGACAAACTATGGACTGATTAAATGAGTATTAAAGATAGCTGATGGGGAAATGGAAATGACGATGATTGTTTTATTTTATTGATGAAGCTGGAATTTGGGGACTGACTGGGATCGGGGGAAAACGAGATACTAAAATTCGACGAAATTGACTGCTGATGATTTGGGGAAAAACTGACTGTTGATATCTAAAAAAAAAGGGGCCTGATGTTAAAGATCTGATGCCGCCCGATTTTCCCTGAGAGAAGGCGCCGACTGTTTTACTAAATACTATATGGGGCCGGGGTCGGGACGATTACAAACTAAACCATTACTTTTGGGGGTGGGGGTCAAATATCGACTCAATGGCCCCCAGGGGGACGGGGGAAATAAATTTGGCCGAAACACCCCCCCAAGAGGGGTTTGAAGACTGGCAGGCTGTGGGGTTTAAAGGGGCTGACTAGGGTAAAAAGGTCGGTGACCAGTAAAGATTTTATTTCTGAGGTGAAAAAAGTCTTTTTTTTTTTTTGGTTTTTTTTTGGTTTTTTTTTTTTTTTTTTTTCCCCACCCAAAATAAAATAAGAAAAAAAGGAGAAAAGGAGGGGGGGGGGGGGGGGAAACAGACAGACAGACAAAAAAGGAAGGAAAAAAAGCAGAAAAGCAACAGCAACAACAAAATGCATATATGTAATTATACAAGAATATTGTGATTAAGAAATACACAATTGCATTTCTATTTCACACACACACACACACACACACACACACACACACACACACACACACTTGAACACAAATGCTCGGACACAATTACACCATGCCCATCCACCACATGCACATATTCCCTCACATAGTACAAAATCCCTGCCAACGCAAGCATATATAAAAACATTTCACAATCAATAAAAGGAGTATTGGGCTAACAGATCATGAGTGAGTGAGTAACTAACTGACTGACTGAGTGACTGACTGACTGACTGAATGTTTGAGTGACTGAGTGAGTGAGTGACAATCTTTGAGTGAGTGAGTGACTGAATGTTTGAGTGACTGAGTGAGTGAGTGACAATCTTTGAGTGAGTGAGTGAGTGACTGAATGTTTGAGTGACTAACATTATTGTTTGAGTGAATGAGTGAGTGACTGACTGACTGAATGTTTGAGTGAGTGAGTGACTGACTGACTGAATGTTTGAGTGAGTGACTGACTGACTGAATGTTTGAGTGATTGACTGACTGTCTGAGTGACTGACTGAATGTTTGAGTGACTGAGTGAGTGACTGACTAAATGTTTGAGTGACTGACTGACTGTTTGAGTGAGTGACTGACTGACTGAATGTTTGAGTGACTGACTGAGTGACTGACTGACTGTCTGAGTGACTGACTGAATGTTTGAGTGACTGACTGACTGACTGTCTGAGTGAGTGAGTGAGTGAGTGACAATGTTTGAGTAATTGACTGACTGACTGAGCAACTGACCATCTGACTGACTGTCCGTGACGGTCATCCATCACAACGACGGCTTCTGGTATTGCAGTTGCGGCTATTTTTTTGTAAGGCCTGTCTGAATAAACAGTCACTCGTGGTTTGTGGTTGGTTTGATTGGTGGGGGTTTTTTGTTTGTTTTTTGTTGGGTTTTTTTTTCGCCTCTGAAGGACAGACTGACTGACATAGTGACTGTTCGTGACTGGTTTCTGTTTTTTTGCGGTTCCATTTTATTAGTGTTATTATTATTATTCAATATTATTATTATTATTATTTAATCAAGACCTGTATGAAGCTGTATATAATTTTAAAGATAAATAGAGAACACATTTCAACAAACTTTTAAAAAAAGTATGTTTTTTTTTCTTTAAGTGTGCATCACAAGTGAGTCTTGAAGGCCTTGCCTTTCTTCTTCTTATTATTAAATCAAGACATGTCTGAACGAATAGTGTCTTGCCGATTTTTGTTGTTGTTTTTTGTTTGTTTGTTTGTTTTTGTTTTATTTTTTATTTTATTTTCTTTTACTGTTCACCATTTCGAATATTGATTGGGCATTTACTTTGGTGAGAACGATGTCAGGAGCTTTGTTGAAACTCCCCCTGTCAGATTTAACTGTGGTCTGCATTTTTCGAAGGGTGGATTACGTTTTAATTTCATTCGAACATTGGTCTGCATTCATTGCTACTTTTTTGTGTGTGTTTACAAATGCCAATGATCAATGTGGTGGGTGATGTGTCGGGAGTTTTGGTTCCACGATCGTCGGGTCTAACAGGAAAAGACATTTTTTGTGTGTGATTTTTTTGACTTCCGGTCAGGAACCGACACTAACATTTTGTGTGTGGGTAACTTTATACTGTTTTTAAAAAAAAAAAAAGATTTTCCCTGGAGGAGGCATAATTTTAGCATCCTTTAATGTATGTGATGGTGACATAGATACGTCATTTGTGTGTTGTTGTTGTTTTTTTTTGCTTTGATTGAAGTGATATGTTTTATATGTTATTGCTTCACTGGATAGAAGACTGTTTTGCAACGGATCGTCGTCAGACCTAGAAATCTGAGTCTTTTTTTTTTTTTTTTTTGATGGGAGTGATATGTTTTGTATGTCCGTGCTTCACTGGACAGAAGACAGTTTTGTTACGGTTTGTCGACAGACCTAGCACACTGAGTCTTTTTTTTTCTTCATCTTTTTCTTTTTTCCTCCATTGTGTATCCCACTGAATTGTTTTGTGAGTGTAGGGATCCGATTTATATTCATCTTAACCGTTGTGGCAACACCGTGATTCAAGACTTTTTGTTTGATTCCCCGTTTCCCGAACTGATTCCAGTACCTTGCCGTCAAGAGTCTTTATTTAAAGACCCCGACATTATGCTCCGTGGGGAAAAGTGACATAATGTTTTTGTGCCTTGTAGGTCTGATTCAGTGATTGGTCAGTCAGTGTCCGGCCGTGTGTGTCTGCTTTTAGTTTCGTTGTTGTTGCTGGTCTGTGAGAATCGGCTGATTTGTCCATGGCTACGCGATTTATGCAGTGGACGAAGCATGCATGAATGTATGCATAAGTAGGTGACTAACTAAAGGAGACGGCTACGGGATGCCCATGTTAGTACAAAACATTCACTTGTCATCGTTGTTTTGGTTGGTTTTTGTTGTTGTTTTTTGGGTTTTTTTTTCTTTTCTTTTTCTTTTTAAATCGTGACTCCTGGATTTTTATTTGTCTGTTTTTGTTTCATATGGAGTTACTGTTTCTTTTCTTGTTTTTTTTTTTTTTTTTCTTCGCCATGATTTTTTTTTTTTTTTTTTTTTTTTGTCTTCTTTTTGGGAGTGTTTGTATTGATGCACTTAACACTATAATGGCTGTAAGTAGGGTCAGTGTAAGGAGGGTCAGTGTAAGGAGGGTCAGTGTAAGGAGAGTCAGTGTAAGGAGGGTCAGTGGCGTTTTAAGTCGCGAGTCAAACACTGAATGTCGAAAGGAAAATGTGTTTTTTGTTTTTTTTTTCTTTTTTCGGTTTTGTATTTATTGTCAATGCAAACAAACACTAGTCCTCGCGTATCATTTCATTCCCTGCTCCCCCACCCCCACCCCACCCCCTCCCTTCCAAACCCTTAACTCCTCCCCCCACACCCCCCATGACCCAGTATGCTGGATCGCGTTTAGGCTTCAAGTGTACAACCATGACACGTGATACAGCAGCGTCATATATATATATATATATATATATATATATATATATATATATATATATATATATATATATATAACACGTCCGCCTAGGAAGCGAGAGAACCTGAGCGCGCTGGTTCGATTCACGGCTCAGCCGCCGATATTTTCTCCTCCCTCCACTAGATTTTGAGTGGTGGTCTGGACGCTAGTCATTCGGATGAGACGATAAACCGAGGTCCCGTGTGCAGCATGCACTTAGTGCACGTAAAAGAATCCACGGCAACAAAAGGGTTGTTCCTGGCAAAATTCTGTACAAAAATCTACTTCGATAGGAAAAAAACAAACAAACAAAAAACAACAACCTGCACGCAGAAAAAAATACCCCAAAAATGGGTGGCGCTGTAGTGTAGCGACGCACTCTCCCTGGGGAGAGCAGCCCGAATTTCACACAAAGATATCTGTTGTGATAAAACAAACAAGAAATACAAATATATATATATATATATATAGAGAGAGAGAGAGAGAGAGAGGAAATGAAGACCAATATAGCACCTGATCCTTCTCGGTAGGGAAATGAATGGGGTGGAGATGGTTTGTATATTTTTGTTTGTTTGTTTTTAACACATAAAGTGAATGATGTCATGTATGTTTCATTATTGATGTGACACGTGTACAGACCTTTTGTGTGTGCTATTTGGATCTTTTTTTTTTCTTTTTTTTTTCTTTTTTAATAATCCTCGACAATTATGAACCTTTTGTGCCTTTTATTATAAAATATAAAGTGCACCCAAGTCATATATATATATATATATATATATATAATTAGAGAGAGAGAGAGATCGAAATAGATATCAATGTGTGTGTGTGTGTGTGTGTGTGTGTGTGTGTGTGTGTGTGATACCTGTGTGTACGTTTCCATTGCCGTCAGTACTAAATGAGACGTGAATTTTTGTGCGACTCGCATTGATTTTATTTTTTTTTTTTTTTTTTTGCATAACGATAACACTTTTACGTCTTGTAAACAGCGAATTGAATACCGTACCACCCACTGAACTCTTGTGTGAACGGGTTGGTGGAGGTTAAGTGTGTGTGTGTGTGTGTGTGTGCGTGCGTGTATGTTTCTGCGTGCCTGCGTGCGTGTATGCTGTGTGTGTGTGTGTGTGTGTGTGTGTATGGCCATGTGTTCGTGTAAACTAGTGCAGTACGTGCATGTGCACATCTCAGCTCCAGAACAAAAAAACAACAAAAAAACTGAAGGTGTTGGAATGTATGAAAATGAATTAGCACGATACTAATTTTCAGTGTATAAAACAGAACGAGCACGACACTACTTCTTAATGTGTGAAATAGAACTATGTCTGTCTGCCTGTCTTCTCTCTCTCTCTCTCTCTCTCTCTCTCTCTCTCTCTCTCTCTCTCTCTCTCTCTCTCTCTCTCGTCTTCTCTGCTAGATATTGGTGGGAATCATAAAATCATACGCACACGCACACACACACCACACACAACACACACACACACACACACACACACACACACACACACACACACACACACACACACACACACACACACCACACACACACACACACACACACACACACACACACACACACACACACACACACACCACACACACACACGAGTCCCAAACTCGCCAGTATTTTCTCCTCCTCCGCTAGACTTTTGAGTGAAGGTCTGGACGCTAGTCATTCGGATGAGGCAATAGAAGCTGAGGTTCCGAGTGTACCATGCACTCAGCGCACGGTTACAAAAGGTTTGTCCTGGACATCATTTGCAGAAAAATCTGCCTTGATACATTTGCAGACAGGAAAAGAAAACAAAATGGTGGCGCTGATCTGTAGCGACATGCTCTCTCCCGAATTTCACACAGAAATATGTTAGTCAGTCGTGTCCGACTATGACCATCAGAACAGCAGAGGAGACAACTGCTGTCCCGACCATCTGGGCTAGAATTTGAATATGGTTGAGGAGTGTCTTGCCCCTACTCTCTCCGCCAAGAGAGTTTTAGGACATTCGGCGTTGGGATGGTTCCCAAAGACCAGCTAGCCCCCCCAAGGCTGTAGCACTAAAAGCCCGTGCAATCTTGCCTCCTAGTTTGAGAGTCACAGTCCTTCACAAAAGACTAAAGTGTAAATGATTTCCCACTGGAGTGGAGAAACCACTGATCATACAGCTCTCACTTTGTCGTTGGTCCGTGACCAAAGTTATTAGTATAATGCAATGCAGTGTAATATTTGATTCAATACATTATAATATAATAAATACAACTCACAGCTTACACACTGCCCACCATATGTGTATTTCCTGCCTGTCTTTTTTTTCTTTTAACTTGTTGAGCTTAAGGAGCTTTTGAATAAGATAAAGATCTAATCACTGCAGAGATATATTGCGTTGGTGACATGTGGGGTTGTATGGAAAATGGAAGAAGCTTTCAAGCGTATGATCCTGGTTTGTCAAGTACTCAAAATGAGATAAACGTTGTGCATCGAAAGAACAATTAAGGGTTGTGATATTTACAACAATAATTGTTTTTTTGATAGTTTGTCTTGTAGTTGACTGTCAGTTTAAATGATCTGAATAAAATAATGAACGATTATGAATTTGTAATGCGTTTGTATACCATATTATATACACCTAAACGGCCTTTTCACCAGTCCTTGATATATGTGTTCAGTTCTTATGTGTTTGAATTTGTTCAGATTGATTTTTTTCTCACTGGCGTGTGTTTTTTGCTGTTTTTTTTCTCTCTGCTTTTAACGTGTATTTGTTTGGGGAGATAGGGGGATAATGTATGAGTTTTTTTCTGTTTTATTTTCCTTGTGTTATGTTTGTTTTAATTAAATCTGTTTGCTTTTAAGTGAAGGTGACCATTGATGCACACTAATAATGTGTTGTGATTGTTTTTATTCGTTTTAGAGTGGATTCTTTCTTTTTCTCCTTGCGTGTGTGTGTGTGTGTGTGTGTGTGTGTGTGTGCGTGCGTGCGTGTGTGTGTGTGTGAGTGTGTGTGTGTGTGTGTGTGTGTGTGCATCATGGTTGATTTATTTTCTTTTTTGGTTTTGACTGAAAGTGACCGCAGATGCGCAAGAAGATGAGATCTTCTGAGCACCAAGGAGGCTGGCCGGATTTTTTTGTCACTTTACGAAATGCGCAATCACAAGTCCAAGGGAAGTAAGCCAACTTATGCGGCCAGAGAACTTCAGATTTATCTCCCACCAGGATTCGACCACGCTCCTGAAAGTTCACCAGTTGTACATGAGCAGCCAGCCACTTTGCCCTGGCGTGTCTTTGCCAGCTCACTTATTTAATTTTTTTCTCAAAATGTCAGAAGTATTGTCCACCCGCACTTAATTTTTGCTTGTGTCTGTGATTTTTTTTCTCTCTCTCGACTTCTCTTTTGTTCAAATACTTCTACACTGGGGTTGGTTGAGGGTCGGGGGGCGGTGGGAGGGTGTGTGTGGTGGGGGGGAGAGGGGTGGCGGGGGGTGGGAGGGGTCATATTGGTTGTGTTGTTTGTTGGCAGGTCTGGTGGCAAAGGTCTTCTTCCACAGTCTGGTGTGTGTGTGTGTGTGTGTGTGTGTGTGTGTGTGTGTGTGTGTTCCTGTATCGACAATCTACCCCCCACACCCACACCCCACACCCATAGTGAAGCGAAGAGGAAATCTTGTTAATCACACTGTTAACTGGTAACCGCATCGGAAAATACTGCGATTTGGTACTAACCTCATCGGAAATGACGTGCAGCGCTCTGTATGTTTTTATATCTGTGTTCAAACACTCCCTTTGTGTGTATATTGTCGTCTTTTTTTTCCCATCTGTGTATTAATGCACATCTTTGTCTGCAGACTAATGGAATATGTCTATTCTACAAGTGTGTGACACACTGTGTATGTGCATCTTTGCATACGTGTATTAATCTACATCTTTCTGGGGGTTGGTGTGTAGAAAATGAATATTCATAGTAGATATTAATCTGTACTGTATATGTATTTGTTTTCCTCTTTCTGTGGTGTGTGTGTGTGTGTTGTGTGTGTGTGTGTGTGTGTGTGTGTTTCTGTCTGTCTATCTTCGTAAGCTCTTTTGATTTTTATTGTATATACTAAATGGAATCTGAGACTGATTAAAGAGTGCAAAATAAAGAAGTCACCGTTTTAATGTCTATTGTGCACCTTTCTTTTGAAGTTGTGCGAGCACTCACAGACACACAGACACACACACAGACAGACAGACACACACACACACGCACGCACACACAGAGAGATATAGTGTGTGTGCATGCATGCGTGCTGTTGCGCGCGTGTGTGTGTGTATGTGTGTGTTTGTGTGTGAACATATGTGGATATGTTTGCGCGCGCGCGCGCCTGTGTGTGTGTGTATGTGTGTATATGTGTTCACCTGATAGCAACATACTTAATACAAAAATGGCGTATGCAGGTCTCCGTTTTGTCTTGTAGTCGACCAAGTGCATTTGGGACCTCGGACGATCATGTCGTCTTAAAAAAAAGAAAAAAAAGAAGGAAGAAAAAAAGACTAGGACCCAGATCATACTACGACAAAAGTAAGCGCTGGACTGGAAATTGAATGGAAAATTAAAGGGGGAGAGGGTGAAGTTGAAAACTGGCATCACTCGCTTTCAAAACAACCGTTTATACCATTCGTCACACACACACACACACACACACACACACATATGTGTATGTATATATATATATATATATATATATATATATATATATATATATATATATGCACATCCAGTCTACAATCAAGCAAAAAGAAAAGACAAATACAAGCACACATACACAGAGGAAATGGGACAATAACAACGCGGAACATCACCCTTTCGATCTTTTCGTTTTTATTCCCCTTTAACACAACCGCCTTCACACACCAACGACCAGCACATCCTCCCACACCTGTGGCCAATGCAACCCCTTGTCTTGCTGCTGCACCGCGCCCTCTCCCCCCCCTCCCACCACCTCCCACCCCCACCCACCCCCACCCCTCTCTCTCTCCCCCACGCCACCTGTCTTCCCACCCTCTCCACGCCTCTCTACCCCATCCACCCTTCCCTGAGCCCTCTAAAACACTAACATGTGCCAACATCCGAAAAAAACCCAAAAAAATCCAAAAACAACAACAACAACAACACCTTCTTCTTCTTCTTCTTCTTTTTTCATTCGGGTTTTGGGGATTGTTTTCTGATTTATTGATTTATTATTTTTCCATTCAGGGGCAGATTACCGTTGGTAACACCAGAGGCACTGGAAGTGTGTGTGTGTGTGTGTGTGTGTGTGTGTGTGTGTGTGTGTGTGTTGCCCGGGGTCCAGGAGACGAAGGTGGACAGCGGTCATCCTATGATGGACTCTCCCTCTCCCTCAATGTTCCTGTGGTCATGTCAAAACCAACAACATACCAGGCTGAAGCAAAATTCACTTTATCCCTACCAACATAAACATGTACTTATAAAGTGATTTATTAACAGGGTTTTACATAAATGGTATGGTCCTTTAATACAAACGAAAACTTGCTTCATCTTTTTCCATCGTGCATTGGAAATTTCATGTTTCATCTTCCTTGATCCTGGTGAAGCTCACACACACACACACACATACACAAGCATACATACACACATACGCAAGCATGCACGCACGCACGCACCACGCGCGCGCGCGCGCGCACACACACACATACACACACGCATACGCAAGCATACACACACACGCACACACGCGCGCGCGCGCGCACACACACACACACACACACTGCATACAAACATTTAAACATGCATTCAAATATACATATATACATACCAAACCTCCTCACACACACACACACACACACACACAGACCCCCTCACACAACACACACACAGACACACACACGCACACAGGCACACAACAACAACAAAAACAAGAATAGCGCAATAGCCGAGTTGTTATAGCGTTGGACTGAGGGTCCCGGGTTCGGTAACGGCGCCAGGTGTGTAAAGGGTGGAAATGGTTCCTATCTCCCAGGTCAACACTTATAGCAGACCTGCTTGTGCTAAAACCCCCTTCCTGTGTATACGCACGCAGAAGATCAAATACGCATGATAAATAAATCAAGTAATCCATGCTTTCGGTGGGTTATGGAATCAAGAACATGGCCAGCATGGACACCCCCGAAAACGGTGCGTGGCTGCCTATATGGCGAGGTGAATAGACAAAATGGTCATACACGTAAAATGTTACACGTCTGTCTGAGTGTGTACGCGTCCGTGCCAGAAATCAGATTGAGTGATATAGGAAACGAATGATGAGCTCCCAATGGCAGCCGTCAGTCGGCCTATATTCGGGTAGGCAGTCTGTTGTGCAAATGACCCCATGTTTGCAAAGCGCTTCCTCCCAGTGGGTGCAACCTTGCCGTGGTTGGGGGGCTTGCGTGTCTCAATAACCCTGAGAGCTATGCTGGCGGGAGATTCGTCTCCTGGTAGGGCCACCCAAGTCAGACAGGTCAAAGGGTAGAGACCAGACGAATAGTACCCACTGGTCCTCCAGGTTGGGGGTTTGAATTAGGCTAACAACCCGGTTCTGTAAAAAGAAGACTGTTACAGAAACTGCAACAACAAACTCTGAGAACTGCTTGGTCCAGGAGGGGTACTCTCTGGTAGAGCCCATGACGCGAGCTGGTGAAAGCCCTTGGGAAGCCAGTGCGCCGACAACTCTTCTGACGACCAAGGCCAAAACCAGGATAGGGACCTGGAACATCAGAACCCTATACGAGACAGGCAAAACAGCTCAAGTCTGTCGTGAGATGCAAAGGTACAACTTGAAGATTCTAGGCCTATGTGAGACAAGATGGACAGGATCAGGAAGAACGCAACTAGTGAGTGGAGACACCATCATCCACTCTGGACAGGAAGAAGGCCAACCCCACACCCACGGAGTAGCGTTGCTGATGACACCCGAAGCAACACGAGCACTGCTGTCCTGGGAGCCTATGTCACCAAGGATCCTCACGGCACGCTTCAATTCAAAGGGCAGGAAAGTTACCATCATTCAGTGCTACGCCCCTACCAAAGTGGCAGTCATCGAAGAGAAGGATGATTTTTACCAACAAGTCCAAGCAGTCATAGACAAGACACCCAAAAGAGATATGAAGATCCTCATGGGAGACCTGAATGCCAAGGTAGGCGCCGACAACACAAACAGAGAGCTCATCATGGGCACACACGGCACTGGAGTACAGAATGAGAATGGAGAACTTTTCATGGAGTTCTGCACCTTCAATGACCTGGTCATTGGAGGCACCTTGTTTCCCCACAAGACCATCCATAAGACCACGTGGGTTTCCCCTGACGGCAAGACCGAGAACCAGATCGACCACATCACCATCGGTCGTAAGTGGAGACGAAGCCTGCACGACGTCAGGGTAAAGCGCGGCGCAGACGCAGCATCGGATCACCACCTGGTTGTGGCAGCACTCAAAACCAAGCTGAAGGCCTACAACGACCAGGCCGCAAGACCATCGCACAAGTACAACGTGCACAGCTTGAAGGAGAAACTCAAAGCAGAAGAGTTCAAGATTGAATTGAGGAACAAGTTCAGTGTGCTTTCCCAACTCCCAGAGGACTTAATAGAAGAACACTGGCACAGCCTTCGAGAGACCTGGACAACAACTTGCAAAACAGTCCTGGGCAAGAAAACGAGGAAGCACAAAGAGTGGCTATCAACAGACACCTGGACACTCATCACTGAGAGGAAGCATTTGAAAGACCAGATCAACTGCACACAAGATCAAGCCGAGAGACATGAGCTACAAGCGCAGTACTGGGAGATGAACCGACAAGTAAAGCGAAGTGCGAGAAAAGATAAAAGAACCTACATCGAGGAACTGACAGCAGAAGCTGAGAGTGCAGCAGGTCAGCGGAACATGAAGCGCCTGTATGAGATCACCAGGACACTCTCTGGGAAAAACAGCAACCCAAGCCGGCCCGTCAAGGACAAAGACGGAAACACCATCCTTGGCGAAGAACAGCAGAGAACAAGATGGGCGGAGCATTTCAAAGAAACGCTCAACCGACCAGCACCACCCGCCCCACCAGACATCCCGCCACCTACCAAGCTCCTCGACATCAACACCAACCCTCCCAGCAAGACCGAGATCGTCAAGGCCATCAAGTCCCTCAAGTCAGGAAAGGCAGCCGGCCCAGATGGAATTCCACCTGAAGCTCTGAAGGCCGACATCCAGACTTCAACTGAGATGCTGCACCCTCTCCTTTGCAAGATCTGGGAACAGGAGCGAGTGCCAAAAGACTGGAAAAGAGGACATCTTGTAAAGCTGCCAAAGAAAGGCGACCTTTCATCCTGCAACAGCTGGCGGGGAATCATGCTGTTGTCTATTCCGGGCAAGGTACTGAGCAGAATCATTCTTGAGAGACTGAAGAACGCTTTGGACAAGACACTTCGGGACGAACAAGCAGGCTTCCGACAAGATCGCTCGTGCACGGATCACATCGCAACCATGCGCATCATCATCGAGCAGTCCCTGGAGTGGCAGACCCCCCTGTACACAGTCTTTGTCGACTTTCAAAAAGCTTTTGACAGTGTCGACCGAGATGTCATCTGGAGACTGATGTACCACTATGGATTTCCACCAAAGTTTGTAAGCATCATCCAGCAAATGTACGAAGACGCCACCTGTCAAGTGATCCACGACGGGAAACTGACGGAACCTTTCAGTGTGCAAACCGGCGTCCGTCAGGGTTGTTTGCTCTCACCGACCATTTTCCTGATGGTGGTTGACTGGGTCATGAGGCAGTCTACAGCAGATCGGAGGACAGGCATCCAGTGGACTTTCACTAAACAGCTGGAGGACCTAGACTTCGCAGATGACATAAGTCTTCTCTCCCACAGGCAGCAAGATGCACAGGAGAAACTATGTCGTGTGGCAGAAGAAGCTGAGAAGACTGGACTCCAAATCAACATTGGGAAAACAGAGGTCATGAGGGTCAACAACAAGAAGCAAGATCCAGTGCAACTACACCAAGAGAACATCAAGGAGGTTGACAAGTTTGTCTACTTAGGCAGTGTTGTCAGCAAAGACGGGGGGACGGACGAAGACATCAAGAGCCGTATCAACAAAGCAAGACACGCCTTCAACACCCTTCGACCAATCTGGAGATCGACAGCCCTCTCAATCCGCAACAAGATCCGGATTTTTAACACCAACGTGAAGTCGGTTCTACTCTATGGCTCAGAGACGTGGAGAGTGACAAAGACCAGCACCCACAAGCTTCAGACATTCACCAACAGATGTCTAAGAAACATCCTGAACATCAGATGGCCAGAGGTTGTCTCCAATGAAGAACTTTGGAACATGACAAAACAGGCCCCACTGGAGACGGAAATCAAGAAACGGAAATGGGGATGGATAGGCCATACACTACGCAAGCCTGCAACAAACATCACAAGACAGGCTCTTGATTGGAACCCACAGGGGAAAAGGAAAGTTGGCCGTCCGAAGCAGACCTGGCGGAGAAGCATTGAGGCAGAGACAAGGGCGGCCGGAATGACGTGGGCTGAACTGAAGAAGACCAGCCAGAGCCGGGTGCGTTGGAGGAGTGTTGTTGCGGCCCTATGTTCCCCAAGGAATCAAGAGGAATAAGTCAAAGTAAGTCAAGTTGCAAAGCGCTTAGAGCTTCGTCACCTGACCTTGTACAGGTACTATATCATAAGTATCCATATCATCATCATCATCATCATCAAGAACAACACAGCCCTTCGCAGAACACACCACAAGCATAAGATGCCTCACACGAACAACAACAACAACAACTACACCGACACTTGGAGACCACCAAGAGCTGGACCCAACCAACCTGGTCTCACAGAAGAAGGTGAACATGTGACTGTGGACGTTCTCGCAGTTCTCGTCATCCCAGGTGCCGTCCACGTAGAGGGCCCCGCAGTCCTGGTCGCCAGCTGCCCAGTTGTCGTTATTCGGTTCCCCGGGTTTCCAGTTGGAGTATTCCATGGGCTCTCCAGTACTGGTCCACACGTACCTTCCTTCTCGCACAAAGTCGTTGAACCCCAGCCATGTCTTGGGAACTTGTCGGGGGAAATTAAAAAAAAAGAAAAGAAAAAAAAGAAAAGAAAACATAAACAAAACAAAAACAAAAATAACTTACACACGTGCGGGTGTTCACATATATTACACACACACACACACACACACACACACACACACACACACACACACGCACACACACACACGAGCACGGATGTATACACACACACACACATACACACACACACACGCGCGAGCGCGCGCAGGTACTAATGCGTGCGAACGGGCACATATACACATTTACTTATATACTCTCTCAGACACACACGCACACACGCACACACACACACACGCACGCATAAACAAACACACACATGCGCACGCACGCACACACACACACACACACACACACAGACACACACACACACACACACACACACACACACACACACACACACACACACACACACACACACACACACACACACACACACACCATTCCGCAGTTTCATTTGACTGACGATGAAGTTGTTTTCCTCTGCTGACTCAATCTCCACCAGGCGAGAATGGAGCAGAGCACAGATTGTCTGAAACAAAGCGACACAGATCAAATAAACGGCTGCCCATGACAAAGCAAGGCAATGAATGAAATACGATGCATTGTGATACAACACAACACGACACACTACGGTACGATACGACCGGTCTGCAATATTTTATGACAGGAATGTTCCATTTTAGCATCCTGAATTATCGTACTTATTGGTTACATTTTCATTGTTTGTGGGGACCAAAAACGGAAAAAAGTAAGATGGTGGCACGTTAGTTAAGTGACAATCCGCATAAAAAAAAGAGAGCAAAATAACGTACAACATGAGAGTGGAAATCCACTGAAAATGGGTCACAACATATAGCGTACTAATGGCAATATCGTTTCATACATGCACAAAAACTGCCAGTTAGATAGGAGGACGCTAGAATAGGACTTTACCTTTGTGCGATGGACCTATTTCACGAGAGGTATACTATAATTACTATAATTAATTCTAGATTTCAGAAAGACCAGATCTGACCCCTTACCACTTGTCATTGAAGACAAGCAAGTATAGATCATCAGCGACTTTAAATTTCTCGGACTGATCATTTCCAACGATTTGTAATGGGAGAAAAATACTGAAAAAATTGTTAAGAAAGCACAACAGCGCCTGTACTTTCCTCGGCGCCTCAAGAAGTTCGGAATTAAAAAAAAAATCATGGTTGATTTCTTCCAAGCAGTCATTGAAAGTGTGTTAACCTTCGCTATTACTGTTGGTACGGAAATATTTCCAAGGCGGAAGTTGCAGCCCTTAACAGAATCGTAAAAAACTGCTACCAAGATTACCGGGGCTGATCCTTCTCTTGAAGACATATATTTTAAGTGGCTACTCAAAAAAGCAAAATCAGGACGAATCACATCCAGCTTTTGGAATTTTCGAGATGTTCCCCTCTGGTCGACGGTACAGAAGTATAAGGACGAAAACCAATCGCTTCGCCAATAGCTTTTTCCCCCAAAGCAGTCAATGCCCTGTCTCTCGACAGCGTGATAAATAGAATTGTGCAACCAACAACCATCTACCGAAAGATCTAGTCATCAGCCCCATCCACATGTAATATGCAGCTTTTGTTGAAATGTGTGTGTGTGTGTGTGTGTGTGTGTGTGTGTGTGTGTGTGTGTGTGTGCAGTGCGTGCATGTGTGAGTATGCACAAGTTTTTATATTGATATGCATTTGTATGTATCCTAATTTCTACTGTATCTGCGTTTGTGTATGATTTTCGATTTATGTTCGTATCTTGTTATGTACTATCTCCCCCAATATTCCTTGTGACCCCGGTACACTTGGTAATAAAGACATATTCTATTCCATTCTAATTTACAGTTTCCTCTTTTGAGGGAACGAACTCACACACCCACACCCACACACACACACTCTCTCTCTCTTACACATATACACACTAGCACGCACGCACACACCACACACACTCATTCACTCACGCAGGCACTCACACACGCACGCGCGGATGTATGCACGCTGTGTGTATGTGTGTGTGTGTGTGTGTGTGTGTGTGTTTCACTCACGCTCTCTCGCACACACAAGGGCAAATTGTCCTTATCCTTGTCCTTGTCCTTCACACACACACACACACACACACACACACAATCGGTACCTATTAACACATCGTGCAATGTCACACAGACTCAAACTTATATGCGATATGACCCTGGGCATTTTACATAGTCCCTGACGTCATTTGAACTTTTTCGTCATCAGACCTGTGCGCCAGTCCACGTGGCCACGTCATTGACGTAGACGTAACAGGAATTCTCGAAGGACACCCAGTCATCCGGGCACTCAATGCCTGACGCTGACAGAGAGACAGAATCGTCAACAGAAAGAAACATCATCATCATCAACGTCATCATCTTCATAGGGTGACACTATCGTCATCATCAACGTCATCAACATCAGAGAAAGACATCATCATCATAAAGAGACGTCATCATTATCATTAGAGAGGCGTTGTCATCATCAAAGAGACGTCATCATCAAAGAGACATCATCGTCATAGAGACGTCATCGTCATCACCAACATCATCATCATCAAGTTATCATAGAAATACATCATCATAAACAGAGAGAGAGAGAGAGAGAGATCATAGAGAGACAATATCATCAACATAGAATGTCATCATCACAGAACGACATCATTTTGTCATTATGAACAGAGATAGACATCATCGTCATCATAGAGAGACGACATTATCATAGCGACGTCATCATCATCATCATAGAGAAACATCATCCTAATCATAAAGATGATGATGATGATGATTATTATTATAATATAGATCTTGTATAGCGCCTATCCTGGAAACCAAGCCTTTGTGATTTTTACAAACGCGTAGTCATCTGCACAACAGGCTGCCTTCCTTTGTAGAACCAATTGACAGCTGCCATTGAGCGCTCATCATTCGCTTCCTGTATCATTCATTCAGGTTTCAGTCACGCACACACACACACACACACACACACACACACATATATATATATATATATATATTAGCACATACATCTGTGCGTGTATAACTTTTTACGTGTATTTACCCCACCATGCAGGCAGCCATACTCCATTTTCGGGGGTGTGCATGCTGGGTATGTTTTTGTTTCCATAATCCACCGAACGCTGACATTTAATAACAGGGCCTTTAACGTGCGCATATGGTCCCCTGCGTGCGTATACACACGAAGGGGTTCAGGCACTAGCAGGTCTGCACATAAAAATATGTTGACCTGGGGGATCGGAAAAAATCTCCACCCTTTACCCACCAGGTGCGACAGGAATTGAACTCAGGATCCTCGGGCGAGATTCCAGTGCTCTAACCATTCGGCCACCGCATCATAGAGAGACATTCTCATCATAAAAGAGAAACCTTATGATCATCATACAGCGACATTGTCATCATCACAGAGAAACATGATCGCCATCATAGAGAAACATCGTCACAGAGAGACATCATCGTCATTATCGACATCATCATCATCATCTTCATAGGGAAACATCGCCATGGAGAGACATCATCGTCATCATCAACATCACCATCATCATAGACAGACATCATCATCGTAGAGAGACATCATATTCAAAATAGACATAATAATCCACATACACAGGCCTCATCAACACAGAGATATCAAACACTTAGTAACTACTACTACTGTTACTACTACTACTACTGCTCCTCCTACTACTATTACTGCTACTACTACTACGACGACGACGACGACGATGACGACTAAGACAACAGTCATCCGTTACACAGACTAAGTGTGACGAGCGCTATAGCCGAGTGGTTTAAGCGTTGGACTTTCAATCTGACGGTCCCGGGTTCGAATCACGGTAACGGGGCCTGGTGGGTAAAGGGTGGAGATTTTTCCGATCTCCCAGGTCAACATATGTGCAGACCTGCTTGTGCCTGAAACCCCTTCGTGTGTTTACGCACGCAGAAGATCAAATACGCACGTTAAAGATCCTGTAACCCATGTCAGTGTTCGGTGGGTTATGGAGACACGAAAATACCCAGCATGCATGAACCACGACAGAGTCATCGGCAAGTCGATGTTGGTCGTGTAACGGAAAAAAGAGAGAAAAGAAAGCCAGAGGAAGTGTACCTGGCGAAAAGACCGAGAAAAGAATCACAGCCAGGAGCAGCATGGTGGCTGAACCAGTCTCACTGACAGGAACTGGCCAACTGATAGCAGGTTTCTCAAGCTTGCTTCTCTTATCAGTCTGCCTCAGTCACGATTTTTTGGCTGGACCTGAGAAGCACTACTTTTTGTTTGTTTGTTTGTCTGTTTGTTTGTTCGCGCCGTTTAACTGGCATTACCATCACTATCCCCCTACCCCCGCCACACATACACACACACACACACACCCTTCCCCTCGCCTCTCTCCCTTACCAACCCACCTTAACCCCGGGGATCCGTCGCCGTCCCGAACTCCTCCGACACAAGCCAGTTCTAGCAGACTACAGGCAGCGACCATTGTCAGTGGAGTGGAGAGTGCAGTGGAGTGAAGTAGAGTGGAGTGGAGTGGAGTGGTGGATTAGCTACTATTGTCAGTAAAGTGAAAGGGAGTGGTGTAGAATGGAGTTGAGTAGCTACTATTGTCAGTAGAGTGGAGTGGAGTAAAGTCGAGTAGAATGGAGTGGGGAGGAGTGGAGTGATGGACTGGCTACCATTGTCAGTAAAGTGGAGTTGAGTGGAGCAGAGTGGATTGGAGTGGAGTGGAGTAGCTACCGTTGTCATTAGAGTGGAAGGGAGTGGGGTGGAGTGGAGTGGAGTAGAGTAGCTACTATTGTCAGTAGAGGGGAGTCGAGTAGAGTCGAGTAGAATGGAGTTGAGTTGAGTTGAGTGGTGGATTAGCTATCATTGTCAGTAGAGTGGATTGGAGTGGAGTAGCTACCGTTGTCAGTAGAGTTGAGTAGAGTGGAGTGGAGCAGAGTGGAGTATAGTAGAGTTGAGTGGAGTGGAGTAGCTACCGTTGTCAGTAGAGTTGAGTAGAGTGGAGTGGAGCAGAGTGGAGTATAGTAGAGTTGAGTGGAGTGGAGTAGCTACCATTGCCAGTAGAGTTGAGTAGAGTGGAGTGGAGCAGAGTGGAGTATAGTAGAGTGGAGTGGAGTAGCTACCATTGTCAGTAGAGTTGAGTGGAGCAGAGTGGAGTGGAGCAGAGTGGAGTATAGTAGAGTGGAGTGGAGTGGAGTAGCTACCATTGTCAGTAGAGTTGAGTAGAGTGGAGTGGAGTGGAGTAGCTACCATTGTCAGTAGAGTTGAGTAGAGTGGAGTGGAGCAGAGTGGAGTATAGTAGAGTTGAGTGGAGTGGAGTAGCTACCATTGCCAGTAGAGTTGAGTAGAGTGGAGTGGAGCAGAGTGGAGTATAGTAGAGTTGAGTGGAGTGGAGCGGAGTAGCTACCATTGTCAGTAGAGTTGAGTAGAGTGGAGTGGAGCAGAGTGGAGTATAGTAGAGTTGATTGGAGTGGAGTGGAGTAGCTACCATTGTCAGTAGAGGGGAGTGAGTAGAGTAGAGTGTAGTAAAGTATGGAGTGGAGAGGAATGGAGTGGTGGATTGGCTACCATTGTCAGTAAAGTGGAGTTGAGTGGAGCAGAGTGGAAGTTGATTGGAGTGGAATAGCTACCGTTGTCAGTAGAGTGGAAGGGAGTGGAGAGGAGTAGAGTGGAGTAGTGTGGAGTGGAGTGGAGTGGAGTGGAGAGGAGTAGAGTGGAGTGGAGTGGGGTGGAGTGGAGTGGAGTAGAGTAGCTACCATTGTCAGTAGAGGGGAGTGGAGTACAGTGGAGAAGAGCAGAATGGAGTGGAGTTGAGTGGTGGATTAACTAACATTGTCAGTAAAGTTGAGTGGAGTCAAGTGGATTGGATTGGAGTGGAGTAGCTGCTGTTGTCAATAGAGTGGAAGGGAGTGGAGGGGAGTAGAGTGGAGTAGTGTGGAGTAGAGTGGTGTGGAGTAGATGCAATTGTTAGTAGAGCTGAGTGGAGTGGAGTAGAGTGGAGTGGAGAAGAGTGGAGTATAGTAGAGTGGGGTGGAGTAGAGTGGAATGGAGCAGAGTGGAGTGGAGTATAGTAGAGTGGAGTGGAGCAGAGTGGAGTGGAGTGGAGTAGCTACCATTGTCAGTAGAGGGGAATGACTAGAGTGGAGTAGAGTACAGTGGAGTAAAGTTGAGTAAAATGGAGTGGAGTGGAGTGGTGGATTGGCTACCATTGTCAGTAAAGTGGAGTTGAGTGGAGTACAATGGACTGAAGTGGAGTGGAGTAGCTACCATTGTCAGTAGAGTGGAGTGGAGTAGAGTGCAGTGAAGTGGAGTGGGGTAGACTGGAGTAGAGTAGAGTGGAGTAGCTACAATTGTCAGTAGAGTGGACTGGAGTAGAGGGAAGTGGAGTGGAGTGGAGTAGAGTGGAGTGGAGTGGAGTGGAGTAGCTACAATTGTCAGTGGAGTGGGGTGGAGAAGAGTGGAGTGGAGTTCCGTTTATTTATTTATAGTCTGTTCATCTAAGATGAAGATAAAGTGGAGTAGAGTGAAGTAGCTACAATTGTCAAGAGAGTAGACTGGAGTAGAAGGGAGTGGAGTAGAGTAGAGTGGAGTGGAGCAGAATGGAGTGGAGCAGAGTGGAGTGGAGCGGAATGGAATGGAGTAGAGTGGAGGAGAGGAGAGGAGGGTTGCGTTGCGTTGCGTTTTAATGTGCTGGGCTGCGTTTTGTTGTATCGTATCGTATCGTATTGTATTCCAGTTTTAGTTTAATGAGGTACCGAAAGCATGCGGACTGTTCCATGTACTCTACACCACATCTGCTACAGATGAAGGGGCATGCATCATGCCTGACCTTCGCATAACATAATAATAATAATGATAATGATAACGAAGATGATGATGATAATAATAATAATCCTTTCTCTCTAAGAGCTCAGGGTGCTTTACATGAAAGAAAAATATTACCAAGTTACATAAAATATTCATGACCACTCTTTCTCAACCCCCGCCCCTCCCCCTCCCCCCTCCCCCACTCACACTCTTCCCCTCCCACTCTACATACATCCAAAGTGAGCTGACATTTGGTGGTGTTGGAGAACAAGGAAGCTGAGAGTGCTAAAAGATAGATTTTTAAAAGATGAGTTTTTAGTGATTAGCGAAAAGCAGAAATAGAATCAGATGTACAGATATGATGAGGAAGGTTGTTCCAGTGTGAGGAGCAGCTAAGAAGAAATAACGTTCACCGTAGGTTCTTGTACTGACACGAGGAAGTTTCAAAAGGTAACTGTCAGAGGAAGAGCGGGGATTTCATGCGGGAGTGTAAACACTGATATGGTCAGAAAGTTATGTAGGTCCTGCAGAGCGTTAAGCAGAATAACAGAGACACGCAACTTTGTATTTAATTCTCGCTTCAATGGAGAGCCGATGCAGAGTGCGGAGGTGAGGAGAAATGTGATCAGTACGTGGGACTCTGAGAGTCAGACGGGCAGCATTGTTTTGAAGTTTTTTAATTCACTGAAGAATGTAATGGGGGCAGCCTATGAAAAGAGAATTACAGTAGTCAATTCGTGACAGCACAAAAGCAGAACTAAGAGTTTTAGTAGTTTCAACAGAAAGGTACTGACAGATAGAGTTGATGTGACGAAGTTCACAATTGACTATGCGTATCAGATTTACTACCTGAGCATGCATGTTCAGGTTTGAGTCAAGAATGAGTCCAAGGTTCCTTGCTGATTTAGAAAACTGAACTGTGGTATCACCAACCACAATAGAGGCAAGATTAGAAGTAGATGTGGACATTCTTGCAGAGGAAATAATCATAGCTTCAGTTTTGTCATCATTCAACTTTAGTTTGTTGAATGTCATCCAGGATTTAGCATCGAAAATACAATCCTGCATTGACAGAATCAGACTGTGTACTTGGTTTGGTTCTGCAGTCTTTTGTAGCTGATTATCATCAGCAAAAGAGTGGTGAAGAACAGAATGACCAGAAATTACATCAGAAAGAGGAGCAGTGCACAGAACGAACAGAACGGGGCCCAAGACAGAGCCTTGTGGCACACCATAACCATAGGAGATCAGGGCTGGATCAGACTTAAAGTTACTAACAGAGACAATCTGGAAACGGTTGGATAGGTGTGAAGAAAACCAATTCAGAACTGTTGAGTGAATCCAAAAAACATGTTCCACCCTGGAAAGGAGTATACTGTGGTCTATTGTGTCAAATGCAGCCGACAGATCGAGCAAAGCTAACTCAGATAGTTTACCTTGATCAACAGACAGTAACAGGTCATTAACTACTTTCAACAAAGCGGTTTCAGTGCTATGGGCAGATCTATATGCTGACTGAAAAGAAGAGAATAGGTTGTTTAATGCTAAATGGTCTGAAAGTTGGGAGAGAACAATTTTTTCAATAATTTTGGACACAAAAGCAAGGTTGGATACAGGGCGAAAACTTTTGAGGTCATTGTGATCCAGTTTTGTGAGGCAGTTTTGTATACATCAGGAAAGACACCAGAAATTAAAGAATCGTTTATATTTTTTGTAAGTGCAGGCAAAACAACATCCAAACACTCAAGGCGCCTAACCCAGAAGTGGTCAAGGTAAGGATCAAACAAAAAATAATAGACCATGTGAACAATCACAACTGTTGTGTTTTGTCAACAACAACAAAAAGTCTTCTGCTTACATCAGCGAGGCCCCGTAAGGGTTTCCTTTCCGACT
>NC_134898.1:37849612-37857112 GCF_041734735.1 Babylonia areolata | reverse complement strand
GCACGTACACACACACACACGCGCGCGCGCGCTAACGTAAACGGGTACGTCCACATACAATCACGCACACACACACATGCTAACACACACACACACACACACACACACACACACACACACACACACACACACACGCTAACACATATATACAAACCCACGCAGACACTGATTGAGAAACAGGGAGAGAGAGAAACACACACAGACACACAAACAGAGACAGATATACTCGCAGACTGATAAGGGAGGAAGTGAGACAAATGAAGAGGCAATGACAAGGTGGAACGTTATGATTATTTCGCTGTATTTACAACACATAATAAGATCAGAACTTCTGTACAATAACTGACGCGATTCTAAACCATTCATCCATCCATTCCACTGTCACACTTGTTGGCTAGCTTTCTCTCAATTCATCCTAACCTGTACAAACTTAAGCAATCAGTCACACTTGTCAGCTTTCTCTCAATTCGTTGAAACCTGTACATACTTGAGCAATCAATCAACAAATAGTTTTCAGCTGTTGGAAGATCCCCAATCACAGAATAGAAAACAACAGCCAAAACGAAATAATATTCGGGGAAGAACTCAAGTTAGCAAGAAAACGAGAAAAAGAAACATGTCTATTATTTAAAATATCATTTTAAAAAAATCAAGTTGTGCAACCCTCTTGGTCCCGTTTCTAAATGATGGCAGAGAGTTCCCGAGAAGAGCCCCAATCACAGCTTTAGGCTGGGCAGCCTTCCTGGTCAGACTTCTTGAACTTGGTGACGTCCACCCCGTACCCCTTGAGCTCGTTCATCAGTCGGTCAGTGAGGGTCTGGTTGATTTGCCTCTCTCTGGCCAGGATCCAGGCGAACTCGATGTGAGCCACGCCCAGGATGGACTCACAGGAGTAGATGAGGGTGTAGGTGTCGTAGTCTGTGTCGATGACGTTGTACTTGCCGTAAGGGGTCCCTGAAACATCGTCGCTACATCGTCATCATGAACTGTGTTTACTGTCACGACTGGAAACCTGGATGAGGCAAAGAGAGAGATGAGGCGGTGATCAGAACTGGCTTAGAGTTGTATGCCCTTGTCTCTCTGAGACCACCAGAATTTGTTTGGTGCTTGACGTTCATCATTGTCAGATTAAAGTTGTGTTGCAGTGACAATACTCCTCGTTCGTACGCAAGTGACACTATTAGTTTGCGGCTGGTCACCAACTTAACAATGTGCTGACAGTCTTAGTCAAAATATGAGAAAAAAAAAAGTGTGCAGCCTGGGTCCCTTTGTTATTTACTCACATGTTAAAGGTTTAAGGCTGACATTTGTCATTCTCATTTATTTAAAATCTAAAGCCACAGACCCATCCAAGAGACCACGTTGCGTCTGGATGGGGTATACAACTGATGTGAAGTTTGAAACCACATTTCGTAATTCTCAAACCAGTAAACATTCCTGAAAACACACTCTCTCTCTCTCTCTCTCTCTCTCTCTCTCTCATACACCCACATACACACACACACTCACGCACACATGCACGCACGCACACACACACACATAAACACACACACACACACATACACACACACACATAAACACTCACACTCACACACACCACACATACACACATAAACACTCACTCACGCACACACACACACACACACATAAACAAACACACACATACACACATAAACACACACACACACACACACACACACACACACACACACACACACACACACACACACTGGTCTTCATCCTTGTTTGTCACCCTCAGTAAACCAATCTGTAGAAGAAAGGGAAGGAACTCACCAGAGGCAAAACGAACCAGCAGGTTGGCAGGGTGATCAGTGTTAGGGCAGTAGGCGTCCCCGACAGCTCTCACCTCTGTTCCGTTCCTGAGGGAAAGGGGCAGACCATTGCTGGTTGTGCGGTGCGTTCCATGACACAGCCTAAGGTTTTCTCTCACACGCGTTTAGAATTCAAACTCACTCTGTCTGCCTCTGTGTTTATTTCAGCTTGTTTGTCCACCTCTGTCTAAATCTCATTGTGAATGTGTGTGTGTGTGTGTGTGTGTGTGTGTGTGTGTGTGTGTCTGTGTGTCTGTGTGTCTGTGTGTGTGCACGCGCGCGCGAGCACTGCTACAAAAGCAAAAGAAAAAAAAACACACGCAAACATAGTGAGCAAGCTACATAAAGGAATATATCTGCTATTGCAGATCGGAACAAGTGCAAGCCAGAAGAATACTTTGTCTGAATGTCTGTCTCAGTCTTTATCTGTGTGTGTGTGTGTGTGTGTGTGTGTGTGTGTGTGTGTGTGTGTGTGTGTGTGTACGTGTGTGTGTGTGTGTGTGTGTGTGTGAAAGAATGTGTGCGCGCGCACTGCTACAAAAGAAAAGAAAAGACACACAAAAATAGAGAGCAAGTAGCAAAAAGGAATATATACACTGTTGCAGATCTGATCAAGTGCAAGCCAGAAGAATACTCAGCTGTCTCATTCTTTATCTCGTTGTGTGTGTGTGTGTGTGTGTGTGTGTACTCCTAAAAAAGAGAAGAAGAAAAGCATACAGAAAAACAAAAAACAAAAACAAAAACTCAGTTAAATGTCTGTCTCTTCTCTTTATCTCGTCTGTGTGTGTGCGTGAGCGCGTGCGTGCGAATGTGTGTGTGTCTCTGTGTGTGTGTGTGAAAGAGAATGCGTGTGTGTGTGCGTGCGTGCGTGCGTGCGTGCGTGCGTGTGTGTGTGTGTGTGTGCGTGTGTGTGTGTGTGTGTGTGTGTGTGTGTGTGTGTGTCTGTGTGTGTGTGTGTGTCCTTTCCTGCGAAAGAGAAGAATTACACACAAAAAGTAGCCAGTGAACAAATAGCATAAAGGAAGATGTCTACTACTACAGATTTGAACAATTAAAAAAATGATAAAAGAAATAACCAAGCCAAAGGAGGTATACTCACTCCAAACCACGATTGTAGACCTCAATATGTCCATCATCCTTCAGGGAGTATTTGGCCCGGGTACATTTGCCCTTCTCAAAGTGTGTGGGGAACACGTAGATTTCGTACCAGTAGCCCAGGTACTGCACACAGCAGGCAGGTAGCAAATAGATCAAAGCACAGAAACTTATTGCGCATCAAATACCCAAGTTAGATTCTGATATTTCATAGCTATCTTGTCAAATTTATTGTTGTTGATTAACTCTCTCCATACGAGCGGCGAAAGAGACGACGTTAACAGCGTTTCACCCCAATTACAACCATCAAAATATTACAAGCGGAAGGCTCTTACACTGAAGAGGTGAATGTTGACAAAGAATACCACAATTCTGACGACGGAAGCTAAAGGTTGGGTCATTCAGACACCCACTGGACATCCGAGGGGTCTGTGTAGAGGAGAAGAGAGGACTGGCCGTACTGAGTGAGTTAAAGGAAAGTAAACCCACTGTATTGTATTTTGATATCTGCTATCATACAATGAGGGGAAGTGGAGGGCTGGAACAAGGTGAGAGTAGGGAGACAGGGTGTCAGGATGTTTTTTTTGCTCACTACATACCTGACATTCGATCAGTCAACACTACACCTTTGAACACTTTTCACAACAAAAGCAAAAACATGGTGTTATACATCACTACGCACAATCATGTGACTAACAAAGGAAAAGAACAGAATTCCTTATGTCCATGTTCTAGTGCACGAATAACTGCGTTTTTACTCAGTGAATGCTTGTGTAGCAACACATTAACAATATACCATTAACAGTAGATTATCCTGGAAACAAGGTGAAGTTAATTCAACGAAACCTGTTCTGAACCTCCTGAGATCATAGCTATGTATTATACATTTCCAACAGACAGTGACAAGGTATAACCATGAAATTGCAGAGGATTACAAGGCCGGGAAATGACGTTCAAAGAAAAGAACCAGACCAACAGAACGCGAAACTTTAAAAAAAAAAAAAAAAAAAAAAAAAGCTGTGATGGAGATTTTATGTTTTCAAACAAACTGGATACAGATCAACAAAACTTGAAACTCTATTATAAGCTGACAGTAAGTATGACGTTCAAACAAACTGGGCCAGTTCATAGAATTTTATCAACAAAATTAATGTAGTTTTGCCACTGGTTTGAATAAAAACAGATACCAGATGAAGTTGTTTTGTTTTTGTTTTTTTTACCCCATTACGATTAACATAGTACAGTACACATATTTTGGAAATGCGTGCACATATACAATTTTGGCAGTCCTTTCAACATTTAGTAAATGATAGATGTGGGAACTAAAGATATATGGTCATTATTGTTGGTGGCTTCTTTTTTTAACATGTAAATTTTATGCCGCTATTTTCCATGTTGGTTTTACCTTGTGTTTGGGTGTATAATATGTTGTAATATGGCTAATTGAACATAAAAAGAAACAAAAAATGATTAAGAATAAACCAACCTAAAAGAATTTGAGCATGTTAAAAAAACAACAAGCAAAAAAAAAAACAACAACATTAAAACCAACAGCAAATTACAGAAGAACTCATACTCAAGCATACTGACCAGCAAAACCTCAAACTCAAAATCCACAGCAGATCACCACAAAGGATGAGTACTGAAACTAAACTAACAAAACCCACATCCTACAGTACATCATCACGAAGACCACGTTCTCAAACAGACCGCATCCAAACCACCAAACCCGAACCCTGCACGTGATTCCTCACCCTGTTGAGGTCAAAGGTGGTCTGTGCGGGCACCGTGGGGCAGCCCCCAAAGCTGGGACTCTGGGCCATGGCGGCCATCACGCAGGCCGAAAGGACAATCAGCTTCAGCATCATGAAAACAGGGGGGATCACTACTCTGGCGGGCACAACACTTGTGTGGTTCGTACACAACTGGTCACGGCTGGAATGCCGTTGACTGCAGGGCTCTGGAGTTTTATAGGGTTTCGTCATGCGTAACTGGTCGACTAAACAGGTTTCGTAAGAGGGGAAGAGGGGGGGGGGGGGGTCAATCCGACTTATCAGTAACTCAGGTCAACAGAAGTGGACCGCGTGGTGAAAAACGTGATGTCTGACTGCAAAAAGTCCCTGCTGTTTCTCATAACACGTTTTTAATCTTCTTTTTATTTTGTGGGAAGTTTTACGGGATGGGCGGGTGAATAGGAAAAAGGGGCTGATGATGATAGGAACAGTATCAGTCAGACATCTGCTCATGGCTTTGCACGTGACTAGCATGAACTTGACAAACACGTTCTTTCTCTCTCTGTCTCTGTCTGTCTGTCTCTGTTTGTCTGTCTGTCTGTCTATCTGTCTGTCTCTCTCTCTGTCTCTGTCTGTCTGTCTCTGAATTTGTCGTTGTTATTGTTGTTGTTGCTGTTGCTGTTGTTGTGTGTGTGCGTGTGTTGTCATGTGTCCTTGTGTGTGTGTGTGTGTGTGTGTGTGTGTGTGTGTGTGTCTGTCTGTCTGTCTGTCTGTGTCTGTGTCTGTCTGTTGGAATTGAATTATTGTTTGCTTGCCTTCTTACACAGAAAGAGAAAGAAAGAGAGAGAGAGAGGGGGAAGACTCTCTTCTGTTGGTGTATACACTCAGCACTGATCAGCGGCTGTGGATTACCACCAACACTCTGGAAACAACAAGGGGTGGAGTGGTGGCCTAGTGGTAAATGCCTCCGCCTAGGAGTGAGGGAGTCTGAGCGCTGTGGTTCGAATCCCACACTAACCAGAATGTTCCCCCTCTCTACTCGACCTTGGGTCATAGTCTAGACTCTAGTCATTCGGAAGAATTGATAAACCAGGGTCCCATGTGTAACATGCTTAAAAAAACACAGTAAAACAGCGCGGAACAACAAGAGTATATAAAAATCTACTTTGATGAACAAATACACTTGCAATACAATACAATACAATACAAACAATACAATACAATACAATGCAACACAACACAACACAATACAATACAATACAATACAAGAGAGAGAACTCAGACAGTGAGTCAGTTTACAAAATCAGCTGTCAGGTCCGTCACGTGAAACTGCACGTGTGGCATGTGATAAGACGACCGTGCTTCCACTCAGAGGGTTAAAGATACCCACACTCTCTCCATGCTCTGACTTCGCCTTCTTCTTCTTCTTGTCATTGTTCTTGTTCTGCTTGTTCTCTCTTGTTCCTCTTGTTGTTGTTATCTTCTTCTTCTGTATGATTTTCATATTTGGTTTCTCCTCCTCCTCCTACTTCTCCTCCTCCTCCTCCTCCTAATCAGCACTATGATGATGACAACGACGACGACGATGATGATGGTGATGATTATTATTATTGTTGTTATCCTAATAAAGCAGTTTACGACTACATTATTGCTCCGGTTTTCTAAGCTTCTGAATACTTTCCAAAATATGGCCATATATTAAATTATGTGATGGAAAAGCATGAAGATAAACGCCAACATGTGTGTGTGTGTGTGTGTGTGTGTGTGTGTGTGTGTGTGTGTGTGTGTGTGTGTGTGTGTGTGTGTCTGTCTGTCTGTCTGTCTGTCTGTGTGTTTGTGTCTCCGAGACAGAGATGCTTTGACGCTTTAATGTCACTGGTCGTGAGGTCCTTATGACACGGGTGAATGCATCAACATACTTTCAATGTATAACAAACAATTACAATAAAAGAATAAAATGGTGAAAGCAAATAGTGAAACAAAACAAAGTTCCTTCTTTGAAGAAAAATGCTATCAACCAGCAGGCTACCAACACACAATAACTCTGTTCATTCACCTATCAATGCACCATGCAACATAAATTATTCCAAAACTGGCTACAGAAGAAAATTGTTAAACCTGTCTGACCACGTAATATGAATTTAAATTATGAATCTATCTTTTTTTTCTCTCTCTCTCCCTCTCTTCTAATTTTTTATTTTATCTTATTTTATTTTTTAAGTGTTTTTTTTTTTCTCAAGGCCTGACTAAACGCGTTGGGTTACGCTGCTGGTAAGGCATCTGCTTGGCAGATGTGGTGTAGCGTATATGGATTTGACCGAACGCAGTGACGCCTCCTTGAGCTACTGATACTGATACTTACCACGTAGTTATGCTTGTTGTGCTTTTTGCCTAATCTTCATAGCTTCTGATATAAATTTTGCTAATGAGATTATCACCTCGTGATCTGATGTCAACATTCTAAAGACATCCTTTATTTTTCCCTTTTTTTTTTCAAAAACCAAACATTTACTTCTCAAATTATCATACGATTTACAATCAAATATAAAATGAATTTCATTGTCAACTGTGGAGTTACACAAAGGACATTTGTATTTGTATTTCTTTTTATCACAACAAATTTCTCTGTGTGAAATTCGGGCTGCTCTCCCAAGGGAGAGCGCGTCGCTACTCTACAGCGCCACCCATTTTTTTGTATTTTTTCCTGCGTGCAGTTTTATTTGTTTTTTCTATCGAAGTGGATTTTTCTACAGAATTTTGCCAGGAACAACGCTTTTGTTGCCATGGGTGTTTTAACGAGCGCTAAGTGCACGCTGCACACGGGACCTCAGTTTATCGTC
>NC_134898.1:37804612-37844612 GCF_041734735.1 Babylonia areolata | reverse complement strand
TCTCGATGTCTGCAGTCAGGGTCCAAGTCTCGCAGGCGTAGAGCAATATTGATATAACCAGGGAACGCATCAGTCTGATTTTTGAGCTGAGAGCGATGTTTTTGTTGTTCCAGATGGTGTTCAGCTTGTTGAGTGCCATTGTTGTTTGGGCAATTCTCGAGAGTACTTCTGGTTTAGATCCCTCATCTGACACGATTGCTCCCAGATATTTGAAGCTGTGGACTGTTTTAAGCTTTTCGTCGTTGACTTTGATGTCAATGCTGATGCCGTTGGTGTTGTTAGTCATCAGTTTGGTTTTCTCCGCACTGATTTGCATTCCATACGATGTGGAGGCTTTGTCTAGATGTTTGACCAGGCTTGCCAGTTCTTCTTCTTTTCCAGCCAGTCCATCAATGTCGTCGGCAAAACGTAGGTTTGTGATTGTTCTGCCGCCTATGCTGACTGTTCCTACATGCTCTTCCAGTGCGTCAGTCATTATTCTTTCTAAGAAGATGTTGAAGAGTGTTGGGGAGAGTAGACAGCCTTGTCTCACTCCGACTGTGGTTCTGAACCAGTCCCCGATGCTATTGTTGAGGTAGACGGCACTGGTGGCTTTGTCATAGAGGTGCTGTATCAGTCTGATCAGGTTGGCGTTGATGTTGTACAGATTCATGGTAGCCCACAAAGCTGCATGCCAGACCCTGTCAAATGCCTTCTTAAAATCAATGAAGACGTGGTAGAGGTCTTGTTGGTGTTGATGGTACCTCTCACATAGCAACCTCAAGTTGAAGATTTGTTCAGTTGTGCTCCTTCCTGGTCTGAAACCTGCCTGTTCTTCAGCAATGATGTTTTCTGCTTGTGGTTTCAGTCTGTTAAGCAGGATCTTCAACATGACTTTGCTGGGATGACTAATCAGGCTGATGGTGCGGTAGTTTTGACACTGCTGGAGGTTGCCCTTTTGGGGAGGGTGATGATCAGTGATTGTGTCCACGGTGTGGGCCATTCCCCTGTTTGCCAGATCTTGTTGCAGATTTTCAGTAGCACATCTATCATAACTTCACCCCCTGCTTGGACCAGTTCTGATGGGATGTTGTCCACTCCTGCCGATTTCCCTTTTTTCAGCGATGCTATTGCTGCCTCTATTTCTTCACGGAGTATGGGGTGATTACTGTTATCAGTGGCTGGTGGAACATTCAGTGGCTGGTGGAACATTCAGTATAAGACATTATTTTCAGGAATGGTCACTTTTTTTTAGAAATACATAATGTGGTTTCAAACTTCTCATCAATCGTTTACCAGCCAAACGCAGGGGTGTGTCTTTGGTAGATCTGTGGCTTCGGATTTTGATTTTCTATCACTGATAAATGTCTCCCAAAACCTATAAGGTCTGGGTAAGTAATGAAGGGACACAGGCTGCACAAAGTACTACACGTTTTTCATATTTTTGAATAAGACAAAGTACATTGGTGAGGTGGTGACCAGCAACAAACTTACAGTGTCACTTTCGTTCGAACGAGATGGAGCATTGTCACTGCAACACAACTTTAATCTGACAATGATGAACATCAAGCACTAAACAAATTCTGTTCGTCTTAGAGAGACAAGGGCATACAACTCTAAGCCAATTCTGATCACCGCCTCTCTCTCTCTTAGCCAGGTTTCCAGTCGTGACAGTAAACACAGTTCATGATGACGATGTGGCGACGATGTTTCAGGGACCCCTTACGGCAAGTACAACGTCATCGACACAGACTACGACACCTACACCCTCATCTACTCCTGTGAGTCCATCCTGGGCGTGGCTCACATCGAGTTCGCCTGGATCCTGGCCAGAGAGAGGCAAATCAACCAGACCCTCACTGACCGACTGATGAACGAGCTCAAGGGGTACGGGGTGGACGTCACCAAGTTCAAGAAGTCTGACCAGGAAGGCTGCCCAGCCTAAAGCTGCGATTGGGGCTTTTCTCGGGAACTCTCTGCCATCATTTAGAAATCGGACCAAGAGGGCTGCACAACTTGATTTCCTTTAGAATGATATTCTAAATAACAGACATGTTTCTTTTTCTCGTTTTCTTGCTAACTTGAGTTCTTCCTCGAATACTATTTTGTTTTGGCTGTCGTTTTCTCTTCTGTTAGAATATTGTGTTCCATTATTTTTTTATTTTTTTTAAATGATGCTATAAATTTCTAACTGAAAATCTCATGTTTAATCATTACAATGTATTTATCATTTTTCCCAGTGGTTGTTATCGAAATGATTGATTAATGACGCCAGTTTGTACATTTTACGATGACTGAATGAAAGATGAGAAGTGTGATGGAAGAATGAGTGGTTGAATGATTTAGAATTACGCCAGTCTGTACAGAAGTTCTGATCTCATTATGCATTGTAAATAAAATCAGATATAACATTCCACCCTGTCTTTGACAGTTTTTCCCCTTCGCCTTTCTGACATTGCCTCACGCCCTTTCTTGTCTGTCTGTCTGTCTGTCTGTCTCTATCTCTCTTTCGCTATATTTGTGATTAAAGATATAATCCCTCACTCTTTATCTCTCTTTCTCTCCCTCCCCCCCTCTCTCTCCCCTCCCCCCTCCCCTCTCTCTTTTCTCTGCCTACCTCTTAGTCTCAGATTACCCTTCTTCTTCTGTATCTGCCTCTTTCTTTTATCTGCACTCGGCGTGTGTGTGTGTGTGTGTGTGTGTGTGTGTGTGTGTGTGTGTGTGTGGTGTTGGGAGATGAGAGAAATATTCAGATTCAGATGATTTATTCATCGATAGGTCTAGGCCCCTTGAGAAGGGGTAAGTGAACAACAATAATAATATCAAACAAAATGAAAATATCTAACCAACCATGCATGAAATACACACATTACATAAACGCTGCATTGAAGTATAGCATCTTAAGATGTAACGATTTCCCTAAATTTTAACGCCTGGTGCAAAAACAGTGCCAGTTTCCATACATCATCATGTCTCGTGGATGACAATAATAACCTCAATTTGAATAGACATGGCTGTCGATGTACTTAGGTGGTATACATTTTTCTCTAATTCTACAAAGAGCTGGACAACGAAAAACAAAATGCACCTCATCTTCTCTGTCTTCTTTACATAACGAAATAATCAAAACATTGTCAGTAAAAGCTCTGTATCTATATTAATGTGTAGCTAGATCTGACACGCCCAACCTAAATCTTGTTGTTACCTGCTTCAAATACATGTCCATGTTACAAACCAACTACGTTTTCACATCATGTGTATGTCCAAATGTTCTATACAAACTCAATCTTTCACTATTTTGAATAATTTTTATGGTCATTCCAGTCCTGCCATCAACAATCATTCAAGCGCTGCCGGAAAAGTGTTAAAAATTGATTCATACTACCAACACCTTGATTCAACCACACACCACCAAAACCATATCTAAATAAACAAAATTAATACGCACATCTGTGACCCAGTTTCTCTCTTCCCTAATGTCTAACTCATTCAATATTTTGCAAGCTCTATAAGGTATTCTATAATCTTCCATTTGTAACTTAAGCCAATAACGGCTATACACTGCATAGCTGAATTAATATGAAATATATTGGATATAGGTGTATGCAAATCTACGCCTAGAAATTTCTTCAACCAAACAAGTGCACAGATTCACATTCCAACACACACACACACACACACACACACACAGAGTGAAAGTGTGTGTGTGTGTGTGTGTGTGTGTGATCAGTGTGTCTGTGTACGTGTGTGGAACTTTTTTTTCTTTTTCTTTTTTTTTTCGAAAAGGGGAAAACGTTTTGTTGTTGACTGTTTATTTGGTTGTTTTTTCTTCGTTTATTCGTTTGTTTCTCTGTTGTTGTTTTTAGCTCTATTCATTTAATTTCATTGATTGATTGATTATTATTATTATCATCATCATTATCATTGTTATCATCATCATTTTTTAAATACCTTTATTATGATCATAATTTTATTATTATTATTATTGTTGTTATTTTCGTTGATCTATTTTTCTATTTTATATCAATTTAGTATTATCGTTCCATCTTTCTTGTGGGTATGGAGTTTGGGGGGTTGCCGTGTAGCTGTTGCCCAGGCATTATCGATTGTTTGAGTGGCATTACTCCCCCTGACTCCCATGACTGGTCTGGCGAAGTTCCTGATCCGTCAGTCCTGAAAGAGCTGTTCATGTTTGGTTGAGCACTGAGTGAGTATATAGATGGGTGGCAGGGACTGTTTTGGAGTTGCAGTTTGAAGCTGTATATATAGAAATGCGGCATGAATTGAGTTTGAGCAACACACACACACACACACACACACACACACACATACACACACAGATCGAGAGAGAGAGAGAGAAGAAGAAGAAAAATTTGCTATGAAACAAATCAACTTTCAACATAATTATTGTCAAGCACGGTCCAGATGTAAGGAATGGTTACACATCCGTATAAAGTTTGATTTATGAATCTACTTAGATTTAGTTGTTTTCTTCCTGCAGCACTCACACTTAAAGAAAAGAAGAAGGTGCGTACACTTTGTTGCCGTACATATCCACCCCACAATACATTTGACATTTTAGGCCGGCACAACGACAATAATGACAATGCTACCAGTGCTACTACTACTACTACTAATATTAATGATAATAATAATATGAAAAACACACACCATCTATTGCTGTTTGATTATGTTAACTAGCAAATAATCTAACAAATAAAAAAAAAGAAAACAATACAAATGATGATAAAAAATAAATGAATTATAGAAATAATAATGAATTAGAAATTGATGAATACTATAAAAAAAAATTAAATAAATTAAAAGAGAGAGAGAGAGAGAGAGAGAGAAATGTAAGAAATATTTTCGATTGATTAAAAAAAAAAAAGAAAAAAAAAGTAATGGTATAAATAAATAATAATAAAATCTAAAAATAATATTATAACGTTAAGCAATTATTCTAACCGATGAAAAATAAAGATAGAATTTACACACACATCAGAAACAACAGATTAAAAAAAAATTTTTTAAAGATACAAAAGAAATGTGGTCCGACTGTATCGGACGGGCTGCCAACAGACGCCCATTCACAGGTGCGATCCCACTACTGCGCGACACGGAGCCTTTTGCCTGCTCTGTTTCCAGCCTGGGCCAGTGCGGCTCTCCTTAGTCAACCTGGGCCCCCAGGGCTCCCCCCGTGGGTCCATATTGATGCCGGGCTTAGTGCGGACACCCGATCGACATGGCACGCCTGCTGGCAGGGCCCCCGCCCTCAAACCGTTCCCATCTCAAGCCTCCAGGTAGCTGGATTACAGGAGCTCGCCACAACTCCCAGCGATAACACCTACAAAAATAACTCAATATAAGTCTAATTCCAGGCGGAGAGAATTTTTTAAAAAATATATAAATTGGTTGAAAAAATTGTCATTCTATCGTAGGTAATGATTTGTAAGAGGCAATTACAAAATTTATGAGTCTGTTCACAAAAAACATCGAAATTTGTCGATTTCGAAACTGAAGTTCCATCGTCGATTTCTAACCTTGACAATAGCCTCGTTGTCGGTGTTTTCTGTTGTGTCTAAAAATGAGACAGTCTTCGCGCAAACCTAGAAAAAATAATCATAAAGATTATAGCGATTATGTACATCTCGCTGTCTTTTCCCCAGTCACTAGTGGTTGAGGATGTACCAGAAGTCATTTAAACTATCGCTTATTCGTTTCCCCCCACCACTTCACATGACCCTGACCTTGACCTGAGGAAGTAAACATAGTCTCACTCCTCTGCAGAAAATCATGGCGATGACGCTGAGGTCGTTCGTGTCTGCTGCAAAAACACTTTCGTTGCAGCGACTCCATGGCAATAAAACGGCTTTGATTGCTGCAAGAAGTGTCCATTTTAGCTACGTTCCAGATTCACCGGATCCAAATCATGGTAATGAGTTTGATCACACTTCGATATGATGTTCATTATTCCAAGTTGAACATTGCAATGACAAGCTTGCTTTCAGTTTGACAACAGTCACATGTAGGTTGCAGATAGTCGATATTCCGCTGACTTTGCAATACGCACGTACTCCTTTGTAATGTGGGGGAGGGGGGGGGGAGAGATCCAGTCTCTAAAGCTGCCCTTGTCAAGAGTTTATAACAAAGCTGACAAATTAAGAATGTAAGAAATAACCAGGTATATGAATACATATTTTCATCTCCATAGTCCACATAGACATTTACTTTAGTTTGTATAAGTACATCAAAATTAATCTGACTTGTAAGCAACTACATTGTGTCACAATGAACACTGTATTGCAAACAAAGGTGTGTGTGTGTATGTGTGTGTTTCAAGTGTATTTTTATAACCACCATGTCTTTCTACAAGTTACTATAGTATTGTGTAGTGTAGACACTGTTAAGGGCAGGGAATGGATGCAGGAAAGCACATCATTGCTAATTTATCCTCTAAAAAAAAAAAAAAAAAGAAAAAAAGTGTCATCTACTCCCCTCCTCTCCCTGCCCCCCCCCCCCCTCCTCCCCACTCCCCACCAAACCCCCCTCTCTGCCCCTCCTCACTCTCACCCTCTCTCTCAGTGAGTCCCTTTCTCACACTCGTTAGTATGTTCATTTGTGATGTAGTCATGCACCTGCAGTGAAAGGTTTCTTACAGTTTGAATGTAACAGTCACATTTACTGTACTTGTAGAAGTCTACTGCATGTCGATGTCTCACTAAGATTGCTCAGTCTCTCTCTGTCTGTCTGTCTCTCTCTTATTTCATTCCACATCTTTTCTCTCGCATGCACACAAATGTACGCGCACGCGCGCACACACACACACACACACACACTCGTGCTCATGCTCATGCTCATGCTCATTATTAATTGAATCAAATTCACTGTTGCAGGAGAGACCACTCGAATGAACCTTTTCCAGTCAATCACAAGTGCCTTGGATATTACTTTGGAAAAGGATCCCACTGCTGGTAGAACTCATTTCTGAATACTACTGCTAGTGCTACTACTGATAATAAAGATAATGATAAATGATGATAACACTCGGAAACCCTGAAGCTGTTGGAATTATGGAAATACTTTATTTCTCAACATGATTTGATCAGCATGATTTGATCAGCATCATGGGGATCATTGTAGGCAGGGAATTCACGTAAACTGGTCCCCACTTTAAATGATCTCTTTATCCTATACGGCAAACAAGCTGAAGCAGTCAGTGGTGTCTGTCTTAAGTTTTTATCAGAACAGGCATTGTAAGTATTGAACTTGAAGTGACTCAGCAGAAGTATGAGGTATCTTCTGATGGCTTGACATGTTTTAGAAACTTATGCTGGACTGATGACTCATGACTTGAACAAAACAGAATTATCTAGGGCAGGGCAGCTGCTGTGTTCGAGGAGAGGCCACAAAGCAGCATGTATGGTTGTGGAGTGTTGGCCAAGTGGTAACACATCCGCCTTAGTTGCGAGAGAATCTGAGCGCATGGAAATGAAACCAGGTATTCCAGTACTCACTGTTATTTCATCCTACTCCACTAGACCTTGAGTGGTGGTCTGGACACTTGTCATTTGGAAGAGACAATAAATCAATGGCCTGTGTGTAGCATGCACTTAGTACATGTGCAAGCAATAAGCATGTATAACTATAAGAACCCACAACAACGAAAGGGATGTCCATGGAAAAATTCTATAGAAAATCTACTTTGATTGGAAAACAAACACACACACACACAGACAAGTACACAAAACAAAATCAAAACACAGAAAGGGTAGTGCAGACCTGTAGAGACATGCAGCCCAAATTTCACACAGAAGAAATATGTTGTGACAAAGAGTAATAAGATAAAATTATACAAAACACAATACAAATGAAACAAAACTGAACATGAATGACAGGGAAGAAAAGGGGGCACCAAAACATGATCATTGCTTTACAATTATAATGAAATTGTATCCACTGCATACCTGTGCTTCAATTATGATAGCATATTAATTGTAGTAACATTTACTAACAATATAGGGTGTCATGATCTGAAATCATTTTTTTATAATCTTTTTCTTCTCTGCGTTTATGGGCTGCAACTCCCATGTTGACTCTGTCTTATGTACAAGTGGGCTTTTACAAATATGACTGTTTTTACTCTTCCAAAGGCAGCAATACTCTGTTTTCAGGGGTGACCTTCTTATAATAAAGCTGAAGCTTCTTTATCCAGTGTTGTTAACCTAAGTTATATACATATGACATAAATTTTCTTTTTCTTTTTTCCTTTTTTTTTCTTTTAACTTTGATTATAGGTCTGAATTAGTGTTGTTATTTACTGTGAACAATTATAAATCCAGTGTTGTATTTTCTTTCAGTCATCTTCGGTGAAGATGTTGCTTTTGGTGGAGTGTTTCGTTGTACTGTTGGACTGAGGGATAAGTTTGGTAAGTAGATTGGAAGTGTGTGTGTGCATGATTTTTCTGTTTTCCTCATTTTCACTTTGATACATATCTGCAAAGATGCACACTCACTCAGCCCATGCAAAATTAGCTGCCATAACAATAAATTGAGGAAGGGGGAGGAGGGTTGCAAATACATGTGTATGTGCCCGAGTGTGTGCTAGCAAGTGTCTTCTTCTTCCCCTTCAGCATTGTGAAGAGTCTCTGGGGCATTGCACAGAGCTGTTCACCAGATTTCTCCAGGTCTGTCAGTTGTGTGTCAAAGCCTTGGTCTCTGCAGTCTGCAAATGGTTCTCCTGTTCATTCTGCAAGTGTGCTGTGTGTGTATTTGTGCGTGTGGAAAGCAGGGAGGTAGGATGGGGGACAGCATGTTCAATTATGTCTTCATGTTTGTATTTTGTGTTGTTATGTGCTCGCAAGGATATTTTCCTTATTGTATGAGAATATATTATAATGAAGTCTGATGTCAGAAACACCAGATTGTGAATGAATAAACAGAATGTTGTTTATAGCAAAACGGTCAATCTCTGAATTTAGGTATTGCAGGTGAAAAAACATATTGGCCTTAACTATGAATCAGAGCTCAATCTACGTAACTGTGATCAATATATGCCAGGCACACAAGAAGCTGAAGTGGTAATATGAATATCCAACATGCACATATATCGTACTTGCATTTTTGTTAGTATAGTGATTAGTAATTTAGTAATAGTGCCTGTGGAGAGGGAGAGAAGGAGTGAGAGAGATTGAGAGAGTGTCGGTGGGCTTTTCTCTTTCAGACTACCATCATCGTGTGTGAAACCATCATGTTTGATATGTTGCATGGTCTGGAAAATGTTGGAGCATGCCATTGGGAAGAAGACAGATAAAAAAATTTTAAAAATTAAAAAAAGAATTTTTTAAGATATGTGTGTGCTGTGTGTCGAACAGGAGCTGACCGCGTGTTCAACAGCCCCCTCAGCGAACAGGGCATTGTGTCCTTCGGGATCGGCATGGCTGTCGCTGGTTCCACTGCCATCGCAGAGATACAGTTTGCCGACTACATCTTCCCTGCCTTTGACCAGGTCAGCTGCATGCCCGTTTAGTAATAGGGTCAGCGTGTAGAGGGGTGGTGTTGGCCTAGTGGCAACACGTCTGCCTAGGAAGTGAGAGAATTATGAGTATGTGGGTTTGAATCCGACACTTGCCAGAATTTTCCTTCATTCTCTCCGCTAGACCTTTGAGTGTTGGTAGTCTTGATGGTAGTGGTTCGGATGTGATGAGAAACTGAGGTCCCATGTGTAGGATACGCCTAGCGCACATAAATTAATCCACAGCAACAAAACAGGTGGCGTTGTTTTTGTATGTATGTGTGGAGGGGGAGAGAGGGGGGGGAGGGGGGGGGGGCTTATTTTGTATGTTTTATTTGGGGGGGGCTGGGACTTTTTTATTCAACAAAAGAGTTCTGTTTTTTTCCAAAACTTTTGGTAAAAACCCACTCTCATATATGTGCATGTTTTTTTTGTTTGTTTGTTTTTTTTTGTTTTTTTTTTTGACTGAAGCCTGATTGAATGACAAAAAATGAATGTTGAGCACCTAAAGGTAGCTCTCAGTCGGCTTAACTCTCTCCGGATGAAGGAATGCTCACGCATTCCTACACAAAACGTATTCGGATTCGGACGAAGGAATGGAATAGCATTCTCCGAAAGTAAAATTCCATCACGCGCTGTGAGGCAGAGGCATCTCCTAGGTTTTTAATTGTATGAGTATGACCTACTTGTATACTGATATTTTTTTTATGTACTTTTTTGTCATTGTTTTTGTTTTTTTTTTTATATATTCTATAGGATCAGTATTGATAGTGTTTTCAACCTTGACAGACTCTCTGTGGTCGGCTGGAGTATAACTACATAGACTCTCTGTGGTCAGCTGGAGTATAACTACATAGACTCTCTGTGGTTGGCTGGAGTATAGCTACACAGACTCTCTGTGGTCGGCTGGAGTATAACTACATAGACTCTCTGTGGTCGGCTGGAGTATAACTACACAGACTCTCTGCGGTCAGCTGGAGTATAACTACACAGACTCTGTGTGGTCAGCTGGAGTATAGCAACACAGACTCTGCGGTCAGCTGGAGTATAATTACATAGACTCTGTGGTCGGCTGGAGTATAACTACACAGACTCTCTGTGGTCAGCTGGAGTATAACTACACAGACTCTCTGTGGTCAGCTGGAGTATAACTACACAGACTCTGTGTGGTCAGCTGGAGTATAACTACACAGACTCTCTGTGGTCAGCTGGAGTATAACTACATAGACTCTGTGTGGTAAGCTGGAGTATAGCTACACAGTCTCTGTGGTTGGCTGGAGTATAACTACGCAGACTCTCTGTGGTCAGCTAGAGTATAACTACGCAGACTCTCTGTGGTTAGCTGGAGTATAACTGCACAGACTCTCTGTGGTCAGCTGGAGCATAACTTCACAGACTCTCTGTGGTTGGCTGGAGTATAACTACACAGACTTGGTGTGGTCAGCTGGAGTATAACTACACAGACTGTGTGTGGTCAGCTGGAGTATAACTACACATACTCTCTGTGGTCAGCTGGAGTATAACTACACAGACTGTTTGTGGTCAGCTGGAGTATAACTTCACAGACTCTGTGTGGTCAGCGGGAGTATAATTACATAGACTCTCTGTGGTCGGCTGGAGTATAACTACACAGACTCTGTGTGGTCAGCTGGAGTATAGCTACACAGAGTCTCTGTGGTCGGCTGGAGTATAACTACACAGATTCTCTGTGGTCAGCTGGAATATAACTACACAGACTCTCTATGATCAGCTGGAGTATAACTACATAGATTCTCTGTGGTCAGCTTGAGTATAACTACATAGGTTCTCTGTGGTCAGCTGGAGTATAACTACACAGACTCTCTAAGGTCAGATGGAGTATAACTACACAGACTCTCTGTGGTTGGCTGGAGTATAACTACACAGACTCTCCGCGGTCAGCTGGAGTATAATTACATAGACTCTGTGGTCGGCTGGAGTATAACTACACAGACTCTCTTTGGTCAGCTGGAGTATAACTACATAGACTCTCTGTGGTCGGCTGGAGTATAACTGCATGCAGTATAACTATAAGCAACAATGATGAAATGAACAAATAGCTTCCTGTTTGGCAAAAAAACCGTTTGGTAGCAATAGTGTCCTGGTGTCTCCAGATCCAAATTAAAGCAGCCATCTTCTGCTTTGTCTGTGTGTGAGTTAACTCACTCCAGACGACTAGTTCTCTCCCTTGCTTTTCCTTACATATGACCCATTTGTTAGGGTTAGGGAAAAAATCACAAAAAATACAAAACATAAAAGTAACTTAATGAAACTCACTGTACTTGACCTACTGACCCCTCTCCTCATGTCGTGTGAACATCAAACCCCCTCCCTCTTCACTGCTGTCAGAAGCTGAATCACTATCAGTACCTACTTGCTGGTAGCCTTCTTCACTGCAGATACTTTATTCAGCGTCTCCATCATCCTCGTCGATACCAAAACCTTTTGTTTGAAGCATTTCAGTTACTTCAGCAGTGGTAAAAGCCGCTGTCATGATCTAGTTTGCTCCAAAAATTTCCACTTGTATCGCATGCGACGCCATTTTCAATACGTATGCAGATTAGCTTGTCGTGTGGGGTCCTGAACTTGCTGGCTTGCTGTGGAGTATGTTGTTACAGAATCTCATGAAGAAACTTTCCGTTCGACCCTTGACATGTTCGCAATGCCGGGTGTAGCTGCGATTTTATGCTACCCAGAGGAAAACGTGGAAAAAATTTAATTGTCGAAACTGCTATAGCGTTCTGTCATCCAGAAGGATACCTTACATCAGGAACACTTATAGCGTTACATCGTCCGGATGAGTTAATGAGTGAGTGTGTGTTTATATACATGTATATGCACTTCACATATCCTCTTGAGGTGAGAAATGCATATGGAATTACGTGTTATTTTCCACCCCCCCTGTTTTGGGCATTTTAAACCCAAGAACATGTTTCACGCTCCTGCCGTGTGTGTTTGCTGGGAGCGTGTTGCGCCCCGCAGTGCGTGGGTTGCGCCCCCTTAAGTAGAGGCCTTTTTACAAGAGTGCATCAGAGTGGGGGTCTGGGTTTTGTGTGATGTATTTAGGTTGCCTGAGTATGGATTAGTTATTGTGTGTGTGTGTATGTGTGTGTGTGTAAATGATGTGAAGAATAAATAACTTATATGATTAGTAAACATGAAATAAGTTTAAGATATGTTGTTACATAAAACTTACATCAATTTAAGTGAAACCATTACAGTGGAGTAGTAATGAAATTAGTAGATCATGTATCAGTGCACATTCATCACACACTCATGCACACACACATATAAATGATATATATGCAAAAGCATCTATGAAATGAAAAAAAAAGTATTTTAAAGCATTAGAGCTGTCTCAAATTTCATGCCTGTGTATTTCAGATGATGATCAGTATAAAGCCTTAAGGGCGACTGTTGCACACAGTGGACGAGGAAGACCACCATCAGCACCCAAGGTTCCATCCAACAACAAACTCTTGATGCAGTTAAATATGTTAAAGCATCAAGAAAACAAAACCTGGGGGGAAATGGAACATTTTCTACACAAATTGTTCCCAGAGTGTACCTTTCCACGTGTGGTGTCAATAGTTAAGGAATTCAGCAAGTCTGAAACGATCAGTGGTGCTGAATGTTTTTTACAAGAAAGGAAAGATTCATGCATCTTCCCTGGCCCCTCCTGTCAGAAGTTTGGAATTACACGTGCAGATCTTTTGAAAGGAACTGTAGAGGACTGTGAGTCTTTACTCAGTTGTCCTATTGGTCTTGTGTCTGAAGTATGTCACTTAGCTAGGATATTGAGGATAAAGGATGCAACATTGCATAAATGACACCTGGTCAGAGATTTGCCACCAACCCAACAGCTCAAATTAAAACTGGGGAGGCTCAGAGCAGATGAGGCTCGCCTGCGTAAAAACAGAAGTAAACCAGGGGGAGAGAGTGCACTTCAAGATTTTTTAGAACTTCCTTTTGAAAGTGCAGAGGTCATCAGAGACAGCAGGAAGAAGCAAAAAACTGTCAAACAGCTACCTCCTACTTCAGACCCAGAGCCAGCATGCAGCAAAGAAAAAAATGAGGACATTATCACACAGGAACTAAGAACAACGACAGAGGAGGTGTCATTTCTTAAAGCAAAACTGAGTGAAAAAGAAAGGGAACTGCAAATCAAGGATGCTGAAATGACTGGACTTCTGTTATGTCAAATATGCACATTTACAATTACTCTGGTGATATCTGACAGCATAGTATCATCATGATTGTAAAAAACTTGCTCATTTGTTACTAAAAACCATATACTTTGTGACTGTTTTCATTGTTATTTGCATTTCTGATAGCATAAAGTCTTCCAAAAAAACTGTATTCTACATGCTTTTCTGAACATGCACATATCTGAAATGTTTTTGTAGCATGAAAACTTTCTGAGATATCAGCATTATAAGTCAGCATGTTATCACTGTGAAATCAGGCCATTCGACACTTGACAAAACTGAATATTTTGCTATTTTGAAGGCACTGTCTCTCTCTAAGCATGTTCTTGAGTAGGCCAGAAAAAATTCAGCATAAACTAGGTATTGGTGGAACCAAGTACAGCAAAGAACAATGTGGTAAGTCTTCATCTTAAAATTTTATGACAGTCTAAAAATAGCAATTTGTTAAATCTGTCAAAACGCGTCATTTTTGCACATTTTTAGACGCCGTTTTCTTAAAAACTACTGGGTATAATGCAATGAAAATTTGCATGTGAACTTAGTTTTTTATGTTCTTTCCAATGGTGTAATTAGTTTTTAGATATGTTGAATTTCAAAATTTAAGTGGTCCTACCTACTGTGTGGTCAGCTGGAGTATAACTGCACAGACTCTCTGTGGTCAGCTGGAGCATAACTTCACAGACTCTCTGTGGTTGGCTGGAGTATAACTACACAGACTCGGTGTGGTCAGCTGGAGTATAACTACACAGACTCTGTGTGGTCAGCTGGAGTATAACTACACAGACTCTCTGTGGTCAGCTGGAGTATAACTACACAGACTCTCTGTGGTCAGCTGGAGTATAACTACACAGACTCTCTGTGGTCGGCTGGAGTATAACTACACAGACTCTCTGTGGTCAGCTGGAGTATAACTACACAGACTCTGGTCAGCTGGAGTATAACTACATAGATTCTCTGTGGTTAGCTTGAGTATAACTACACAGACTCTCTGTGGTCAGCTGGAGTATAACTACACAGACTCTCTTTGGTCAGCTGGAGTATAACTACACAGACTCTCTTTGGTCAGCTGGAGTATAACTGCACAGACTCTCTGTGGTCAGCTGGAGTATAACTACACAGACTCTCTTTGGTCAGCTGGAGTATAACTACACAGACTCTCTTTGGTCAGCTGGAGTATAACTACATAGACTCTCTGTGGTCGGCTGGAGTATAACTGCATGCAGTATAACTATAAGCAACAATGATGAAATGAACAAATAGCTTCCTGTTTGGCCAAAAAACGTTTGGTAGCCATAGTGTCCTGGTGTCTCCAGATCCAAATTAAAGCAGCCATCTTCTGCTTTGTGTGTGTGTGAGTTAACTCACTCCAGACAACTAGTTCTCTCCCTTGCTTTTCCTTACATATGACCCATTTGTTAGGGTTAGGGAAAAAATCACAAAACATAAAAGTAACTTAATGAAACTCACTGTACTTGACCTACTGACCCCTCTCCTCATGTCGTGTGAACATCAAACCCCCTCCCTCTTCACTGCTGTCAGAAGCTGAATCACTATCAGTACCTACTTGCTGGTAGCTTTCTTCACTGCAGATACTTTATTCAGCGTCTCCATCATCCTCGTCGATATCAAAACCTTTTGTTTGAAGCATTTCAATTACTTCAGCAGTGGTAAAAGCCGCTGTCATGATCTAGTTTGCTCCAAAAATTTCCACTTGTATCGCATGCGACGCCATTTTCAATACGTATGCAGATTAGCTTGTCGTGTGGGGTCCTGAACTCACTGGCTCGCTGTGGAGTATGTTGTTACAGAATCTCATGAAGAAACTTTCCGTTCGACCCTTGACATGTTCGCAATGCCGGGTGTAGCTGCGATTTTTATGCTACCCCATGAGGAAAACGTGGAAAAAATTTTAATTGTCGAAACTGCTATAGCGTTCCGTCATCCAGAATGATACCTTACATCAGGAACACTATAGCGTTACATCGTCCGGAGTGAGTTAATGAGTGAGTGTGTGTTTATATACATGTATATGCACTTCCACATACTCCTCTTGCATGTGTGAGAAATGCATATGAATTTGTACCTGAGTGTGTTGAGTTTTCCCTCCCTCCCTGTGTCTCTCCAGATCCGAAACGAAGCGGCCATGTTCCGCTACCGCACGGGCAACCTGTTTGACTCGGGAGCGCTGACCATTCGCGCCCCCTGCAGTGCTGTGGGTCATGGCGCCCTCTACCACTCACAGAGCGTGGAGGCCTTCTTTGCACACATGCCAGGCATCAAGGTGGGTGTGTGGTGTGTGTGTGTGTGTGGATGTGTGCACATGTGTGTGTGTGTGCGTTCATGTGTGTGTGTGTATGTGTGCGCGCATGTGTGTGTGTTTGTGTATGTGTGTGCACACTTGTGAATGAGTGTGTTTGTGCCTGCTTGTGTGCGTATCTATTAACCCTTTGAGCCCTGAGTTCCTGAGCAATTTTAACCCTTCTGCCTGAGCTCCTGAGCCAAAAATGACATAATGCCTAGCCACCGGTTGAGCGGTGCGTAAACACTTGTGTCGTGTTTTGCTATTGGTTGACTTATATTGAAATTGATCTTTTTCATCCAAAGCACATGCACAAAACACAGTGAAAAGGTGCGGCCATGTTGGTACTATGTTCGCTGACGTCAGAATATTATGGTTTTTCTGATTGGCTCTTCAATATGTGTGTGTGTGTGTGTGTGTGTGCGTGTGTGGACCAGTTTGAAGTGAACAAGTCCACTGTTTTGTTTTGATAAATTTTTTTTTTTTAATCTTTATTTGGCGCTGGGGAGTGCCTTTCACACAGAAACTTGTCAGTGAAAGAGCTGATGATGATAATGATTTTGTAACTTGGCGGTGAAAGAGATGATGATGATAATGATGTGCGTAACTTGGCGATGAAAGAGATGATGATGACAATGATGTGTGTAACTTGGTGGTGAAAGAGATGATGATGATAATGATGTGTGTAACTTGGCGGTGAAAGAGATGATGATGATAATGATTTTGTGACTTGGTGGTGAAAGAGATGATGATGATAATGATGTGTGTAACTTGGTGATGAAAGAGATGATGATGATAATGATGTGTGTAACTTGGCGATGAAAGAGATGATGATGATAATGATGTGTGTAACTTGGCAGTGAAAGAGATGATGATATGTTGAAGCGTGTAACTTGGTGATGAAAGAGATGATGATGACAATGATGTGTGTAACTTGGCGATGAAAGAGATGATGATGATAATGATGTGTGTAACTTGGCGATGAAAGAGATGATGATGACAATGATGTGTGTAACTTGGCGACGAAAGAGATGATGATGATAATGATGTGTGTAACTTGGCGACGAAAGAGATGATGATGATAATGATGTGTGTAACTTGGCGATGAAAGAGATGATGATGATAATGAAGTGTGTCCGCTACAGGTGGTGATCCCTCGAGGCCCCATCCAGGCCAAGGGACTGCTGCTGAGCTGCGTGCGGGACCCGAACCCCTGCGTGTTCTTAGAACCCAAGATCCTGTACCGGGCAGCCATTGAGGATGTGCCTGCCGGGGACTACGAGCTCCCTCTGTCCTCAGCACATGTCCTGCTGGAGGGTGGGTATCTGGAAAAAAAAAAAGTGGAGTGTTGGACCAGTGGTAATTTGTCCGCTGAGGATGCTAGGGAGTATGAGTACAGGGGTTTGAATCCCATGCTCGCCAGTATTTTCTTCCTCTCTGCTGCGATGTGATCTCACAATGGTTTGTGAGGTAGATAGGGATGTGATCTCATGTTTGTGAGACAGGTAGCGATGTGATCTCACAATGGTCTGTGAGATTAGTAGCGATGTGATCTCACAATGGTTTATGAGGCAGGTTGTCACGTGGTCTTACAATGATCTGTGAAACAGGTAGCGATGTGATCTCATGATGGTCTGTGAGGTAGGTAGCAACGTCATGTTATGGTTTTTGAGGGAAGTAGCGATGTGATCTCATGATGGTTTGTGAGACAGATAGTGACGTTATGTCATGATGGTTTATGAAATAGGTAGCGATGTCATCTCATGATGGTTTGTGAGACAGGTAGAGATGTGATCTCATGATGGTTTGTGAGACAGGTAGAGATGTGATCTCATGGTGGTTTGTGAGGCAGGTAGTGACGTTATGTCATGATGGTTTATGAGACAGGTAGAGATGTGATCTCATGATGGTTTGTGAGACAGGTAGAGATGTGATCTCATGATGGTTTATGAGACAGGTAGCGATGTGATCTCATGATGGTTTGTGAGACAGATAGTGGTGTGATCTCATAATGGTTTGTGAGACAGGTAGCGATGTGATCTCATGATGGTTTGTGAGACAGATAGTGGTGTGATCTCATGATGGTTTGTGAGACAAATAGCGATGCGATCTCACAATGGTTTATAAGACAAGTAGTGATGTGATCTTCTCATGGGTTCTGAGACAGGTAGCGATGTGATCTCATAATAGTTTGAGACAGACAGCGATATGATCCCACGATGGTTTATGAGACAGATAGCGATGTGATCTCAAGATGGTTCATGATACAGGTAGCGATGCAATCTCATGATGTTTGGTGAGGCAGGTAGTGATGTGATCTCACATTGGTTTATGAGACCGGTAGCAATTTGATATGACGGTTAATGAGACAGATAGCAATGTGATCTCATGATGGTCTATGAAATAGATAACGATGCAATCTCAGGATGGTTTATGAGACAGATAACAATGTGATCTCATGATGGTTTTGAAGCAGGTAGCGATATGCTCTCACGATGGTTTATGAGGCAGGTAACGATGTTTTATGGGGCAGGTAGCAATGTGATCTCGAGATAGTTTGTGAGACAGGTAGCAGTGTGATCTCACGATGGTTTATGAAACAGCAGTGCAATCTCATCATGGTTTATGAGACAGATGACGACATGATCTCACAATGGTCTGTGAGGCAGGTAAAACATGATCTCGTTATGGTTTATGAGGCAGGTAGCGATGTGATCTCAATATGTTTTATGAGACAGACAGCTATGTGATATCACGATGGTTTGTGAGACAGATAGTGATGTGATCACATGATGATTTGTGAGACAGTGACGTGATCTCATGATGGTTTGTGAGGCAGATAGCGACATGATCTCGTTACGGTCTGTGAGGCAGGTAGCGATGTGACGCTGATCGGCTGGGGCACACAGGTGCATGTGCTGCGCGAGGTGGCGGAGATGGCACAGGACAAGTTCAACGTGTCGTGTGAGCTGATCGACCTGCAGACCATCCTGCCCTGGGACAAGGACACTGTGCTCAACGTACGTGTTTTTGTGTTTATGATGGCAGTAGGCAGGGGCTGGTGATGTCTGTTTGTGCATGTTACATGCGCACATGCGCGCACACACATTCAGAGGCGTGATGCGGAGAAACACAAGCAGATACAGACAGGCACAGATAGACACACATGCCCACAGACATGCATACATACATACATACACACACACAACACACATATGCTCCACACGCGCGCACACACACACACACACACACATGCTCACACACACACACACACACACACACATGCTCTCATTCACACACACATACACACACACACAGGCATGCAGAGAACACAAAGAGAAACAGACAGATACAAACAAGCACAGAGAGACACATGTGCATGTGCACACACACACACACACACACACACACACACACACAGGCATGCAGAGAACACAAAGAGAAACAGACAGATACAAACAAGCACAGAGAGACACATGTGCATGTGCACACACACACACACACACACACACACACACACACAGAGGCATGCAGAGAACACAAAGAGAAACAGACAGATACAAACAAGCACAGAGAGACACCTGTGCATGTGCACACACACACACACACACACACACACACACACAGGCATGCAGAGAACACAAAGAGAAACAGACAGATACAAACAAGCACAGAGAGACACATGTGCATGTGCACACACACACACACACACACACACACACACACATGCACACCCAGAGGCATTCAGAGAAATAGAAAGATACAAACAGGTTCAGACAGACATGCACACATGGACATGCACACACACACACATGGGCACACATACACACGCACACACATAGAGGCATGCAGAAAAACACATACATACTCCCCCCCCCCCCCCTACTTCGCCCCCACCCACCCCCCCTACACACACACACAGATATGCACACACCATGATCAATATAGGGTTCTTGTGGCAGGCACACTAACCTATATATTTTCTCTCTCTCACACAAACACTCACACACATACACAGAGCACACACACACAGATACGCTCACGTGCACACACACACACACACACCAAACGCACACGCACACGCACACGCACACACACACACACATTAACTCCCAACACATCATGAACATCATTTGACAGCAGCAATGATGCACACACACACACATACATACATAATAAAAAAAAAAACAGCACATATTCACAAAGACAGTGGTAAAGTCCTATGGAAGTGCTGGAAGCAGGTCTTTTCAATTTATGGTTTGTTGCGTCTGTGTTGCAGTCAGCTGCCAAGACAGGTCGTGTCTTGATTTCCCATGAGGCTCCACACACCATGGGATTCGCTGCGGAGATTGCCACCTGCATACAGGTGAGAGAACTCTGAAATGTTTTATTGATGGAGACCTTCTGACCCATTACAATGTGAAGCGTCTGTCATGCATACTTTTGTTGTTGTTTTTTTTGGCTCCCACATCATCTGCACGGTTTCAGTGGCATTATCCCCACACTGCTCATTCCAAGTCCCCCATACACAGCCACACCCGGGTTCCTCTGTCACAGTTCCAGTGCCGGCATTCCACCCCTATGAACTGCTGTTAGGTCGCCAGGAGGCCACACACCAAAGGAGACCCTGCACTGCTGCTGAGTCACTTTGGTGATGTTCGGTACTGCCCATTCTGATTTAGCGTACTTTTTTTTCTTTTTTTTTTTTGCTGCCCCATCATCTGCACCATTTCAGTGGCATTACTCCCATGCCACTCATATAAATTCCTCTATACACGGCCACACCCGGGTTCGTCCGTCACAGTTCCTGCGTCTGCAGTCCGCTGGGGACCATTGATGTGCCAGGAGGCCACACACCAGTGGAGACCCTGCACTGCTGCTGAGTCACTTCAGTGGTGTTCAGTGGTGCCTGTTCTGATTTAATGTACTTAGGACACCACCTACTAAGCCCCTGCTAACGACAATAATGGCTTAGTCACGGAGCCAGACTGTGTGAGCGTCCCTCCTGATTTAGCGTATGTAATACACCACCTACTAAACCCCTACTGATGATAATAATGGCTTAGTCATGGAGCCAGACTGAGTGAGCGTCTCTCCCAGAGTGGAGACTGCCATCACGTCCCTCCAGTGACAGTCCCCCATGAATCCGCCAACACTGAAGACCTTGACAAGATTCACTCTAAGCATGGAAGTTGCGGGGTATTGAAACTGAGGTCACCATAGAGCAGGGCATGAAATGCCACATAGTTTGGGGATTTTCTTTATATTGATGATGGAGAAGAAGGAGGATGACTTTAATGATGATGATGACGATACTGCTATGAAGGTCCATCTAGGTTTGGGACTACCTGACAAGGCAGTACTCTGCTCTTCCTGTCATGATGATATCCCAGGCTAGAGACATACAGACACTTGCAGTGTTGGTCAGGAAATTAGAGCAACACACCCAAAGACCCGTCCTCCCAACCGTCAGTCCGTGACTCTAACCACTTCACCATGGCAGCTGGTCTGTCATGCATACATTGTCATACAAACATGCTTGTGCATTCTTTCTCACTCAAATGCACGTGCATGTGCACACACACACAAACACGTGCGCTCACTTGATTCAGTAGAAGCATGCACGCTAATGCACAATATATAGACTTCAAAACCAAAAAGTAAACACCTCCCATAGGGAGGAAATGAACAACTGTAACCCTGAATGTTCAGTGTTTTAAATTTAAGACATCTGAAAACTTAGGCACTGTGTGTGAACATAATAAAGCATACAGGTGAGAGAGAGAAGAGTCTCTGATGGGATAATGAATACCTGTTCACACACACTTGTATGCATGTTTGTGTTCAAAAGAAAATGAAACAGAACGAAGTTTTATTTCACCAGGGTAGTGAGGTAAGCAAAGGGACAAGCTTTTTGCCACATAGCTTTAGAGTTTGAGTATGTGCGTAAGCTCATGCTTGTGGTTGTTTGTTTGTATATGCTTGCATGCTTACTGTGCGGTGTGTGTATGAATGCAACTGAGCAAAGCAACAAACCAACACTTTCTCTGTTCACATTGCGGTAACTCCTGGTCTTCTTCTCTTCTTCTTCTGCATTCATGGGCTGCAACTCCCACATTCACTTGTATGTACATGACTGGGCTTTTATGTGTATGACCATTTTTTACCCCGCCATGTAGGCAGCCATACTCCACTTTCAGGGATGTGCATGCTGGGTATGTTCTTGTTTCCATAACCCACCGAACGTTGACATGGATTACAGGATCTTTAACATGCGTATTTGATCTTCTGCTTGCGTATACAGACGAAGGGGGTTCAGGCACTAGCAGGTGTGCATAAATGTTGACCTGGGAGATCAGAAAAATCCCCACCCTTTACCCACCAGACGCCATCACCGAGATTCAAACTCGGGACCCTCAGATTGAAAGTCCAATGCTTTAACCACACGGCTATTGCGCCCATCAACTCCTGGTCTGATTTCAGTGTAAGTGTTTGTACACACATGCATGCAGCTGAGCAAAGCGACAAACCAGCATTCACTCTGTTCACATTGCAAGTGACTCTTGGTCTGATTCCAGAGTGAGTGAGTGTACACGCATGCATGCATGTATATGTGTACTATGAATGCAACTGAGCAAAGCAACAAACCAACCCTGGTTCTGTTGACATTGAAGTAACTCCTGTTCTGCTTTCAGAGTGAGTGAGTGTACGTGTGTTTGTGTATATGAATGCACTGAACATAGCACCAACCAGTCTTTACTCTATTATCATCATCGTAACTCCTGGTCTGATACCAGAGTGAATGAGTGTACACGCATGCATGCATGTGTGTGTGTGAACTAGGAATTCAACTGAGCAAAGTGACAAACCAAACCTCACTCTGTTCACGTTGCAAAGTGATTCCTGGTCTGATTTCAGTGGAAGCAATTGTAAACACATGCATGCATATGTGTGTGCATGAATGAATGCAACTGAGCACAGCAACATGCATGTACGTGTGTTTATGAATGCATTGAACAAAGCACAAACTAACCTTCACTCTTATCATCATCAACGTAACTCCTGGTCTTATTTCAGGGTGAGTGGGTGTACACGCATGCATGCATGTAAGTGTGTGTACTATGAATGCAGCTGAGCAAAGCGACAAACCAAACCTCATTCTGTTCACGTTGCAAAGTGACCCCTGGTCTGATTTCAGAGCGAGTGTTTCCTCAACCTGGAAGCCCCCATAGAGAGGGTGTGTGGCTACGACACCCCCTTCCCCCACGTCTTCGAGCCCTTCTACATGCCGGACAAGTGGCGGTGCCTTACCGCCATCAAGAAACTCGTCAACTTCTGATTGGCCGGGGCACCTGAAAGGACGGGTCTTGTTTAATTGTGCACCACTGGCAGATGAACGACACTGGTTTTGCTGTGTCTAGGAGATTTGTTTGCGTTTTGAAGTGGGTTTGTTAGTGAGGGTGGATGTGTTTGACAGTGTGTGGTATTGAGTGATCATGTCTGCTTTTTATTGGGGGGATGACCATGTGTGAGGATGTGCAGCTGTTTCCCCCATTGGGACAAATGTTGTATGCTGGGTTGTTTGTAGAGGTTTGTCATTCACTTTTGTTGAAATCATCTAGTAAGGTGTTAAGGGCCAGAAGATTGTGTTTGTTTGTTTTTGTTTTGTTTTTTGTTGATTTGTTTCATTCAGGAAAACATTTTCCATATTTAACATCTTGAGAAATCTGAGTAGTCCACTATAGTGTTCTGTTCCTTTTGTTTTCGCTTTGGGCTTGAGTCTGCATTTTTAGAACAATAAGGGGTGTGTATTCATAAAGGAAAGCTAGTGAACATAGAATGTATATTTAATGAGAAAATCTTTATGTTTTCTCCTCTGCACCCTTCACCCCCACCACCCTCACTACCACTCCAGCTGCACAGGCAACGTTTAGTGGGAAACGTGTGCAAATTATTAGCATGAGACAACATAAAAAGGAAGATGGAAATTGATGTTTTAATCAACTTGAAGGTGTTTAAGTGGAGCACATTTGTTTTAAACTGGTGTTGGAAGTTTTGTGAGGAGCTGTGTGATTATGCTAGAGCATAGATATAGATTGATTTGATTTCCTCATTCTTTCTATTTTTCCAGTTGGATCATAATGATAAGTAATAATAATGATTATGTACATTTGTGTAGCACCCTTTCTAAATGATAATGATAACATGCATTTTTGTTGTGCACCCTTTCTCTCCAAGAGCTCAGGGTGCTTTACATGAAAGAAGATGTTACAAATCAAATAAACCATTTATAACCACTCTCTCTCTCTTTCTCACTCTCTCTCCCTCTCTCTCCCACTTCCTTCCCCTCTCTCCGTCGTCTCCCTACTCTCCCATTCATGCATGCAAAGTAAGTAGGGAGGCATAAATGAGTTTTATATAGTACGCAATCTTGTGCCAAGACAAATCAAAACACTTTCACACCAAATGTACACACGCAGGCATAACTCTGATTCAGAAGGACGAAAGACAATTGTCATGAATGATATGTTGATAAGATGACTGGAGAAATTGCAGGTTTAACTCATTGCGCCCTGCACCCAAACATTACTCTGATGTAAAAATTCATCACATTGAAGCGTTTTTTATGTTCCAGCATGGGCATAAACTGCAAAGAAAGGGAGCTAACTTCTACAGTAATTTCCAAATGTGTCAACACATAATGCAGAAGAAAAAAAAATTCTGCATTTTTTCTGTATTAATATTACATGGAAGCCTGCCAAGGCTGTATGCTCACCAGGGTTGAATGGGTTAAAGAAGGAAGGGAGAAGGTAGCTTTTTTTTTGAGAAAGAGAAAGGTTTTTAAGGCCTGACTTGAAAGAACTGGGTGCAGAGATTTGAGAAAACAAAAGGGGGAGCTTGTTCAAGGATTATTACACAGTGAACAATGTGCAAAGCACATGTATATGACAGTCAGTCATATCCGACCATGACCATCAGAACAGCAGAGGAGGCAACTGCTGTCCTGACTATCTGGGCTGGAATTTGATTATAGTGGAGAGTGTCTCACCCAAGTTACATCCCCGCTCTCTTGGCCAAGAGGGTTTTAGGACAGTCAGCGTTGGGATGGTTCCCACCACCAAACAGCAGAGTATCATTGTTACAAAAGTACTTGCGGTTTCATGCGACAGTAGTTTCTGTGTATGCAGCTTCATAATTCATGCTCATCTGCATCTGTTAATGTATAATGCATTTTTATTATTATGAGTTGCTCAAAGTCTGGGTAAATGGGAATGTGGATTTTTTTTTCTTCAGTAAAGCAACAAGGTAGTTGTGGAGTTGATGACACCACTTGTAGGCGTCAGGGACTGTGTTTTATGAGATCATTCCGCATGAAGCCAGTGAACTGTGTACGTTTGTATTGCGTCTTTATGTTTGTACTGCAACTCTGTACATGGAGAGAGTATGTCTCAAAATAACTAAACTACTTACGTAAAATGAAGATGGTTAATTCATTGTATGAAAATGTGAGTTATGACTTGGACTGGTTGTGTTTATGTGTTTAACTCTGCTGTTGAAACATGCAGCTGTACCTCAGTATATGCCATGTATGTTTCAAGGATTTTTTTTTCATGGTGGTGGTGGTGGTGGTGGTGGTATATATATATATATATACATATATGGATTTATTCCCCCTTTTCTTTTGGTCCCCTGTTTTCTGATGATAGGATTGAAATTTTAAACTCTTGATAAACAGGTCAGATGATTTTATTGTATTGCATTGTATTGTATTTCTCTTTTTGTCAAACAGATTTCTCTTTGTGAAATTTGGGCTTCTTTCCCCAGGGAGAGTGCGTTGCTACACTACAGCGCCACCCTTTTTTTCTGTATTTTTTCCCGCGTGCACTTTTATTTGTTTTTCCTATCGAAGTGGATTTTTCTACAGAACCCATTTGTTGTCGTGGGTTCTTTTATGTGCGCTAAGTGCATGCTGCACATGGGACCTCAGTTTATCATCTCATCCGAATGACTAGCGTCCAGACCACTACTCAAGGTCTAGTGGAGGGGGAGAAAGTACCGGTGGCTGAGCTGTGATTCGAACCAGCGTGCTCAGATTTTCTCGCCAGTGCTGAGGCTGTTTTAAAATCTATGTGGTATAAAGATTTATTATGATTCCATTTGAATACAGCCAAATATGATACTAAAGTCCTTCAATACAATAAAGTTTCTCATTCTGTTTATCAGTATTAAAGGGGTGGTTGGAATAAAGAAAAAGGAAAAAAAAAAAAAAGTTTTCCAATCATTTTTGTACTTTGTGGTGTATGGTTTTGAGGTTTGAGGTATTTTGTTTTATTAGGTCTGCTGCTGCTGAGATTTTGTACTGCTTTGTTTTCATTTGTGAACATCGTGCGAGTCATTGTGTGTATACGTGTGTTTCAGTGTTTTGTTTGTGTATTTCAGTGTATATATATGTGTGTGTCAGTGTGAGTGTTGTTTGGTTTCCCATGCCAGTAGGAATGATTCAAATCATGTGCACGATTTTTCACAGAACTTACCTTCACAATCATGCTGGGAATTTGCGAGAAATTAGTTCTCCGCCTATCTTTCTGTCTATCTGTTATTGATATGTACCTCTTTATATATCTCACTCTTTTTTTCTATTTGTTCATAATTGTTTCCCAGTATTTCTGGCATTGGTATTCCACTCCATTGTGTTTCTGTACATCCTGGCAACATTGACAGTAGGAAATGTACACTTATCAGTTTCTTAGCTTAATGCATTCTCTGTTGTTGGGGGTTTTTTTTGGGTGGGGTGGGTGGGGAGGGGGGTTAAGGTGATGTGGGTGTCTGAAGATGTCTTGTGGTACACACTCAAGTTTGGTTAACAAAACCCAGTGGTTTCTTGTAACTGGACTTCACTTAGAACTGACAAGTCGTGCACTGTAACCATCAACACGGTCATATTACTTTGCTTCAGCTGTGTCATTGTTGTGAGTTTCAGAGTCTCGAGTGTTTATCATTGTCTAAGACACTTTTTTTTTTCTTCATTTTAATATTACTATAACTTTGCTTTACATCTCTAGTCAAATTTAGTGGCAAGAAAGCTTTGAATAAATGGTGAAGGGAAATCAGTGGTCAATAGAAAATGGCTTCATGCAAGCACTGTTTTGCTGAATAAGCTCTCCTTTTCGGACTTTCAATTTTGTTGGTTTTTGCAGGATTAAAAAAAAATTCTTTCTTGTTTTTTTTTCATTCTTTTTTTTATGTGTTTACTTATTTTTGAACTGTTTCATTTTTGCTCAGAATTATTAGATTCGATTTCAGATTCTGAATCGTTCAGTGAATTACCAGAAAATTTATTTTGCTGTGGAGTGATGTTTTCATTTCTTCCTTTGCCAGGACATATCAGAAAGCATTTTAGTGTATTCACAAACTGGAAGTTACTCTTTTACACACTGATATTAATCTGCAGCAATGTTCTTTTCCACCATATGCATCACAGTGCTTTTTAAGCATTGTATGTGGCTTAATCTTTGGAGCCACATGGTTAGATTTTTTTTTTTCAAAGTGAGAGAGTGAGTCGGTTTTGGAGTTGTTGTTGTATTTCTGGGTGGGGTGGGGGTGGGGGAGTTGTTTTTTTTTCTGCAGTATTTGGGAAGCACAAAAGGCCTGATCAGTGAATTGGGTCAGTGTGTAGTTCAGGCATAATTATGCTCCATCCCAACCCTCCTTTTTCTTTCTTAACTCCTTAAGCCTTGTGTCTGAGCATTTCTCTGACTTTTGAATTTATCTAATGTTGTTTTCACGAGCCTGTACATGCGTTAACCACAAAGTAAGGGAGCTAACTTCTGCAGTATTTCTGGGTGTGTCCACTAGTAATTTTGGTGGAGAAAAAACGGGTTATTTTCTGGGGGTTTTTTTGTTTGTTTGTTTGTTTTTTTGTTGGTTTTTTTTTCAGCATCAATGTGGCATGAAAGCCATCCAAGGCTGTAAACTCCCGGTGGTTGAATGGGTTAAGAAATGAGGTGTAGCATAAAGTGGTGCAGCACCAAAAGACGTTATTGACACTACCTTGAAATTGGTACTGAAACTGAAGCTTTGTGTTGAAGGTTCACACAACAAGAGTCCTGTGTTGTTATTTTGTTAGTTTTTTTGGGGGGTGGGGGTTAAAGAATTAAAGAATGTTTTGTTGAATTAATTGACAGAGCTTGGTCTGCTGTTTTAATTGAAAGCTCCTGGCATACACCAGTTGTTTCATTTTATTCAACTGTTTGTTTATGCAGTGTACCAAATTTAATCTGTTGTGTGATATTATGCCTAGTATGAAAACAGAATCTCTTTTTTCTTTTCTTTTTTCTTTCTTTATTTTTACCTCTCACATTGATCATAATAATGCTGAATGTTATATCAGAAAAGTTTGCTGATTATTGTATGGTGATAATACAAGAGATTTCTCAGAGATTACGTTTTGTTTGTGTGTGTGTTTGTTCAGGTCTTTTACTTTTTTTCTTTGTTTGAGGGGCTTATATGTGACTGAACAGTGTAGATGATACCTGTGAACCTTTGTATACGAAGAGAAGTTTTTATTGTTGCAAAGAACATTTACTGTGTCTGTGTGTGTGTGTGTGTGTGTGTGTGTGTGTGTGTGACCCTCAGTTGTATGTCGTGTCTGGGTGCAGAAATCGAATGGTCAGAGCGTTGGATCCATGCTTGAGTTACCCGAGTTTGATTCCCGGTTTCAGTGCAGCTGCTGGGTCAAGGGTGGAGACTTTTCCAATCCTCCTGTTCACCTTATGTGCAGACCTGTGTAGTGTCAGAACCCCCTGCGTGTGTATACACATGTAGAAGGTCAGGTACACGTCAGAGATCATGTAACCCATGTCAGCGATTGGTGGGTGGTGGAAACAAGAACATACCCAGCGTGCACGCTCCACGAAGACAGAGTATGGCTGTCTGCACACATGGTGGGGTAAAACGGTCATCATGTTCCTTCCTTTGCAAAAATGAATGTGGGAGTTGCTGCCCACAAATGCAGAAAAATAAGTTTGTCATTTCAATATATGCATTTTAAACGAAAATGAGAGAATGAAGACATCAGTGTGTGTGTGTGTGTGTTAAGATGGAGAGGAGATTTAATAGTTCCCCCGCACCCACCGAACGCCCCCCACCCCTCCTCCCTCCTCCAACACACACACACTTGAGTGCATGTAAATTAACTTCAATTCACAGCTTTGCCTGGAAATAGTTCAAAGCATGTCCAAAATGACAAGAAAAGTCGACTCAATCAACCATGAACAAATATCCTAAAGGACTGTATATTAAACGTTCTCACAAAATCAAGCACGTTGAAATCAACAGACGTGTGCGCTGACCAAGTGGTTAAAGCGATGGATCCCTTGCCCAAGTTCCTGAGTTCAATCTTGGGTTCGGCGCACTAGTCAGTCAAAATGGAGATCTTCCAGTGCAACATTTGTGCAGACCTGCTGTTGCCTGAACCCCTTTTTATAATATACGCATACAGAAGATCAAACAGGCATGTTAAAGATCCTGTAATCCATGTCATCGTTCAGTGAAATACAGAAACAAGTACGTCACCAGAATGTACTCCCCGAGAAAGGAGTAGGATTGCCAACATGGCGGGGTAAAAACAAACGCATAAAAGCCTGCTCATACATACGGTGAACGTGGGAGTTGCAGTCGTCGAGCGCAGAAGAAGAAGAAAAGCAAAACTGAAAAGTCGGGTAAACTGCTACTAAACTCTGGCATTTTATGTATCATGCTTGTTGGAAAACTGCTCGCCAAGAAAAGACTGAACGTCCTTGCTGAATTTTGGAATGTTAAGCATACTTTGATCCTGTGTCAGTGTCTTTTTTTTTTTTTTTTTTTTTTTTGTCTTGGTTTTTGGTATTAACTAGATTCCTGATAATATTTCGATATTTCAAACTCTCCATCCACGCAATGCACACAACCAGCTACATTCCTTTAGGTTTACAATAGTAGTCAGATAAACTAAAACAGAATTTGCTTTCATGTGCTTAAAAGCAATTCCGAAATTCACACACACACACACACACACACACACACACACACACACACACATGACGTGCGCGAGTGTACACATGCACAGTCATGCTCTCTCTGTCTCTGTCTCTGTCTCTCTCTCTCTCACTCTCTCTCTCTCTCTCTGTGTCACAAACGATAATAAAGATAACAGAAAAGAAACAAATAACAAACAAAAATGAAAGTCAAGCCCAAAACAAAAATCTATACATTAAACGAATAAAAAGATTGAAAAACAAAAAAAACAAAACAAAAAAGAACATCGACCCCCAACACTAGTAACTCTTCTCCCCGCCGAACAAACAGTACAATCACCCGCATATACTTACCAACAGCATTAAACACATCATTATTGTCCACTACAGTTTTATAGGATTCATAAAGAGCATTGACAGGGACGTGTCGTGTCCGCCCGCTCTGTTTGGTCACAGTCAATCCCTGCCTGTAAAACCACCCACCCAGATGTCCTCTTGGCGACGGGGCTTGGAACCAGAGGTTTTCTTCTGGGCATCACATAATTCTCAATGGTCCTTCGAAAGACGTTTGCAAACTTCAGTTTGTCGGTACTACCAGGAACGAGATTCAGAGGGGGGGAGGGGGGGAGGGGCGGGTGTGGAGGCGGGGGAGGGGGAGGTGGGGGGATGGAGGAGGAGGGGTATTTTGTTATGTTGTTGGTTTGTTTGTTGTTCCTGTCTGTAGGGAAAGATTTTTTTTTTCTAACACATTTTTTTTTTTTTTTACATTTTCGATTTCGTACTCAGTATATTATGTCTGTTGTTGCTGTTTTCTGTGACAAAAGAGATAGATATACCCTCACTTGTCTGCCGGCCCCTCCCCTTTCGCACACGCGCGCGCGCCCGCTCTAGCGCGCACACATGTATACATGTATATATATATATATATAACACACTCACGCGCGCGCACACACACACACACACACACACACGCACACAGACAGACACACAAAGACACACACACACACACACAAAGACACAGACACACAGACACACAGACACACACACACACACACACACACATACAAGTTCAAGTCTTAATTATCCTTTCACTCCTATTGGAGTATGGAAGATTACTGCAAAATAATCTTTTCATGCCCAGAACAAATATTTCCAAATACGCAACAATGTCACATAAAAATTGAGAAAACACAAATGTCTTTTAACTCCAAAAGTGTAGCTAGGCAACATTTGCAAATCTAATCATCTTACTTACAGCTAAAATGACTTTTTTGCCTCCTTTGAGCATATTACAAAAATTAAAAACCGATTTTGGAGACAAATATTTTTTTTTGGAACATGTCTATTTCGTAACTGATCATAATTGGGACATTCCATTATAATATGACACTCATCCCTAATCACAGACATGTTACAAACCTTACAAAGCCGTAACTCTTGTGGTATGCCTTTGTGTCTCCCTTTTTCTATTTCCAGCTTACGATTACTACTTGAAATCTGAAGAAGCTGATAACAGGAAAAACAAATAAAACTGCACGCAGGAAAAAAATACAAAAAAATGGGTGGCGCTGTAGTGTAGAGACGCGCTGTCCCTGTGGAGAACAGACCGAATTTCACACAGAGAAATCTGTTGTGATAAAAAGAAATACAAATACAAATACAAACGTAATTATCAGGCATTTCACTCATATATTTTTCTCTACCAAATCCATTTTTGAAATTTCGATAAAACAAAGAAACACACACACACACATACACACACACACACACACACACAATCAACAATCGGATGAGTGTTAAAAAAAAAAAAGAGTTTGTAAATTGCACACATACCAAACGCGCGTGCAGGCACAGACACAGGACAACTGAGCGCATAGGCCAACTGAGAACAGGCGAATTGGAATCACCAAATGGACAGTAGGTGAATCTGGAGAAGACGAATCTGGATGAGGCAAATAAACAACAACAACACAGTTTCAGTTTCAGTTTCAGTAGCTCAAGGAGGCGTCACTGCGTTCGGACAAAACCATATACGCTACACCACATCTGCCAAGCAGATGCCTGACCAGCAGCGTAACCCAACGCGCTTAGTCAGGCCTTGAGAAAAAAAGAAAAAAGGGGGAATAAATAATAGATAAGCTTACATAAATAAATAAATAAATAAATAATAATTATAATATAGAAAAAGGTAGTAGTAGTAGTAGTAATAATAATAATAATAATATAAAAAAAACAACACAACACCACCAAAACGACTAGCTGTGGAAAGACAACTCCCCTTCCTACCCTCCCCCCCCCCCGTCCCTCTCCCCCTCCCCCACTCACTTTACAGGGGGATGATAGGAGTGTTGACCACTGAGCCACGGCTGGACCTTGTAAGACAGAAAAAGGGGGGAGGTGTAGGGGGGGGGGTAGACGTGTTCAATAACAGCATGTGTACCGACGGACTTGCAACGATCTTTGATCAAACGCTGTCGAGGGGCGTGTATGTGTGTGTGTGCGTGTGTGTGTGTGTGTGTGTGTGTGTGTGCTTGGGAGGAGGGAGGGACGGGGGCTGTGATGGGTGGGGGTGGGGGTGGGGGTTCCTTTAGAGAGGGGTACTTAAAGACTCAAACACCAATACAGCCAACCCCGCAATGATACATGAGCAACGGGCGTCAACACCAGCAGGTTGTTGTTTAGAGAAGATCGAGCGAGCGAGGTGACGACTCACGAGAGAGAATTTTGTCGACTACACTTTGGAAGTTGCTTGATAGTGAAGAAGGGGTGAAGAGACAGCATAATCGTGTACTTATCCTGGCGCTTCGAATCACCCGAAGATGGACTGGATTAGAGTCGTGTGCAATGCTTTTGGCATGATTCTTTGCTGCGTTGTACTTCTACCCAAACCAGGTTCTTTTTTTTATAATTATTATCATTATTACAATATATATAAGTACAGATATATACATATATATTTGTTTTATTTTGTTTCGTATTCGTAGTTATTATTTTGTTGTTGTTGTTTTTTGTTCTTGTGCTTTGTATACTTGTTTAGCCGGCCTCTATAATCTTACTTGTTTTCCACACAGGATTTCTATATTTGTATTGTATTTCTTTTTTTTATCACAACAGATTTCTCTGTGTGAAATTCGGGCTGTTCTCCCCAGGGACAGCGCGTCGCTACACTGAGATCGCCACCTTTTTTCTTTTCTTTTTTTTTTCTTCTTTTTTTAATTTTTTTTTTCCTGCGTGCAGTTTTATTTGTTTGTTTTTCCTATCGAAGTGGATTTTTCTACAGAATTTTGCCAGGAACAACCCTTTTGTTTCCGTGGCTTTTTTTTTACGTGCGCTAAGTGCATGCTGCACACGGGACCTCGGTTTATCGTCTCATCCGAATGACTAGCTTCCAGACCACCACTCAAGGTCTAGTGGAGGAGGAGAAAAAAATTATCGGCGGCTGATTCGAACCAGCGCACTCAGATTCTCTCGCTTCCTAGGCAGACGTGTTACCTCTAGGCCATCACTCCGCTATATCTATGCTTTCATTCCAATGTGCATTGAAAGAAAAAGATACACAAGGGGAAGCTGTTAGCCTGGTTTTTCGCTTGATTTGATTTTCACTGGTTTCAGTCCCGAGAAGGCCTTTTGCTGGAAATGATTCTGCAACCGTCCCTCCCTTGTCTATGTATGTTTCTGTCATTCTCGTTGCCTCTCTTCTTCTTCTCCTCTTCCTCCCCTCCTCCTTCCCTCTCTTCTTCTTCTTCTTCTCTTCCTCCTCCTTCCCTCTCTTCTTCTTCTTCTTCTCTTCCTCCTCCTTCCCTCTCTTCTTCTTCTTCTTCTCTTCCTCCTCCTTCCCTCTCTTCTTCTTCTTCTTCTCTTCCTCCTCCTTCCCTCTCTTCTTCATCTCTTCCTCCCTCCTCCTCCCTCTCTTCTTCTCTTCCTCCTCCTCCTCTCTCTCTGCTCCTCCTCCTTCCTTCTCTTCTTCATCTTCTCATCCTCTCTTCCTCCTCCTTCCCTCTCTTCTTCTTCTTCTCTTCCTCCTCCTTCCCTCTCTTCTTCTTCTTATTCTCTTCCTCCTCCTTCCCTCTCTTCTTCTTCTTCTCTTCCTCCTCCTTCCCTCTCTTCTTCTTCTTCTTCTCTTCCTCCTCCTTCCCTCTCTTCTTCTTCTTCTCTTCCTCCTCCTTCCCTCTCTTCTTCATCTCTTCCTCCCCCCTCCTCCCCTCTCTTCTCTTCCTCCCCTCCTCCTCCTGCTCCTCCTCCTTCCTTCTCTTCTTCGTCTTCTCATCCCCCATCCTCCTCCTTCCCTCTCTTCTTCTTCTTCTCATCCCCCATCCTCCTCCTCCTCCTTCCCTCTCTTCTTCTTCTTCTTCTCATCCCCCATCCTCCTCCTCCTCCTTCCCTCTTTTCTTCTTCTTCTCATCCCCCATCCTCCTCCTCCTCCTTCCCTCTCTTCTTCTTCTTCTTCTCATCCCCCATCCTCCTCCTCCTCCTTCCCTCTCTTCTTCTTCTTCTTCTCATCCCCCATCCTCCTCCTCCTCCTTCCCTCTTTTCTTCTTCTTCTCCTCCTCCCCTCCTCCTCTTCCTCCTCCTCCTCTTCTTCCTCCTGCTCCTCCTCCTCCTCCTCCCCCTCCTCACCTCCCTCCTCCTCCTTCCCTCTCTTCTCCTCCTCCTCCTCCTTTACCCCTTTCTTCTTCTCTTCTTTTCCTTTGTCTCTGCTGACTTTGGAGACTGGAGAGAAAAAAATTCACCTTGTACTCACGGGACTTTTGCTAGAGTCGAACACACACACATATATGGGTTTTCGGAAGTTTTGACGAATTTCCTGACCAACACTGTAGGTGTTGTGTATCTCGGGACTGGTTGACGCTGGTATATGATATGATAGGAAACATAGACAGCATAGCTTTGTCACGTGGTCTCCTTGAACCTAGAACGGACCTCTGTAGCATCGTCGTCCTCACCCTCTTTCATCATCAACATGGATGATTTATATCATGAAAAAAGAAAGAAAGAAAGAAAGAAAAAAAGAATGTCCCACATTCCGTGTGTTTTCACGCCTTGCTCTCATTGTGACCTCAGTTTTGACCTCCCTTCATGACCCATATTTGGGGTGAGTCCTGTCAAGGTCGTCGGTATCGGAAGATTCACTGGGGACTGTGGCTGGGAGTACGTGGTGGCGGTTTTCACTCCAGAGGGGAAGTTCACTCAATATGGCTCCGCGACAAAGAGATTATTTTCAGCACAGGGTTAAGCAGGTGATGTCCTGTGTATGTTGGCACCATTAACTCACTCAGTACGGCCAGTCCTCTCTTCTCCTCTACACAGACCCCTCGGATGTCCAGTGGGTGTCTGAATGACCCAACCATTAGCTTCCGTCGTCAGAATTGTGGTATTCTTTGTCAACATTCACCTCTTCAGTGTAAGAGCCTTCCGCTTGTTATATTTTGATGGTGGTAATTGGGGAGAAACGCTCTTAACGTCGTCTCTTTCGCCGTTCGTATGGAAAGAGTTAAAACACAACATTAGTGACTCGACAGCTTTGCAGGGTCTCTTCTGGTGTGGGACTTCCTGGCGACGCTGAGACAAGACTAGACGATCCCAGGTGTAGCTGTGTAGGGGATTGGGGGTGGGGGGGGAGGGGGGGGGGACTCGGGATGAGTGGCGTGGGAGTTATGATGCCACTGAAAGGGTGCATATGATGGGGCAGATAAAATTAAAAAAAAGAAGTTCTACAGACAACAAGATCAGTTTCAGTTTCAGTAGCTCAAGGAGGCGTCACTGCGTTCGGACAAATCCATATACGCTACACCACATCTGCCAAAGCAGATGCCTGACCAGCAGCGTAACCCAACGCGCTTAGTCAGGCCTTGAGGGGGAAAAAAAAGGTGAATAAATAATAGATAAGCTTACACAAATAAATAAATAAATAAATAAATAAATAAATAATAACTATAATGTAAACAAAGAAAAGAAAAAAAAAGAAGGTAGTAGTAATAAAAAAAAAACATTAAAAAAAACAAGCACGAACACATAACACCTAACACGACCTACAGTCAAGAAAGATTTGCAGTAAGGTATGATAGTGTTGGGCAGAGTAGGGTAAGGTACGGAAATGTATTGAATTATACGCACAGCATGGTAAGGTGCGATATGAAACAGTATGGTACAGCTGATATGGTGGGGGTTTTTTTTCGTTTTTTTTTCAAGGCCTGACTAAGCGCGTTGGGTTACGCTGCTGGTCAGGCATCTGCTTGGCAGATGTGGTGTAGCGTATATGGATTTGTCCGAACGCAGTGACGCCTCCTTGAGCTACTGATACTGATACTGATACTGATATGCACATGTATGTGTCCTAAATTATACTGTATCTGTGTTTGTGTATGATTTTCGATTTGTGTTTGTACCTTTTTACGTACTATCCTCCCACCCCCTCCTCCCAACCCCCCAATGTTACTTGTGACCCTGCTTCACTTGGTAATAAAGACATAATCTATTCTATCTAGTTTGGTGTTATACTGTGTGATGTAATGTTTGAAGAATGGTGTGGTGTGGTGTGGTGTGGTGGTGTGATGTGTGTTATGCTGTCATGGTGTGGTGTGGTGTGGTGTGGTGGTGTGATGTGTGTTATGTTGTCATGGTGTGGTGTGGTGTGGTGGTGTGGTGTGATGTGTGTTATGTTGTCATGGTGTGGTGTGGTGTGGTGTGGTGGTGTGATGTGTGTTATGTTGTCATGGTGTGGTGTGGTGTGGTGTGGTGTGGTGTGGTGTGGTGTGGTGGTGTGGTGTGGTGTGGTGTGATGTGTGTTGTGCTGTCATGGTGTGGTGTGGTGTGGTGTGGTGTGGTGTGGTGTGGTGTGGTGTGGTGTGATGTGTGTTATGTTGTCATGGTGTGGTTTGGTGTGGTGTGGTGTGGTGTGGTGTGGTGTGGTGGTGTGATGCGTGTTATGTTGTCATGGTGTGGTGTGGTGTGGTGGTGTGATGTGTGTTATGTTGTCATGGTGTGGTGTGTGGTGGTGTGATGTGTGTTATGTTGTCATGGTGTGGTGTGGTGTGGTGTGGTGTGGTGTGGTGTGATGTGTGTTATGCTGTCATGGTGTGGTGTGGTGTGGTGTGATGTGTGTTATGATGTCATGGTGTGGTGTGGTGTGGTGTGGTGTGGTGTGTGTTATGATGTCATGGTGTGGTGTGGTGTGGTGTAGTGGTGTGATGTGTGTTATGTTGTCATGGTGTGGTGTCAGTGGTGGTGTGATGTGTGTTATGTGACTTGGTGTGGTGTGGTGTGATATGTGTTATGCTGTCATGGTGTGGTGTGGTGTGGTGTGGTGTGGTGGTGTGATGTGTGTTATGTTGTCATGGTTTGGTTGGTTTGGTTTAGTGTGGTGTAGTGTGGTGTGGTGTGGTGGTGTGGTGTGGTGTGGTAGTGTGATGCATGTTATGCTGTCATGGTGTGGTGTAGTGTGGTGGTGTGATGTGTGTTATGTTGTCATGGTGTGGTGTAGTGTGGTGGTGTGATGTGTGTTATGTTGTCATGGTGTGGTGTAGTGTGGTGGTGTGATGCGTGTTATGTTGTCATGGTGTGGTGTAGTGTGGTGGTGTGATGCGTGTTATGTTGTCATGGTGTGGTGTAGTGTGGTGGTGTGATGTGTGTTATGTTGTCATGGTGTGGTGTAGTGTGGTGGTGTGATGTGTGTTATGCTGTCATGGTGTGGTGTGGTGTGGTGTGGTGGTGTGATGTGTGTTATGTTGTCATGGTGTGGTGTGGTGTGTGTTATGTTGTCATGGTGTGGTGTGATGTGTGTTATGATGTCATGGTGTGGTGTGGTGTGGTGTGGTGTGGTGGTGTGATGTGTGTTATGTTGTCATGGTGTGGTGTGGTGTGGTGTGGTGTGGTGTGATGTGTGTTATGCTGTCATGGTGTGGTGTGGTGTGATGTGTGTTATGCTGTCATGGTGTGGTGTGGTGTGGTGTGGTGTGGTGTGGTGTGGTGTGTGTTATGTTGTCATGGTGTGGTGTCAGTGGTGGTGTGATGTGTGTTATGTTGTCATGGTGTGGTGTGGTGTGGTGTGGTGGTGTGATGTGTGTTATGCTGTCATGGTGTGGTGTGGTGTGGTGTGGTGTGTGTTATGTTGTCATGGCGTGGTGTCAGTGGTGGTGTGATGTGTGTTATGTTGTCATGGTGTGGTGTGGTGTGGTGTGGTGGTATGATGTGTGTTATGCTGTCATGGTGTGGTATGGTGTGGTGTGGTGTGATGTGTGTTATGCTGTCATGGTGTGGTGTGGTGTGGTGTGGTGTGGTGTGGTGTGTGTTATGTTGTCATGGTGTGGTGTCAGTGGTGGTGTGATGTGTGTTATGTTGTCATGGTGTGGTGTGGTGTGGTGTGGTGTGGTGGCGTGGTGTGATGTGTGTTATGTTGTCATGGTGTGGTGTGGTGTGGTGTGGTGTGTGTTATGCTGTCATGGTGTGGTGTGGTGTGGTGTGGTGGTGTGATGTGTGTTATGTTGTCATGGTGTGGTGTGGTGTGGTGTGGTGTGGTGTGGTGTGGTGGTGTGATGTGTGTTATGCTGTCATGGTGTGGTGTCAGTGGTGGTGTGATGTGTGTTATCTGACTTGGTGTGGTGTGGTGTGGTGTGATGTGTGTTATGTTGTCATGGTGTGGTGTGGTGTGGTGTGGTGTGGTGTGGTGTGGTGTGGTGGTGTGATGTGTGTTATGCTGTCATGGTGTGGTGTGGTGTGGTGTGGTGTGGTGTGGTGTGTGTTATGATGTCATGGTGTGGTGTGGTGTGGTGGTGTGATGTGTGTTATGCTGTCATGGTGTGGTGTGGTGTGGTGTGGTGTGGTGGTGTGATGTGTGTTATGTGACTTGGTGTGGTGTGGTGTGGTGTGGTGTGGTGTGATGTGTGTTATGCTGTTATGGTGTGGTGTGGTGTGGTGTGGTGTGGTGGTGTGATGTGTGTTATGTGACTTGGTGTGGTGTGGTGTGGTGTGGTGTGGTGTGATGTGTGTTATGCTGTTATGGTGTGGTGTGGTGTGGTGTGGTGTGGTGTGGTGTGGTGGTGTGATGTGTGTTATGTTGTCATGGTGTGGTGTGGTGTGGTGTGGTGGTGTGATGTGTGTTATGTTGTCATGGTTTGGTTTGGTTTAGTGTGGTGTGGTGTGGTGTGGTGGTGTGGTGGTGTGATGTGTGTTATGTTGTCATGGTGTGGTTTGGTGTGGTGTGGTGTGGTGTGGTGTGGTGTGGTGTGGTGGTGTGATGTGTGTTATGTTGTCATGGTGTGGTTTGGTGTGGTTTGGTGTGGTGTGGTGTGGTGTGGTGGTGTGGTGTCAGTGGTGGTGTGATGTGTGTTATGTTGTCATGGTGTGGTTTGGTGTGGTGTGGTGTGGTGTGGTGGTATGATGTGTGATATGTTGCCATGGTGTGGTGTGGTGTGGTGTGGTGGTGTGATGTGTGTTATGTTGTCATGGTGTGGTTTGGTATTGTTTGTGTCATGTTGGTGTGGTATGAAATCATTCTGTATGGTTTCGTATCAAGTCGTGTCGTATCGCATCGTATTGTGTAGTGTAGTGTGGTATGTTACGTTAACGTGAAGTGATGGCCTAGAGGTAACGCGTCCGCCTAGGAAGCGAGAGAATCTGAGCGCGCTGGTTCGAATCACGGCTCAACCGCCGATGTTTTCTCCCCCTCCACTAGACTTTTAGTGGTGGTCTGGACGCTAGTCATTTGGATGAGACGATAAATCTAGATCACGTGTGCAGCATGCACTTAGCGCACGTAAAAGAACCCATGGCAACAAAAGGGTTGTTCCTGGCAAAATTCTGTAGAAAAATCCACTTCGATAAGAAAAAAAACAAAAAAAAACTGCACGCAGGAAAAAAATACAAAAAATGGTGGCGCTCTCAGTGTTGCGACGCGCTCTCCCTTGGGAAGAACAGCCTGAATTTCACACATATAAATCTGTTGTGACACAAAATAAAGAGAAATAGAGACATA
>NC_134898.1:37784612-37799612 GCF_041734735.1 Babylonia areolata | reverse complement strand
CCCTTCTCCTTTCCCCTCTCCCTTTCCCTTCTCCCTTTCTCCCTCCTCTCTCCCCCTTTTGCTCTATCGTTCTCTTGTGTGCTCAGTTCTGTCCCGAACTGAAGCACGTGAATCCGTTTGTGATGTGTGTGTGTGACATGTCCTTAGTCATTCTCGCTCTGAACTCTTGAGATGAGTTCGGAATTGACGTTGTTGTGAAGGAAGAGTTTTGCTGGGCCTTTGGTGCCGAGCTTTGGAAGGAGAAGGGTCGCCGTTCCAGCAGGTGAGCTGTTGGGTGCCCTCTTGGCCAGTCGTGGGGTTCGGTTCTGGTGTGACCCCCTTCTGCCTCTGTGTGGATCTGTGTTTTGTGTTCTCTCCTGGGCCAGTGGCGAGCCTGATTCCTGCCTGGTGACAGATTTGTTCCCTTGACTTTTCCTGTGGGTTCCCCCTGTCTGCTACCCCGACGGAACTCCAGGGTTCGCCTCTACAGTCATTCCCCTTCAGCCCTGTCCTTTCCAAATCCCCTCACTTCCACTCCTTCCCCCCACCTCATATTCCCAACGTCCTCACCCACAGTCCCTCCTCCCGCTTCCACCCCCTCCGTTTCTGCGGGCGTACGACTGAAGCCAGTTCAAGATGCTGTCCTTCAACAGACGAACGTGATTGTGGTTCAAGTGGACTGACATTTTGTTTTTTTCTTTTGCGTAGATCCGTGCTGCTGTTATTGGGACTGACTGTACCTTAATCACGCTGCTATGATGTAACTAAAGTGTTGCTGTAGTTAAGTGTTTCAATTTGTGTGTCTGGACTAGGGTAGTCAAAAATGTACAACAGTAAAGAATTGAGCTGATTTATCTATGTTTCTGTGTTTTGTGTTGTCGGGGTGTTAGTTAGTCTGGGAAGGTGCGGGGGGTTCATGGGCAACCCCTTACGGGTTGTGACAGGTGAGTATGGGGTTATGACGGTGGTTTTTCAGGCAATTTCTCCATAATTTACCTACTCAGAGTGGACGACAAAGGTAAAATCATTGTTATTTATATTATACTTCATGTCTGCATTGCAATATGCACGAAACATACCATGCATATAGCACCAGTAATTTAGGATGCCAAACTTGGACATCACCGCATCCTAAATTATTGCACATAATTTATCGGCAATTTTTGTGCACATATGAAACGATATTAATTACCAACATTTTTTTTAATAATTCAAGGTCAGCGTTATTTTTCCTCTCTTGGTTCAGCAGTATGAAACAAATTGCCCTAGTTTTTAGTTCGTCACTAGGATTGCCCAGTTCAGTTTACTGACTTGAAAGATCTCTCGTTCTGCCTACCATCTTGTTGAGTAATGGATTTCTTGAACTTTCTGCAGACAGGCGCAATGGCCGAGTGGTTAAAGCGTTGGACTTTCAATCTGATGGTCCCGGGTTCGAATTTCAGTAACGGCGCTTGGTGGGTAAAGGGCGGAGATTTGTCCGATCTCCCAGGTCAACATATGTGCAGACTTTGTCTGAACCCCCTTCGTGTGTATACGCAAGCAGATGGTCAAATACGCACGTTAAAGATCCAGTAATCCATGTCAGCGTTCGGCGGGTTATGGAAACAAGAACATACCCAGCATACACCCTCCCTAAAGCACAGTATGGTTGCCTACATGGCGGGGTAAAAACGGCCATACACTCGTGTACATGCGATGAACATGGAGAGTTGCAGCCCACGAACGAAGAAGAAGAAGAACTCTGTGTGTGTGTGTGTGTGTGTGTGTGTGTGTGTGTGTGTGTGTGTGTGTGTGTGCTCAGTTATGTATTTTTGTGTACACACGCTTCTTTGTGTATCTTATGTCATACTAAGGCCCATAAGGCAACGTGATTGCGCATGAGTGCATGAGAGTATGTACTGCCGACAGTCACTTAAAATGTGTCTGCCGTGTCTGTCTGTCTGTCGATGGGTGGGCCTTCGCATCAGTATTCGCCGATGTGTGTGTGTGTGTGTGTGTGTGTGTGTGTGTGTAAGAGTACAGAAATGCATAGGTGCACGTTATAAGCTGTTCGAGTTTTGCTAGAACTCCTCGCCTCATCTTTACTACCTGACTAGACGTGGGACTTTTTTATTTTTCCAGAGGAGTGAGCAAGAAGTACGATGGCGCCTGCGAGGCGCACAGTGCACCATGCACGTGCGATACGTCTTACACACCCGTGTGCGGCGTGGACGGCGCCACTTATGACAACGAGTGCCAGAGTCAGTGCGCGTGAGTCTGCTTTGCATGAAGTATACCTACCTCTCTGCTTTTTGGGAAGGAGCCCTGTTGGTGGCTGCCTGGTCTTCTAGCTCTGTCTCTTGTCTGCCTGTTTCTGTCTGTCCGTCCGTCCGTTTTCTCAGTCTGTCTTTTCTGTTTGTCTATCTGTCTGCCTGTCTGTCAATCTGTCTCAGTTTTCTCTTTTCTCTGTTGGGTTTTTTTTTTCCCAATTTTCTTAGGATTTTGAATATTGTATGTCTTATGTAATCATATTGATTGACTGTTGTTTCTCGTGCCTTGTTGGTGTAGTGTTCAGCACACGTGAATTTCCCTTGATGAGATAATAAAGGATTGTGTATTATGTATTTCGTGATGTGTATTCCAGGTCCCTTTGTTTTAGATGTCTTGGAGACGTCTTGGCAGAACGGGTAAGGCGTCTAACTTCTGATCCAGAGTCAATCACGGTTAGAAACCCGTTTCAATATGGTATTATGTCCATGGGAAAGGCGCTTTGCCCCGATTTTTTTTCACTCCACCCAGATGTGAATGGGTGACCTGACTTCGGTCTGGGGGAAGATTAAAACAGGTGGAGGGAGAGGATTGGGCCCCGCCTTCCTTCAGTGTCGAGCCCCAGACATAGTGAACATGACGAATTCATTGCCCTTGATGACCGTACAAGGCTATGGGACCTTTAACCTTTATCACCCTTTTATTCCAGGTCAGTGGAGGTCGAACACAAGGGAAGATGTGAGAACAAGGACAGCCCTCTGTGTGTCTGCCCTCGCATCTACCGGCCAGTGTGCGGCAAAGACGGCCTCACCTATGACAACCGATGCCTCATGGAGTGCGCGTACGTTTGAAGGGGGGGAGGTTGTTGGGCAGGGAGTGGAGTGGGGGTGGAGGGGTAAGAGGAGGGAGGTGGAGGGGTCAGAGGAGGGAGGTGGAAGAGGGGTCAAGGAGTGAGTGTGTGTGTGGGGGGGGGGGGGGGGGGGTGTTGAGGTGGGAGTGGGGATTGCGATGAAGTCAGTTGAACTCGTCCGCTGCGCGTGTCTTTGTCCCCCTCCCCCCCCCTTACAAAGCATTACGATGCAATGCATCGCAATGCAACACACGGCAATACAATGCAATGCAGTACAATGCGATACAATATACATTACATTTGAACGCAACGCGACACAGTCCAGCACAGCACAGCACAGCACAGCACAGCACAACACAGCACAGCACAGCGCAACACAGCACAACACAGCACAACACAACACAACGCAACGCAACGCAAAGTAACGTGGTGTAATGCAGTGCAGGACAATACATCTTTAACTACCCAGATTGAAATTACAAGTGATTCCAAAGTCTCGTCAATCGCACCACACATCTAAAAAAAAAAAAACATGACAAAGTCTGCTATAAGATTTCTTCTTCTTTCTTTTTTTTAAATAAATAAAATAACGAATAAACATATAAGCTGAACGCAAACATCAAAGTAACAAAACAGTACCATTTGATTTTATCACGCGATGAAATAGATAGGCCTTTCTTCTAAAGCTTGACATTAATTGTTTGTCCATGTTCCTGACCTTGACCTTGACCTCATTTTACGATTGGTTTTCTTGAGCGCGTCCTCGCACTTACTATTAGCTCTTCTTTGTGCGTTCTTGTCCTTGGTGGTGGTGACGGGGGAGGTGGTGGTGGTGGTAGTGGTGACGGGGGAGGTGGTGGTGATGGTGGTGGTGGTGGTGATGGGGGAGGTGGTGGTGGTTGGAGTGGTAGTAGTGATGGTGGTGGTGGTCGGAGTGGTAGTGATGGTGGTGACGGGGGATGTGGTGGTGGTCGTATTGGTAGTGGTGATGGTGGTGGTGGTGGTGGTCAGAGTGGTGGTGATGGTGGTGGTGGTAGTCAGAGTGGTAGTGGTAGTGGTGGTGATGGTGGTCAGAGTGGTGATGGTGGTCAGAGTGGTAGTGGTAGTGGTGGTGATGGTGGTCAGAGTGGTAGTGGTGGTGATGGTGGTCAGAGTGGTGGTGGTGGTCGGAGTGGTAGTGGTAGTGGTGATGGTGGTGGTGGTCGGAGTGGTAGTGGTAGTGGTGGTGGTGGTGGTGGTCGGAGTGGTAGTGATGGTGATGGTGGTGGTGGTGGTCGGGGTGGTATTGGTAGTGGTGATGGTGGTGGTGGTGGTCGGAGTGGTAGTGGTGGTGATGGTGGTGGTGGTGGTCGGAGTGGCAGTGGTGGTGATGGTGGTGGTGGTGGTCGGGGTGGTATTGGTAGTGGTGATGGTGGTGGTGGTGGTCGGAGTGGTAGTGGTGGTGATGGTGGTGGTGGTGGTCGGAGTGGCAGTGGTGGTGATGGTGGTGGTGGTGGTCGGGGTGGTATTGGTAGTGGTGATGGTGGTGGTGGTCGGAGTGATGGTGATGGTGGTGGTGGTGGTCGGGGTGGTAGTGGTGGTGATGGTGGTGGTGGTGGTCGGAGTGGTAGTGGTGGTGATGGTGGTGGTGGTGGTCGGGGTGGTATTGGTAGTGGTGAAGGTGGTGATGGTGGTCGGAGTGGCAGTGGTAGTGGTGAAGGTGGTGATGGTGGTTGGAGTGGTGGTGGTGGTGGTCGGAGTGGTAGTTGTGGTGATGGTGGTGGTGGTGGTCGGAGTGGTAGTGGTGGTCGTGGTGGTGGTGGTGGTGGGGACTTTGTGGATTGTTGGTATTGTTTTCCTTCCGTCTCTATTAGATGTTTTGTTGTTGACTCTTCAATGAGTGTCACCCTGCCGTGCCGTGTCGTGCCCCGACCATAATGTTTCCTTTGTCTATAATCAGAGTAGCCTAAACTTTGTCGTGCATTCAGACAAACATACAGTGGCCTGTAGCGTTTTCTCGTGTTTGTTTATTTAGTTAGTTTGCCTCCACTTATTTGTTTATTTTGCCTAATAATTTCATTATTTGTTAATGTTTCACACAAAGCTCGCGTAGGCTCTTTACAAGGCCTGATCAACAGCGTTGTTTTTTTTTTAGGCCCGGCATGTGCTTCTACTACTACTACTACTACTACTACTACTACTACTACTACTACTATTACTGCTAATTTCTTCTTCTTTCTTCCTTCTTCTACTACTACTACTACTACTATTACTACTAATTTCTTCTTCTTTTTCTTTCTTCCTTCTTCTTCTCCTCCTCCTCCTCCTCCTCCTCCTTTTCCGCCTTCCTTCTCTTCCTTCCTCCCTTCCTTCCTTCTTTCCTTTCTTTCTTTCTTTTCTGTTTCTGTCTGTCTGTCTGTCTGTCTCTCTCACTCACTCACTTCTCAACAGCAGATGTTGTATAGCGAAAATGATATCAGTATTTTGGATCAGTCCGCACACTTTGACACTTCGTTGGAACTAAAAATGAAAATGGAACTGTTCGTATCTCGCGGGCATTGAAACTCACTCACTCACCACCACGTACCCTGTAAAGATACACTGACTTAACTGCTGCTGCCTGTGTCATGGTTTTCAGAGGAACCCACCAGGCTTCGGACGGGCCATGTCCGACGGAAAGTCCGCCGGTGTGCGTGTGTCAGCACGTCTACTTGCCGGTCTGTGGGGCCGATGGCGTCACCTACAGCAACGACTGTCTCAGGCAGTGCGCGTGAGTCATCCGGTGCAACACCCTCAAACTATCCCCCCCCCGCGCCCCCCCCCCCCCCCCCCCCGCCCCCCGAGTGCCGCTTCCCCGCACCTCCATCCCCCTTAAAAATAAAATTAATTAATTAAAAGAAGAAGAAGAAGAAGAAATCCCTGCTGGTTTTTTTTTTTTTTTACCATGGGTCATTTTGGGCTCGCCTTGTCTGACCGACCCCCCTCACCGCCCCAGAGTAATTTGTGACCAGTCAAGATCCACTGCTCTAAAAATACATGGATAGCCCATTCGCCAGGAAAGCTGAAGCCAAATGGACGCCATAATGTTTCTCGTATCCAGCCGTTAGTCCGTTGACAAGTCGTTTGCTAACTGGTGGTAGTTTCTGAACTGTAACCGTGTATCTGCGATGAAATCGTGTTAAGCTTGCCCCCACGACATGCTAAATGTTGTGTCTTGATTGATATCTGTCAATGGTTTATTTACCAAAGTTATTACAGGAAAATAGTGCAGTGACACGTGACGCAAACTTGCAGTGGAGACACACACAGGAATGTCAGCTTAACGCCTCGTGCAAGTGAAAGCTTGCCGTAAAGCCAGCTGAGCGCTTGGCTACACATATGAAGTCACCGCTTCGCGCTCTACTGACATGAGAAGCAAAATGGCTGATTGAACACTTCCGCTGGCTTCAGTTAGCAAAGGTGCTCAAAGAAGGCATGCGCTATCCATGTATTTTTAGAACAGTGGTCAAGATCGCCCCAACCCGTACGCCCCGCCTCCCACCGGTAGTTGGAAATTATTGTCTACGGTTATTGAAAAAAAATGGTTAAATCCTATGTGCTGGGCTTAAAATGGCAGAGTGTTATTAGCGCAGAATTTTCATCATGTTATCATACAAGAAACGTTCCACAATCTGGAAACAAAATCAAGGACATTTATCTGTTTCTCGACTTTTTTTTGTTGTTGTTTGTTTTTGTTTTCACTTCTGTTTCTTTTCTGATCAATCCGCTTGGCATAAACAGTGTCAGTAAATGGGAACTTCCGGAGACTGGTTGGTTGCATATAGCGTGCTGGTCATAGTAAGTTTTCGGCACAAAGCGGAGTGAAGGGAAAACCTGCAGGTCAACAACAAAGTTTACGCATGTTTCATTGTTAAAAGTGTGTGTTTGGGTGATTTTGTTCAAGTCTTGCGTGGCAATAGAGTTGGGTATGTCTCTCCCATAACTCGATATGTTTTTTGTTTGTTTTTTAAGTTAACTGAAGGCTGTGTCTGGGAAGTTTTCTCCCACTTTCTTTCTTTTTATTCTTTTTCCTTTTCCCCTCCAGATTAATTCTCAACAGCTCATCCGTTTCCAGTATGAACTAAAATGATTATTTGTGAGTGAGTGAGTTTTGATAGTTTCAGGATTTGATGGTGGTATTTTTTATTGTGTACTATTTACGATTATGTGCTATGACTTGTGTGTGTGTGCATGCGCGTGTGCTTGTGTGTATTGTGTGGGGGGTGGGGGTGGATGAATAGTTTTCAGTGATGTTTGGTGTCTTGTGTTCAATTTTTCCTTTTTGACATTTATATATTTGCTCTGTTTGTAAACGCTTAGGGCTTATTTTCAAGATTAGGCGCAAATGCTAATAATAATAATAATAATAATAATAATAATACAATATTTGCTTTTCAAGGGAATGAATCACCCATCCCATAATTTTCTTCCTTACATCCAATTGTGAGACAGTAATTGATAATAATGGATTTTTTTTTATATTGCGCTTTTCCCTAAAAACCAGAAGGCTCAAAACATATTACAGGAAGATATATTACAAGAAAAAACAACAACTAACAAGCACTGTATAGTAATACATGAAAAAAATGATCTAAACTGAAGATACTTAAAAAAAAAAAAAAGCAACAAGGTCGCGCAATGCAGCTTAGTTCATATGATCATGTATTCGTTTTTGTTGCAGGTTTCGTTTTATTGTTATATGGCTATTCGTGTCGTTTGCTTACGTAAAAAATGATTCTATCCAAATGAGTATCTATTAACATTCAAACGTAGGGATGTGAATAATTTTGTTATCGGTTGCTCCATTCCCCTACCAGGGACGTGGAAAAAGCTCACGAAGGAGAGTGCCACAAGGTGTGCCTCTGTCCCCGCATCTATTCCCCTGTGTGCGGTCAGGATGGCACAACCTACCCCAACGACTGCGAGAGGCAGTGCAGGTTAGTAGTGCTGAACAAAAGCATTGGATTTTTTTAAAAGATGTGTATCGTTGTTAGAAAACAAAGTGATCAGGTCGGAACAATGCTACCATATTTCAGTAAGAATTTATTTTCACGATAATCAGATTCTAGCCCAGATATTTTGGACAGCAGTTGCCTCCTCTTCTGTTCTGATGGTCATAGTCGGGCATGACTGACTATCATACAAGTTTGTCAGTTACTGTGATCTGCAGAAAGGGAGAACACATCGAATGTAGTCATGTAATGTCAGTGCATACCACGTTTCATCAGTTGTGAGCCGTTTGGGTATGTGTGTTTGTGCGCGCGCACGTGTGTGTGTGTGTGTGTGTGTGTGTGTGTGTGTATCACTGCTGATCATTACCCACAAGTGTTCAGATTGCACCCGTTTATTTATTTATTTATTTTTAATGTATGTGCATTATCATGATGGTAGATTTTTGGCCGATATCTAACCGTTACTGATCACTAACTGACAGTGTTCAAACTGCACCATTTTGTGATGGTTGTGTGTTGGATGGCTGGGGGAGTGGGGTGGGGTGGGTGAGGAGGTAATAATCAGGCGGAAATTAAAAGATGACACACAAGATAACAGGAATGGGTGTTATTCCCAAAATGTCGGAAGTGAAATGTAGGTCGAGTTCAGATGGATTTCAAGGAAATCCATGTTGAAACATTGCAAAGCTACTCACCTGTCCTGCTCTGCCCCTCCAACCTCCCCCCCCCCCCTACATACCATAATATACTGTCGTATCTGTCTTGTCGTCTTCCACCCAGCAGTAATTATCCACCTCACCAGTGTACTACTCCCCTGTCCAATCCCTTCTTGTCACAAAAAAAGGAAGACAGACAACACTTTTTCCTCCAAAGAACAGAGGAGTAGAAGTTCTGGCTGGGATCCCCCGCAGAGGTCACCCTAACTCATAGCTAAAATTTACGGGTATAGTCTAGTTCAGTGCCATCCAACCAAACTAAAAACATCATAATGTCAGTGTGTATGCACTGTCCTGATTGTTTGTTCCATTGATTTTAATTTGTTGAATTTACTTATCAGTAGCCAATACAAATGCCCTACATTCATTTAATACAATTTTTTTTGTGTGTGCACAATTCAGCATGCTGCATTTATCAAATTTTGGTTGTTGTTCATTCACTATCTTAAATTCCAAGACTTACATAATTACCTTACATAAAACATTACATGACAAAAACATTGGGTGTGGCACATCAATAAAGTTACTTAGCTGCTCTCAGCATGTATGCTTGTTAACAAACAGTGCTTTAGCATCGTGTCAAATTGAATATGACGCAGAGAATTTTAAGTCGTAAGAAACAACAAGAAAAAAAAATCATATGTTTGGTTGCAAATTACTGCGCTTTGCTTATCTGAAGCAATACCCAGCTTCACTCCCCTTAACCCTTTCACCGCCAGTCAGTTTAGAGTACAAAATTCCCTTGCGGGATAAACACAGAAAAGACGGTGGCTAAGAATAGCTGGGGATTCCCCCTGCGATGTATAGAAAATATGGCCTATCCTGCCACCGGACATTAAGAGCAGTAGGTTCATGGACAACAGACCAATGAATGGTCACCTTTCAGTGACATGGGTCCTCTACCACGTCTGTGCATAAATGCGAGCTTGGCGGTGAAAGGGTTAATGCCATTACTCAACAATCAGCGGACTCAATTCTGTCCCTCTCCACCTCTCTCTCTCTCTCTCTCTCTCTCTCTCTCTCTCTCTCTCTCTCTCTCTCTATCTCATATTCATTCATTGTCAAAATCAGAATGTTATCTGTTCAGTCTCGAAGACAACCGAAACATCATGGGGTGGGGTCCCAGAATGTCCCCTGGGGGACAGTTGAGGACACTGATACATCCCCCGGGGGATGGGTTAGGACACTGATACATCCCCCGGGGGATGAGTTAGGACACTGATACATCCCCTGGGGGACAGTTGAGAACACTGATACATCCCCCGGGGGATGAGTTAGGACACTGATACATCCCCCGGGGGATGGGTTAGGACACTGATACATCCCCTGGGGGACAGTTGAGGACACTGATACATCCCCCGGGGGATGGGTTAGGACACTGATACATCCCCCGGGGGATGGGTTAGGACACTGATACATCCCCCGGGGGATGGGTTAGGACACTGATACATCCCCCGGGGGATGGGTTAGGACACTGATACATCCCCCGAGGATCCTATGAATGGGGGTGGGGGTGGTTTGGGACGTCACACCGGGACGCTGGCGGTTGAAGTAGTGACGATGGTGTATGCTCTAAAATACATGTGAATGTGAGCACCTGATTGGAAAGTTGATTGGACTGACACAGGAAACGAATGATGATCGCCAGATAGAGGCAGCTGTCAATCGGATCTACCCGGGTAGATTGGCTCTTGTGCAAATGACTCGTGTGTTTGTAAAACGCCCAGAGTTATGTCTCTGATCAGAGATAGGCGCTGTATAAGCATCACTACAACTACTGAAAATAATAATAATAATAATAATAATGCAGCAACCGAGGGGAGGACGCAACGAAAGAATCCAGCATCCAACCCAGAACTGACGTTCCTCTGCAGTCATTGTGGCAGATAGTACCTGTCTTGGTGCAGTCACTGTGGCAGATAGTACCTGTCTTGGTGCAGTCACTGTGGATGATAGTACCTGTCTAGGTGCAGTCACTGTGGCAGATAGTACCTGTCTGGGTGCAGTCACTGTGGCAGATAGTACCTGTCTCGGTGCAGTCACTGTGGCAGATAGTACCTGTCTGGGTGCAGTCACTGTAGCAGATAGTACCTGTCTTGGTGCAGTCACTGTGGATGATAGTACCTGTCTGGTTGCAGTCACTGTGGCAGATAGTACCTGTCTCGGTGCAGTCACTGTGGCAGATAGTACCTGTCTCGGTGCAGTCACTGTGGCAGATAGTACCTGTCTGGGTGCAGTCATTGTGGCAGATAGTACCTGTCTAGGTGCAGTCACTGTGGCAGATAGTACCTGTCTCTGTGCAGTCACTGTGGCAGATAGTACCTGTCTAGGTGCAGTCACTGTGGCAGATAGTACCTGTCTCGGTGCAGTCACTGTGGATGATAGTACCTGTCTCGGTGCAGTCACTGTGGCAGATAGTACCTGTCTCGGTGCAGTCACTGTGGCAGATAGTACCTGTCTCGGTGCAGTCACTGTGGATGATAGTACCTGTCTTGGTGCAGTCACTGTGGCAGATAGTACCTGTCTCGGTGCAGTCACTGTGGATGATAGTACCTGTCTGGGTGCAGTCACTGTGGATGATAGTACCTGTCTTGGTGCAGTCACTGTGGCAGATAGTACCTGTCTTGGTGCAGTCACTGTGGATGATAGTACCTGTCTTGGTGCAGTCACTGTGGCAGATAGTACCTGTCTGGGTGCAGTCACTGTGGCAGATAGTACCTGTCTCGGTGCAGTCACTGTGGCAGATAGTACCTGTCTCGGTGCAGTCACTGTGGCAGATAGTACCTGTCTGGGTGCAGTCACTGTGGCAGATAGTACCTGTCTCGGAAAGGTCTCACCAGTCATTCATGAGCGTGCCTGCAGCTGACGTGACTTCACAACCCTTCTCTGAATCTGCCTCTGCGAAGTCAAGCCACTCTACTGCTGCTGCTACTAATACTACTACTACGAAGACGACGAAGAAGAAGAATGGTAGTGATATCATATTGATGAATTTAATGATGATGATAATGATGATGATATTAATAATGATAATAATGATAATAGTAATAGTAAGAATGATGATGATGATGATGATGACAGTGATGATGGTGATGGCGGTGGTGGTGATGGTGATGATGATGACGATGACAGTGATGATGGTGGTGGTGGTGATGATGATGATGTTGTTGATGATGATGTTGAAGAAAAAGGTCATGATGATGGTGATGAAGGTCATGATGATAATGTTGATGATGATGATGGTCATAATGATGATGATGGTGATGATGATTAAGGTCATGATGATGGTGATGATGATCATGATGATGATGAAGAAAACGGTCATGATGATGGTGATGATGATGGTGATGAAGGTCATGATGATGATGTTGTTGATGATGATGTTGAAGAAAAAGGTCATGATGATGGTGATGAAGGTCATGATGATAATGTTGATGATGATGTTGAAGAAGAAGAAGGTCATGATGACGACGATGATGATGATTATGATGATGGTGATGATGATGATGAAGATGGTCATAATGTTAATGGTCATAATGATGATGATGGTGATTATCATGATAGTGATGATGATGATGATGATGAAGGTCATGATGACGATGATGATGATGATGGTGATGATGATGATGATGATGAACCACCACCACAGGGGTGTGGTCAAAGCCCACGAAGGGCAGTGCCCGGAGGAACCAGAGGGCTGTGTGTGTCAGACCCTCTACCTGCCTGTGTGTGGTCAGGACAACCACACCTACCCCAACCTGTGTGAGATGACCTGCAGGTGACTGTGTGTGTGTGTGTGTGTGTGTGTGTGTCCCTCAATCTCTCTCTCCCTCTCTCTCTCCCTCTGTCTGTCTCTCCCTGTGTGTGTGTGTATGTGCGTGCGCGTGCGCGTGTGTGTGTGTGTGTGTGTGTGTCTCTCTCTCTAACTTTACGATGTTTTCAGAGCAGATGTAAATATATTTTATAACCAACTTGCAATGCTTCCTATGTTGTGTCGTGTGATGATTGCTGAGTTATGACGAGAGAGAGAGAGAGTGTGTGTATGTGTCTGTCTGTCTGTCTGTTTGTCTGTCCGCTTGTTGTCTCTGTGTCTGTCTTTCTGTCACAGTCTGCCTGCCTCTCTCTGTCTCTCTCTGTCTCTGTCTCTCTGTCTGTCTGTCTGTCTGTCTCTCTGTCTCTGTCTCTCTCTGTCTCTCTGTCTCTCTCTGTCTGTCTGTCTCTCTCATTCTTCATCACCTCTCTTGTCTGTCTATTTCTATGTCCATGTCTCTCTCCGTGCGCAATGTGTGCGTAGCTATCTGTGTGAGAAACTGATTTCTTTTCTTTCTTTTTTTAACAATCTGTTGGTTATGACCCACGTTTCTGGTTCTATTCTGCAGTTTTCAAGCAAGTTTTTTTTTCCACCAAATATTAGCGTCATTTTTTTTCTCAGGCAAACAACTCATCTCTCTACGTCCAAAGCAAATATGAAAACAACCACAAGAATCCAAACTTAAATATATCTCTTTTGAAAATAGAATATATCATAATAAATCAAGCTGTGTTGGTGTCTCAGGCTTTTGGCAGTGTGAATGTTGTGAGTGGCGCTGGAGAGGATGGAACTATTTTATCATTTATTTTATTTTTCACCCTTGTACGAAAACATTATACCTCAAGCAAAACAACCTACACAGTCTTTAGCCTATCCAGCAAGAAGCAAGAGGCGAAGTTGACACTGAACAACCAAAGGCTTGCAGAGGAACCCACACCTACCTACCAGGGAGTGACCTTTGACTGCAGGCTCACTTGGAAACAGCAGATCACCAGATCCTGTAGCAGGGCCAAGCTGAGACTGGCGATCATGAAGAAACTTGCTGGGACGGACTGGGGGGCTGATGAACGTATCCTAAAGAAACTCTATACGTGGAGAGTCCGACCTGTAGTTGAGTACGGGACATCAGCATGGGCATCAGCTGCAAAGTCTAACCTCGACCATCTCAACAAGATACAGAACCAAGCTCAGCGTGTCATAACTGGCGCCATGAAATCCACCCCAATCCTGAACATGGAGGAGACCACTGGGCTGCAGTCATTGGAGGACAGAAGGGACACAAAGATCCTCATCCAGGCAGCAAAATTCAAACGCCTTGAAAACCATCCAGTGAACAACAGAATGAGCAGACCCACCAAGAGCCGGCTGAAAAGAGGCAGCTTCATCCACCAATCAAGACGCCTTGAAAGACAAACCCCAGTCTTGATGGAACTCGAAGCAAAGCCAATCCCGGCAAATGTCACCCACCCATCTTGGAAGAGGCAGGTGTTCCCAACAGTCGTCACCAGCAATACCGGAGTGGAGAAGAGAGGAACAGAGTCAGACACCCAAATGAAGGCCCTGGCCATGGAGTACATCTGCAATCAGTGCCCCAGGAAGACTGGACCCATGTCTTTACAGATGGCTCCGCCACAGAAGCAACGAGGGATGGTGGAGCTGGAATCTTCCTCCGGTACAAAGACGGAGATGAAGAAATTGCAATCCCAATAGGAAAATACTCCACCAACTTCCGAGTTGAGCGAGAAGCCCTCTGTGAGGCAGCCACAACAGTCTTGCAGAACTCCACAAGAACAACAGGGCAGGTGGTGGTGTTCTCAGACGCTCTATCCGTGCTCCAAACCCTCAAGAACTCCCGCTGCAAAGAACAGAACCATCTCACTTCAGCCCTTGTTGCCCTGAGTGCCAGTGTGGAGAAAGTGGTGATACAATGGGTACCAGCACACTGTGGCATCAGAGGCAACGAAAAAGCGGACATTCTGGCAAAAGACGGTGCACAGAAGGAGCAGGCCAACAAATTGGTGTCATACGATGAAATCAAGACAATCATCAAGGCACAGCAAAGAATAAAGTGGCGCCTCCAGCACCCAAATATAACCCAAAAGACAGATACCATTTGCTGGAAAGACGGGAACAGGTCAAGATCTTCCGCCTGAGGACTGGACACAACCGCCTACTCCACCACATGCACACAAAATTTGGCATTGGACAGAGTGAAGAATGCCCTTGTGGTGAGGGACCAATGACAACCGACCACATCCTTCAAGACTGTAGGACGCATGTAGCATCCAGGAGGAAGTACTGGCCAACACCGACAGCAGTGGAAGCCAAACTGTACGGCACCCTGGAGGAGCTGCGACGGACGGCAGCCTTCATCGAGGACACCGGGCTGCTCATCTAATGGGAGGCGAACGAGGAAAAAGAAACATT
>NC_134898.1:37769612-37777112 GCF_041734735.1 Babylonia areolata | reverse complement strand
TGCGTGTGTGTGTGTGTGTGTGTGTGTGTGTGCGTGCGTGCGCGTGGTCGGGGCGGCAGTGAGGTCGGTCTGTCTCACGAAGGAGAGTGCTCCCCGGGGCAACAGGTGTGTGCCTGCCCTCGGCTCTACCTGCCCGTGTGTGGGCAGGACGGTCACACCTACTCCAACGAGTGCCTGCTCAACTGCAGGTGGGGGGATTTGCACTCTTTTTTTTTTTAAGATAAGATAAGATAAGAATAACTTTATTATCTCCAATTAGAGAAATTTGGTCAGGTGCATTATCACATAGACAAGTAAACAACATGGAGACCAACACTGTAAAAACAACTACAGTTATTAGGATTATAACGAAGACACAGATGTAAAAATATCACATACATTTTTTCGTACTTTCATTCCACACATTGCAGGAAATATTAACAAATAAATAATTAAAATAAAATGAAATAAAATAAACATTATTTTGAATATGATTGTGAACATGACATACTATACTGCACACTGATTATAATTAAGATAAGAATAACTTAATCATCTCACAAGGTAAATTGCATTAGGTGCAGCAAAACACAACCAGACAATCAGTACGCACACATAGATACGACATTAAACATTACTGGATAAGAATAAGAATAACTTTATTATCTCCAACTGGAGAAATTTGGTCAGATGCATTACCTTTTCTTTTTTTTTCTTTTTTCTTTTCGTTGTTTTGTGCGAATGAATAAATGAGTGTTTACCTCAGTCAACCCTGAGGGGCTTTACAAACCCCGACAGACTTTCTGTGCTATATTGATGCAGAAGAAAAAAATCAGCAGAAAATATACTGGTTTGTTGTATTTGTATTTCTTTTTATCACAGCAGATTTCTCTGTGTGAAATTCGGGCTCCTCTCCCCAGGAAGAGCGCGTCGCTACACTACAGCGCCACCCATTTTTTTGTATTTTTTCCTGCGTGTAGTTTTATTTGTTTTTCCTATCGAAGTGGATTTTTCTACAGAATTTTGCCAGGAACAACCCTTTTGTTGCCGTGGGTTCTTTTACGTGCGCTAAATGCATGCTGCACACGGGACCTCGGTTTATCGTCTCATCCGAATGACTAGCGTCCAGACCACCACTCAAGGTCTAGTGGAGGGTGAGAAAATATCGGCGGCTGAACCGTGATTCGAACCAGCGCACTCAGATTCTCTCGCTTCCAAGGTGGACGCGTTACCTCTAGGCCATCGCTCCACTGTTGTTGTTGTTGTTGTTGTTTTCCTCCAAATTACGTGTGGACACGTATTCGGAAATACTGTTGTAGTCAATTCCCTTTCTTTGCGGTTTATGCATGTGCGGGAACGTGTGAAGTGTTTTAATGAAAAAGACATTATTTGGACGCCAGAGTAATGCTTGTGGGCAGGGTTCACAGAGGTGATGCATTTTTGCCATCGGTATACATACATACACCGGGAGTTTTAGGGGACAGGTATCTTCTTCTTTTTCTTCTTCGTTCGTGGGCTGCAACTCCCACGTTCACTCGTATGTACACGAGTGGGCTTTTACGTGTATGACCGTTTTTACCCCGCCATGTAGGCAGCCATACTCCGTTTTCGGGGGTGTGCATGCTGAGTATGTCCTTCTTTCCATAACCCACCGGACGCGAACATGGATTACACGATCTTCAACGTGCGTATTTGATCTTCTCGCTTGCGTATACACACGAAGGGGGTTCAGACACTAGCAGGTCTGCACATATGTTGACCTAGCTGGGAGATCGAAAAATCTCCACCTTTTTCCCACCAGGCGCCGTTACCGAGATTCGAACCCGGGACCCTTAGTTTGAAAGACCAACGCTTTAACCACTCGGTTACTGCGCCCGTCGGGATGGCTATAGAAGCAGTTTAGCGAGATATTATCTGCTATGAAGACAACACACGTAACTGACGTAATGACATCAGATTCACATGCGCAAAATGCAGCACTTCGGTTAAGGTGAAACATGAGAGGATAACCGACAATCAGTTACACTTCAATCCTGTATAAGGGTTGAGTCCTTTGCATCCACCTTTTCCCATGCTGCAACACAACATTTTTGTTATGATTGTTTGGCCATTGATGGATTCGATGACAAAATTAATTTCCTTGACCTTGACCTTCAAGGAAACGTTGTCTTCTTTGCACAGCAATGAATGAGAGAGTGAGTGAGAATTTATGCATAGTTTGGTGTCAGTGACGACGTCAATGATGATGATGATGATGTGTGTGTTTGGGGGATGGGTCAGTTGTGGTGGTAGTGCGTGCTTGCATGCAATCATGGATCAAAATTTAATAGAATATGAGATAGTGTGTGTGTGTGTGTGTTCGTGCGTGTGTGCGTGTGTGTGTGTGTGTGTGTGTGTGTGTGTGTGCGCGCGCGCGCGCGCGCGCGTTAAACGCTTTCCACTACAATCAAATTCTAGCCCAAATGGCAGCCTCCGTTTAAGTTCTCATGGTCATAATCGGACACGACTATCATACACACACACACACACACACACACACACACACACATATATATATATATATATATATATATGTGTGTGTGTGTGTGTGTGTGTGTGTGTGTGTGTGTGTGTGTGTGTGTGTGTGTCGGATAGACAGATAGATAGGAGTTTGGGGGGTGGAGGGGGGATTTTGTATTTGCATTTGTATTTCTCTTCTTTTTTTTATCACAACAGATTTCTCTGTGTGAAATTCGGGCTGCTTTTCCCAGGGAGAGTGCGTCGCTACACTAAGAGCAACACCCATTTTTTGGTATTTTTTTCTGTGTGCAGTTTTGTTTGTTTTTCCTATCAAAGTGGATTTTTCTACTGAATTTTGCCAGGGACAACCCTTTTGTTGCCGTGGGTTCTTTTACGTGCGCTAAGTGCATGCTGCACAGGGGACCTCGGTTTATCGTCTCATCCGAATGACTAGCGTCCAGGCCACCACTCACGGTCTAGTGGAGGGGGAGAAAATATTGTCGACTGAGCCGTGATTTGAACCAGCGCGCTCAGATTTTCTCGTTTTCCCGCTTCCTAGGCGGACGCGTTACCTCTAGGCTATCACTCCACTCATATATATGTATATAGATAGATAGACAGATAGATAGATATGAGATAGACGGGGGCTTGGGAGGGAGGGAGAGATATAAATATACTCAATCCTTCGTTTGTTTGTTTTAAGTAACTGATCGTTAGGTCAGGTAGAGGATTACTTCGAGGTGCCGAGAGTGGAGGTTGAGATCATCAGTCAGCAGAACACGTATATATTGATGGCACAGTTTAGTTTTCTAACTCAACCAGGAAACTTGGAGTCATTCTTGACCCAAACCTCAGCATGCATGCTCAGGTAGTAAACATGATACGCATAGTCAATTGTGAACTTCGTCGCATCAACTCTATCCGTCAGTACCTTTCTGTTGAAACTACTAAATCTCTTAGTTCTGCTTTTGTGCTGTCACGAATTGACTACTGTAATTCTCTTCTCATAGGCTGTCCAAGAAATATTCTTCAGCGGATTCAAAAACTTCAAAACAATGCTGCCCGTGTGACTCTCAGAGTCCCACGTACTGATCACATTTCTCCTCACCTCCGCACTCTACATTGCCTCCCCATTGAAGCGAGAATTAAATACAAAGTTGCGTGTCTCTGCTATTCTGCTTTCCACTCCGCAGGACCTACTTATCTTTCTGACCTTATCAGTGTTTACACTCCCACAAGAAATCTCCGCTCTTCCTCTGACGGTTACCTTTTGAAACTTCCTCGTGTCAGTACAAGAACCTATGGTGAACGTTCTTTCTTCTTGGCTGCTCAACACATCTGGAACAACCTTCCTCATCATATCCGTGCATCTGATTCTATTTCTGCTTTTCGCTCATCACTAAAGACTCATCTTTTTAAAAAACCTATCAATAAGTACTCTCAGCTTCCTTTTCTCCAACACCACCCATGTCAGCTCACTTTGGATGTATGTGGAGTGAGAAGGGGAGAGTGTGAGTGGGGGGAGGTAGGTTTTTTTAATTATTTAAAAAAATTTTTTTTAGAAAGAGTGGTCATGAATGTGTTATGTTACTTGTAATATTTTTCTTTTATGTAAAGCGCCCTGAGCTCTTAGTGAGAAAGGGCGCTATATAACTGTACATTATTATTATTATTATTATTATTATTATTATTATTATTATATTCTTTTCCCAGTGGGGTGCAGAAGGCCAGCGAAGGAGAGTGCCCGGAGGAACCAGAGGGCTGTGTGTGTCAGACCCTCTACCTGCCTGTGTGTGGTCAGGACAACCACACCTACCCCAACCTGTGTGAGATGAACTGCAGGTGACTCTCTCTTTGTCTGTCTCTCTGTGTCTGTCTCTTTCTGTGTCTGTCTCTCTGTGTCTGTCTGTCTCTCCCTCTGTGTCTGTCTGTCTCTTTCTGTGTCTGTCTCTCTGTCTGTCTCTGTCTGTCTCTCCCTCTGTGTCTATCTGTCTGTCTATCTCTCTGTGTCTGTCTCTGTCTTTTTTCAATTTTTATTAAGACATCTTGCTATAGCGCATATTCTTCAAACTCCCTCTGTGTCTGTCTGTCTATCTCTGTCTCTCCCTCTGTGTCTGTCTGTCTGTCTATCTGTCTGACTGTCTGTCTCTCTCACGATCTCCTTCTCTTTCTTTGTCTGTCTGTCTCACTCTGTCTCTTTTTCTGTCTGTCTCACACACTCTGTCTCTGTCTCTATCTCTTTCTCTCTCTCCTGGTCAAGAGATTTTTGTCAAGTTAGCCAGGACAGCAGTTGTCCTCCTCTGCTGATCTGATGGTCTTAGTCGGACAAGACTGACCAACAACCATCTACCTGAAGATCTAGTCATAAGCCCCATCCACATGTAATATGCAGCTTCTGTTCAAACGTGTGTGTGTGTGTGTGTGTGTGTGTGTGTGTGTGTGTGTGTGTGTGTGTGTGTGCATGTGTGTGTGTGTGTGTGCAGTGCGTACATGTGTGAGTATGCACAAGTTTTTTTTTATATTGATATGCACTTGTATGTATCCTAATTTCTACTGTATCTGTGTTTGTGTATGATTTTCGATTTTATGTTCGTACCTTGTTATGTACTATCCCCTCCAATATTCCTTGTGACCCCAGTACACTTGGTAATAGAGACATTTTCTATTCTATTCTATTCCATTCTATCATATGCATCTTGGTGGATATGGGGTTTGTTTGTTTTGGGTTTTTTTGTTTTTTGTTGTTGTTGTTTTTGCTGTTTGTTTTTTTGTTGTTGTTTTTTTGTTTGTTTTTTAGAAACGTGAGCATGGCTCACGAGGGTGAGTGCTCAGCGGCTCAAGAGGTGTGCGTCTGTCCTCGAATATACATGCCTGTGTGCGGCCAGGACGGTAACACCTACCCCAACCGCTGCGATCTGGACTGCAGGTAAAAAAAATGTACATATCATAATGACTAGAAGAACCATTCAGCGTTTCGTACAAAAAGGAAGCTGCGATCTAGACTGCAGGTAGGCAAGGCAAAAGAAGTTTATCTCGGAAAAAAATGTACATATCATAATGATTAGAAGAACCATTCAGCGTTTCGTACAAAAAGGAAGCTGCGATCTAGACTGCAGGTAGGCAAGGCAAAAGAAGTTTATCTCGGAAAAAAATGTACATATCATAATGATTAGAAGAACCATTCAGCGTTTCGTACAAAAAGGAAGCTGCGATCTAGACTGCAGGTAGGCAAGGCAAAAGAAGTTTATCTCGGAAAAAAATGTACATATCATAATGACTGGAAGAACCATTCAGCGTTTCGTACAAAAAGGAAGCAGCCAACCGCTGCGATCTGGACTGCAGGTAGGCAAGGCAAAAGAATTAAGTTTATCTCGAAAAAAAATGTACATATCATAATGATTAGAAGACCAATTCAGCATTTCGTACAAAAAAGGAAGCAGCCATCTGCCAATTATAGACACTGTTTCCTAGTTGTAATCTTGCTAGCTTCCTAGTTTACAATGCAGTTTTTATGAACTAATTTTTTTTGACTCACTTGTGTAAACAAAGTAAGTCTATGCTTTAACCCGGTGTTCGGTTGTCTGTGTGTGTGTGTGTCCGTGTGTCTGTGTGTCCGTGGTAAACTTTAACATTGACATTTTCTCTGCAAATACTTTGTCAGTTGACACCACATTTGGCATAAAAATAGGAAAAATTCAGTTCTTTCCAGTCATCTTGTTTAAAACAATATTGCACCTCTGGGATGGGCACAAAAAAATAAAAAATGAAGCCTGATTATATGCAAACTGCATTTACTGTTATATTTATATTTTTTTGTATTCTCTAAACTTGGCACTTTGACCTCTTATTCGGACACAACAACAAGAGGAGTCATTATTATCATTTTTTGTTTAAACAGGAACTTCTTTTGCTAAGCATGGAATTTTTGTTTTATTTTGCAAACGGTTTGGGGCAGATAGTAAAAAAAGGGAAATTACTCTAGGGGACCTAATTTATCACAAGTGAGTCTTGAAGGCCTTGCCTCTCTTGTTTAAGCATCCAATACAGTGCTGCTTCATATTTTTGTAAGTTCTTTGTTGCTCACAGTCACAATGTAAAAACAAAACAAAACAATCATACATTCCTATTTTTCCGTGCATTAACATGGCGTGTGTGTGTGTGTGTGTGTGTGTGTGTGTGTGTGTGTGTGTGTGTGTGTGTGTGTGTGTGTGTGTTTGCGTGTGAGTGTGTGTGTGTGTGTGTGTGTGCGTGTGCGCGCGCGCGCGTGTGTGTGTCTCAAAGATAGCCCTCGACAAAAGAGTGTCACATGGTAGCAGACCAACAGTGTCATTCGTCTTAGCAAAAGACGTTAAGTGAAAATTACTACTCTACTCATACTACTACTACTGCTACTACTGCTGCTACGACTGCCGTTGCTACTACTGCTACTACTTTGTAATAATAATGATAGTAATGATGATGATGATAATGATGATGAGGAGGAGGATACTACTACTACTACTACTAATAATAATAATAATAATAATAATGATAATAATGAGGATGAGGATAATAATAATAATAATAATACATTGCAACTCAACAAAGAGCAACGTTGTCAGCATACAAATGTCTGCAATGAACAAACGCACGCGACATGATTTTCTTTCTTTCATGGAGGCACGTGCATCTGGCCCACGAGGGAGAGTGCGGGTCCCCGCCGACGATATGCAGCTGCCCACACGTCTACCGACCGGTGTGTGGGGTCGACAACGAGACCTACGACAACGAGTGTCTCCTCAACTGTCAGTGAGTGTCAGAGTTATTGAAAAGAAAAGTTCGAATCTCGGTATCGGCGCCTGGTGGGTAAAGGGTGTTGATTTTTCCGATCTCCCAGGTCAACATATGTGCAGACCTGCTTGTGCCTGAACCCCTTTCGTGTGTATATGCACGCAGAAGATCAAATACGTACGTTGAAGATTCTATAATCCATGTCAGCGTTCGGTGGGTTATGGAAACAAGAACATACCCAGAGTATGGCAG
>NC_134898.1:37762112-37764612 GCF_041734735.1 Babylonia areolata | reverse complement strand
ACTCCTGACAATGACAACTGATTTGGGGGAAAACACACACACACACACACACACACACACACACACACACACACACACACACGAGCACACACACACACACGAACGCACACACACACACACATACACACACACTAACACACACACACACACACACACACGAGCACACACACACACACACACACACACACACACACGAACACACACACACACACACACACACACACACACGAACACACACACACACACACACACACACACACACACACACACACACACACACACACACACAGAGTGCATTAAGATGTTCGATAATAAAATACTTAAGTTAGAGTCCGCCAGGGATGCACGTCTGTCTCCCACGCTGTTCAATACATTCCTGGAACGCATTTTGATATAAAGAACATGTCAGTACAGTCTACATTTCGAGGAGGAAGAACCATGACGAACTTTCGCATCGCAGACGAGATCGACAGCTTGGCAGGCAGTGAGCAAGAACTCACCCACGTTGGTAAAAGACCGGATCAAACATCAAGTGATAGTGGTAAGGAAATCAGCGCTGAGAAGACCAAGGTGATGGCGAGCCATGACACCGCCACCACTGCTGGTATTCTTCTCCTTGACAACACACTGTCCATGCAAACATTTATCAATCAGACATGTCAATCCTGCTACTGTCAACTGCGGCGCATCAGTTCCATCCGGAAATATCTGTCCATTGACGCAACATCTAGACTTGTCGTTTCTCTCATTCTCTCTCGCCTTGACTACTGTAACTCTCTACTGTCTGGTTTGCCTGCTTCATCTATTCAGTCCCTTCAGCGCGTACAAAACTCTGCTGCCCGACTCGTCCTCAGAAAGAGAAGATCTGAGTACATCACCCCTCTTTTGCAACATCTCCACTGGCTCCCTGTCTCACACCGAATAAAGTACAAGATCAGCACTCTATGCTACAAATGTATTCACAAATCAGCCCCTTCCTATCTCTGTGGCTGCCTTCACCTCTACACTCCATCTCGCTCACTAGGATCAGCTTCGGATCCACTCCATTTACGCATACCCAGATTCAAATTCTCGACTGTTGGCTGCCGTTCTCTCTCTTTCTCTGGACCTTGCAATTGGAATGAACTTCCTCTTTCGCTTCGTCAAGTCTCCACACTCAGCTCTTTCAAGTCTGGCCCACCTCTTCCCAAAATAGCCTCCCTTCCATGCCTCTTCCTTGTCTTTAGTTTCTCCAGTTTTAGAGTTATGCGTGCGTGAGAATGACTGGTGCGAAAGCGCTTAGATTTGTCCATGCACAAGATTCAGCGCTATACAAGTACCATTATTATTATTATTCGTTCTTGGGCTGTAACTCCCACGTTCACTCGTATGTACACGAGTGGGCTTTTACGTGTATGACCGTTTTTACCCCGCCATGTAGGCAGCCATAATCCGTTTTCGGGGGTGTGCATGCTGGGTATGTTCTTGTTTCCATAACCCACCGAACGTTGACATGGATTACATGATCTTTTTAACGTACGTATTTGATCTTCTGCTTGCCGTATACACACGAAGGGGGTTCAGGCACTGGCAGGTCTATACATATGTTGACCTGGGAGATCGGAAAAATCTCCAACCCTTTACCCACCAGGCGCCGTTACCGAGATTCGAACCCGGGACCGTCAGATTGAAAGTCCAACGCTTTAACCACTCGGCTATTGCGCCCGTCACTGCTGGTACGACTGCCCAGGGAGCTGGGAACTGTTCAGCAAAAATCACCTTCCTGGGATCCATCATCAGCAACGAGAATTCCAAACCAGAAATCTTCTAGTAAAAGATAACATCAGCACTGTCCAGACTGAAACCTATAATTATGGAAGGGCAGCACACAGAACAAAGCACAAGATCAGCATGTTATAAATGTATTCACAAATCAGCCCCTTCCTATCTCTGTGGCTGCCTTCACCTCTACACTCCATCTCGCTCACTACGATCAGCTTCGGATCCACTCTGTTTACGCATACCCAGAGTCAAGCTCTCGACTGTTGACCGCCGTCTCTGGACCTTGCAACTGGAATGAACTTCCTCTTTCGCTTCGTCAAGTCTCCACATTCAGCTCTTTCAAGTCTGGCCTTAAACCCACCTCTTCCCAAAATAGCCTCCCTTCCCTGCCTCTTCCTTGTCTTCAGTTTCTCCAGTTTTACAGTTATGCATGCGTGTGAATGACTGGTGCGAAAGCGCTTTGATTTTTCTCTGCACAAGATTCAGCGCTATATAAATACCATTATTATTGTATCTCCGTGAAACACACGACCAGACGCCAGCTGTACGCATTAGTAGGCCGATATTCCATCTTCCTGAATGCCACATGCCAGACACATGGACCCACATGGCGGGTTAGGAAAGAAGAATTCAAGACATGGTAAAATGAGGTGTTATCGCAGGATACAAAACTTCAGATACACGCTGATGACATAACCAATGAACAGATGTACCGAACCATCAAGAGGCACATTAGAAC
>NC_134898.1:37749612-37752112 GCF_041734735.1 Babylonia areolata | reverse complement strand
TGGTCTTCAGCTGTGGCTGAGAAGCGCTTACAGAGGTTATCTGCAGCTGTCTAGTGAGCTAAAATGATTTAGGTACAACCTTCTGCTCTGTAAAATGCCAAGGTCTTGGCAATTCTAAGAAACAAAGATAATTATGTATTTCGTTTTTATTTAAAACAGACAAGACATCGTGTATTTTACTCCAAGAAACTCACTTAGACCCAAAAATGTATAACTGCTCTACAGCTGAATGGATACCAGTGGTGTTTTGCTTCTTTTGACACTAGCTCTATAGGCGTAGTCATACCATTTCAAAATAACGTTGAATTCAAATTCAAGAAAGGTTACAAAGATTTAGGTAGAAAAATTTATATTTGTCCTGATTAATTCTTATTAATAAAGATTTTTTATAGTAAATTTGCTTCTCTTTGAGGCTACACAGATTTGCCATCTTGGCCAAGAAGTCCACATGCCCCAGATTGGCTTCACAGGCACGCAGCTTCTGTAGACGAAGGGCTGTCTACTTTTCCAGTCCGTCTGGGGTGATCTGGGGCCACTGGTCTTGAACGTGGATAGCGAGGTTGTCTTATCAGTGATGGTGCGATAAGAGGGAGGACAGTCACGTCAACACAGTGGAACATGTGGCTGGGTTATAATACTTGGGTACTTCAACGGTCAGGTCAGGGGCATAGCCCTTGCTACTGGTACCATGTAACCCCGTACTACCTGCCAACGACGGACCAGGCGGAAGAGGAAACCTTTTCCAACGGCTGTGAAGACGGAAGAGGATGGCCAAAGGGCAAGGGGAATTCTTATCTTTGGCTAGAAGCCCTGCTGGGAGACGGAACTCGAAGAAAAAACCTGCACCTGCCGAGGCCGTTCTACACGTGGCAATATCTGCACCTGTGGGACTCTGAGCGTCGGTAGGCGAGAGAGTGGGGAAGGGACTGCACAACTCTTCACTAAAAAAAAAAAGTCACCTGTACTGGTCAGGCAACCAGGCTAATGTCGGAACGACTTGGAAGACCCTTTAAGCACTTCAAGGACACCTTGAGGACAAACCTTAAAGCCTGTGACATAGACATCGCTTCCTGGGAAACTGGTGCCCTTGACCGCTCTCGCTGGAGGATGCTGTGCTTTAGTGGCATAAAGACGTTTGAAAACAAGAGAACGCTGGCCATTAAGGAGAAGCGTGAGCGAAGGAAGCACGGCTCAACTTCAACTTCTGGAGACATTTTCCCTTGCAATACCTGTGGGATGTGCTGCGCATCCAGAATCGGTCTCTTCTCCCATATGAGGACACACACCGACAGATAAGCCTGCCTGCCTACTCATCCGTCGGTCCGGCGGGAGACTCCATCACTTCAACGTCGAGCGACTGCTGCCTGGGTGAAGCATGTTGGGATGGCTGGGTCACAGAACATGGAGCTTGTGCTTGACAGAAACTTTGTGAGGCTTGTGTGTTAGAGTGTCTTAGAGGGATGGTAGGGGGGAGGGAGTAGGGGTGGGTTTGAGGATTTTTGTGGAGAGTAGGAATGTGAGGAGAATGATGATGATCATCATCACCATCATCGCCATCACCAACATCATCACCATCACCAACATAGAATAGAATAGAATATGTCTTTATTACCAGGTGTACCGGGGTCACAAGGAATATTGGGGGCGCGGGGTGGGGAGATAGTCCATAACAGGATACGAACATAAATCGAAAATCATGCACAAACACAGATACAGTAGAAATTTGGATGCATACAAGTGCACATCAACATAAAAACTTGTGCAAACTCACACACACACACACTGCGCGCACGCACACACACACACACACACACACACACACACACACACACACACACACACACACGCACATGCACGCACACAAACAAACAAACTCTCTCTCACACACACAAACTCTCTCTCTCTCTCTCTCTCTCTCTCTCTCTCACACACACACACACACACACACACACACACACACACACACACACGTTTGAACAGAAGCTGCATATTACATGTGGATGGGGCTGGTGACTAGATCTTCAGGATCTTCATCACCACCATCATCATCTTCATCATTCCAACTGAAGCCACTGACAGTACTGTTGTCAATGTTCAGGGGACTCCAGGCGGCCCACGAGGGAGAGTGTGGCTCCTCCTCCACCCCCACCCCCACCCCCTGTGCCTGTCCACTGGTCTATCAGCCCGTGTGTGGTCAAGACGGACACACCTACGACAGCCCCTGTCACATGCAGTGTCGGTCAGTGTGTGATGGACTGAATGGGCCAGTGGGTTTTGTGAATTAAGACTCTCACATGACAACTTACATACACGACAATTTACGTACAACTAGTAATAGATAAGGAGAGCATATCAGCAGGGCTGTCCTTATGTCTTTGTGTGTGTAAAGCTGAAGCACATCTGATGATTTCAGCTGTAATGGAAAATAAGAGAATTTCAATAGGACTGCCCTTATGTCCATATCTGTGTAAAACTAAAGCTCATACATCACTGATACGTT
>NC_134898.1:37732112-37744612 GCF_041734735.1 Babylonia areolata | reverse complement strand
AGTGCAGGTAAGTCTCTGTGTGTGTGTGTGTGTGTGTGTGTGTGTGTGTGTGTTTTGTGTGTGTGTGTGTCTGTGTGTCTGTGTGTGTGTTGTGTGTGTGTGTGTTGTGTGTGTGTGTGTGTGTGTGTGTGTGTCTGTTTTGTGTGTGTGTGTTGTGTGTGTGTGTGTGTGTGTGTGTGTGTGTGTGTGTGCGACCATCCTGAGGCCAGTCTGTGGAACCAACGGCGTCACCTACAGTAACCTGTGTCAGCTGCAGTGCAGGTAAGTCTCTGTGTGTGTGTGTGTGTGTGTGTGTGTGTGTGTCCGACCATCCTGATGCCAGTCTCTGGAACCAACGGCGTCACCTACAGTAACCTGTGTCAGCTGCAGTGCAGGTAAGTCTGTGTGTGTGTGTGTGTGTGTGTGTGTGTGTGTGTGTGTGTGTGTCCGACCATCCTGAGGCCAGTCTGTGGAACCAACGGTGTCACCTACAGTAACCTGTGTCAGCTGCAGTGCAGGTAGGTCTGTGTGTGTGGGTGTGTGTGTGTGTGTGTGTGTGTGTGTGTGTGTGTGTGTGTGTGTGTGTGTTTGCCAGAGGACAACACTTTTCTTGCCATGGATTCTCTTTCAGTGAGCCAGGTGCGCGTTGCACAGAGGACCTCGGTGTACCATCTCATCCGAATGACTAGACGCCCAGTTTGATTTTTTTTTTTCTTCAGTTAAACTTGGGAGAAAGGGCGAGCGGGGTTCAAACCCAGATCCTCACGGACACCGAGTGGGTATATAAGCGTCTTTAACCATTCAGCCACCTTGCTTCTCGGGTCTTTTTGGTTCGGTGGAGTTGGTTGAGGGTTAAGGTTAGGGGTGGATGGGTTAGGGTTAAGATTATGAGTGGGTTAGGGTTAATGTTAAGAGTGGGTGGGTTAGGGTTGAGGTTAGGGGTGGGTGGATTAGGGTTGAGGTTAGGGGTGGATGGGTTAGGGTTAAGATTATCGGTGGGTTAGGGTTAATGTTAAGAGTGGGTGGGTTAGGGTTGAGGTTAGGGGTGGATGGGTTAGGGTTAAGATTATCGGTGGGTTAGGGTTAATGTTAAGAGTGGGTGGGTTAGGGTTAAGGTTAGGGGTGGGTTAAGGTTAGGGTTGAGGTTAGGGGTGGGTGGGTTAGGGTTGAGGTTAGGGGTGGGTAGGTTAGGGTTGAGGTTAGGGGTGGGTTAGGGTTGAGGTTAGGGGTGGGTTAGGGTTGAGGTTAGGGGTGGGTGGGGTGAGTCGTCGGGATGATACTGAACCTGAAACTGAAACTTCTGAGTTGTAATCATTTCCAGGGGAGTACTGCTGGCTCACACGGGGGAGTGCGGAGGGAGTGACGCGGCGAACTGCGCATGTCAGCCCGTGCTGAGACCCGTATGTGGGAAGGATGACGTCACCTACGACAACGAGTGCCAGCTTCAGTGCCAGTGAGTGACAGTGTGGGGGTATGCAGCCATTGTCGGTAGTTCCAGAGATCGACATAAGCTTACACAGTTGGGCCAACATCGAAGTGAGAGCTGAATGATCAGTGGTTTCTTCACTGCAGTCAAGTGTGCAACCATTGTCGGCTGTCCCAGAGATCGAAATTAGCTTACAGTTGGGCCAACAGCAAAATGATAACAGTATGAGCAGTGGTTTCTTCACCCCAGTCATTGGAATTCACTCGCAGCAGCTTAGTCTTTCGTGATGGAGTATGACTCCCAAAGCTAGATGGCAAAACTGCACTGGCTCTTGGTGCTGCAGCCTTGGGGGCAAGTTGGTCTTTGGGGCCCATCCCAACGCCGACTGTCCTAAAACCCTCTAGGCCGAGAGAGTGGGGATGCAACTTGGGCAAGACACTCTGGACCAGATAGTCGGGACAGCAGTTGCCTCCTCTGCTGTCCTTATGGTCATAGTTGAAAACGAATTTCATCGTCACACTCACTCACTCATTCCCTCGACCGCTGGGGTCGTTGGGGGGGACATGAGGAAGATGTCAGTTCGCCACGCCGTTCTGTTGGCAGCTGTCGTGAGGAGATCTGGCATCGTCATTTTGGTCCATTCCTTGACGTTGTCGGACCAGCTCTTTCTCTGCCGTCCCCGTCTGCGCCCTCCCTCTACAGTCCCTTGCAGGATGGTTTTGGAGAGGGTGTTATGTCGTTTGACGTGACCAAACCATGCCATCTTCCGTCGTTTGACAGTCGCCAGCAGTGGTTCTTGGGGCCCAACAAGGTTGCTGACCAGGTTCCGCACATAGTCATTGGTCTTGTGCTCCTTGTAGGAGATGTGTAGTAGTCTCCTCAAGCATTTGGTTTCATCATACATTGCTCAAGTTAGTAACCTTGGGTCTGTCTCTCTGTTCTCTCTGTTTTATTGTCTGTCTGTCTGTCTCTATCCGTAGCATGATCGGTTAGGCGTTGGACTTTTGATACACTGTTCACCAGTGATCAGGGTTCCTGTCCCTGTTTCCTGCATAGTGCTGTGTCCATGGGAAAGACACTTTACTCTGATTTTCCTCACTCCATCAGGTGTGAATGGGTACCTGACTTCGGCTGGAGGAGGGGGTGGGGGTGGGGGGGTATAAATGGCAGAATGAGAGGATTGGGCGCCACATTCCTGTGCTGAGTTCCAGACACAGTGGGTGTGCCCTTATTGCCGTTAAAGGCAACAGGAACCTTCAATTTTTTTTTCTTTTCTTTTTTTAAAAAAAATCCCTCTCTCTCTCTCTCTGTCTGTCTCCGTTTCTGTATGTCTCTCCATTCTCTGTCTCTCTCTGTCTCTCTCTGTCTCTATCTCTCTGTGTTTGCCTGTCGCTCTCTCTGTTTCTCTCTCTCTAACTCTTTTTCTCTCTCTCTCGTGCGCGCGCGCTCTCTGCATCTCTCTTCAACTCTCTCTGTCTTTGTCTGCCCCCCCCCAACCCCCCCTCTCTCTCTATCTGTCTCTGTCTATCTGTCTATCCCCTGCACTATCTACCTACCTACCTATCTATATCTATCTCCTGCACCACTGATGCTGTGTCCTGGTGCCACTGACGGCTGCAGCCAGGTCGTCAAGAAGCATGATGGGGAGTGCCAGCAGCCCCAGGTGTGCCAGTGTCCCCGGGTATACGCCCCCGTGTGCGGGGTGGACGGCCACACCTACCCCAACTCCTGTGAGCTCCACTGCAGGTAGGGGGTGGGGGGGGGGGAGAAAGGAGGGGTGCTTTTGTTGCTTTAAACATGATACTATTCGCAAGACCAGACGGGCGCAATAGCCAAATGGTTAAAGCGTTGAACTTTCAATCTGAGGGTCCCGGGTTCGAATCTCGGTAACGGTGCCTGGTGGGTAAGGGGTTGGAGATTTTTTCCGAATTCCCAGGTCAACATATGTGCAGACCTGCTAGTGCCTGAACCCCCTTCGTGTATATACGCAAGCAGAAGATCAAATACGCACGTTGAAGATCCTGTAATCCATGTCAGCGTTCGGTGGGTTATGGAAACAAGAACATACCCAGCATGCAAACCCCCGAAAACGGAGTATGGCTGCTTACATGGCTGGGTGAAAACGGCCATACACGTAAAAGCCCACTCGTGTAATATACGAGTGAACGTGGGAGTCGCAGCCCACGAACGAAGAAGAAGATTCTCAAAAGCAAGTGAAGACATTGCGAACACACAGAGCAGCAACAAAGCCGGGGGTTATCATATGATGTGCTCAGAAAACTGCTCATGCACACAGTGCACACACAACACAGCGGCAGTATTACAAGCAACATCAGATATGAAATATGAACTAGATGACGGGATGAACTCTGAAAGGAAAAGCAAAGTGGTTTTTGTTGTTGTTGTTGTTGTTGTGTTGTTTTCGTTGTTGTTGTTGTGTTGTTTTCGTTGTTGCTGTTGTTGTTGTTTGACATCACTCTTTTTGTTTGCATGGTATGTGTAGAAAGAGGGATGTCTGTAATGTTTCAATGCCCCTCTATGGGGAATCAACTTGTTTGTCTTGCTTTGTCTTGCTTTATATTTCGTTTTTGTCTTTTGTGTCGTTGGAGCGTGTGGAAGGTTTAGGTGGTGGAGGGAGAGAAGGGGGCGTGGGGGGTGAAGTGTTGGAATGATGTGTGGAGGGGAGGAGTGTTTGTCGGTGGGTGGGGTATGGGGGGGGGGGGGGGCGGGAGGAGGATGCGGTGGCAGGGTGTGTGTGGTGGGGGGCAGGGGTGAAAACGGTTTAAATTGTCAAGCATTTGGTCCCATAGAAACGGATGTGGTTTATAAGCGCATCTGCAGATCAATGTCTCTTGAATGTGTGTGTATGTGTCTGTGTGCGTGTGAGGGGGAGAGAGAGAGGGGGGGGGAGCAGGGAATAAAATTGAATCTCGTAACTGGGTTCGATGCATGGGAGAGAGAGAGAGAGAGAGAGAAGGGGGGGGGAGGGGGGGGGGAATAAAATTGAATCTCGTAACTGGGTTCGACGCGTGACTGTGATTTCTTTTTGCCCCCAAGGAACGTGGATCTGGGTCACGAAGGGGAGTGTACCCCGGACTGTGCCTGCCCGTTGAGTTACGTCCCTGTGTGCGGCCGGGACAACGTGACCTACAGCAACGCCTGTGAACTGCGATGCCAGTGAGTCCCCGCCACCCCCACCCCCCCACCTCCCCCCCCACCCCCCCAGCCACCCAGCCACCCCGCCCCCCCCCCCCCCAGCCCCCCACATTCCCCTTTTCTGTGTCTGTGCTTCTTGATTGAAACGTAAACGTAGAGTGTGAGTTTGTGAGTTTAACGATCTAATGGCATTTCGCCCATTCTTAAGGTCAAGTCGTTCGTGGCTATGGTCTGTTCCGTGTAGGGTGGTGTGGTCGAGGCGTTCGTCCTGGTGTCCTGTGGGGGCGTGTAGTCCTGGCTAGCGGTCCGGTGGGGGGCATGGGGGGAGGAGCAGGAGGGATTCCTCGCTGTGTCCTGGCCATGGATGTGCTGGGGATGTCCGTGTTTGCGGTCCGAGGATGGTCCGCGTGGCGTCCTGACTGTGCTCGGGTTTGGGGGAGTCCTGGCTGTGCTCGGGTGTTGGAGTCCTGACTGTGCTCGGGTTGGGGGAGTCCTGGCTGTGGTCGGGTTTGGGGGAGTCCTGGCTGTGCTCGGGTTTGGGGGAGTCCTGGTTGTGCTTGGGTTTGGGGGAGTCCTGGCTGTGGTCGGGTTTGGGGGAGTCCTGGCTGTGCTCGCGTTTGGGGGAGTCCTGGCTGTGGTCGGGTTTGGGGGAGTCCTGGTTGTGCTCGGGTTTGGGGGAGTCCTGGCTGTGCTCGGGTGTTGGAGTCCTGACTGTGCTCGGGTTGGGGGAGTCCTGGCTGTGCTCGGGTGTTGGAGTCCTGGCTGTGCTCGGTTTGGGGGAGTCCTGGCTGTGCTCGGGTTTGGGGGAGTCCTGGCTGTGCTCGGGTTGGGGCAGTCCTGGCTGTGGTCGGGTTGAGGAGAGTCCTGGCTGTGTTCGGGTGTTGGAGTCCTGGCTGTGCTCGGTTTGGGGGAGGCCTGGCTGTGCTCGGGTTTGGGGGAGTCCTGGCTGTGTTCGGGTGTTGGAGTCCTGGCTGTGCTGGGTTTGGGGGAGTCCTGGCTGTGCTCGGGTTGGGGGGAGTCCTGGCTGTGGTCGGGTTTGGGGGAGTCCTGGCTGTGCTCGGGTTGGGGGGAGTCCTGGTTGTGCTCGGGTTGGGGGGAGTCCTGGCTGTCGGTCCGAGGCTGGTCCTTGCGGCGTCCTGGCTTTGGTCGGGTCGTGGGAGTCCTGGTTCTTAACTGATGATGATTGATACTTCTATACCTTAAAATAATTACCACCCATCCCCTGTCAGAGATCAAACTCTAAGCGCTTTACAGGAACGGAGTCCTACTCTTAGGCCTTGAGCTGCTGATTTATGTAAAGGGCGATTATTCACAGTAAGGTGAATTACTCCCCTTAGTCTTGTCGAACACAACTTGCTGTCGTCGTTGTTTTTGATGCTCTTATTGGTAGCAGTAGCAGTAGTGGTCGTGTTATTGTTGTTGATATGTATCTATAGCGGTTATTTTCGGTCTGAGGCCTAACTCCAAGCGCTTTACAAACTGAGTCATTCGCATAATGGGCTGTCTACCTGGGCAGAGTCGACAGAGATCTGCCGTTAGGCGCTCATCATTCGTTTCCTGTGTCATGCAGTAAGGCTTCAGTCACTTGGACACACACACACACACACACACACACACACATATATATATATATAGAGAGAGAGAGAGAGAGAGAGAAAGAGAGAGAGAGAGAGGAGCTTACCACGACATTTTGCTGGGGGAAACGTCTTTGTTGTCGAGGGTTCTTTTACGGATAACCAGCATCCAGACCACCAATAAATGCCTAGTGTAATGGGAGACAATTCTAGCGAGTGTGGGATTCTACCACTCGGCCATCACTGTCTGTCTGTCTGCCTGTCTGTCTGACTCCTCATTTCCTCATTCTAAGTAAATTTGTATGATAGCTGGAAATGACATTAATGGTCAGGTTGCGTTCCGTGTATACATGATGGGCGCGCGCGCGCGCGCGTGTATGTGTGTGTGTGTGCGCGCGCGTCTGTTTCGGTGTGTTTGTGTGTATGTGTGCTGGTTGTTGCCCGTACATATGCATGTACCTGTGTATGCATGGTGTTCTGTACTACACGTTAAGCGTGTCAATTTGACATAATGTGTGAAGCTCGGGTTTCAGCAACATCAGTCTTCTTCACGAAGGAGAGTGCGGCAAGGGGGACAACAACGTCTGTGTGTGCTCAGAAAAGTACGACCCAGTCTGTGGGCAAGACGGAAAGACCTACACCAATGAATGTGAACTGAAGTGCTGGTAAAATGCTGTGGGGATATAACCCCTACCGATTGTTTTTGGTTGGTTGGGTTTTTTTTGGTTTTTTTGTTTTGTTTTGTTTTTTGATGGGGCGGGGGGTGGAGTTGTAGGCCTTTGGAATGTGTTGGTTGATAAAATGAATGAGTTTTGCTATTGCATCAGGTATTGGATTAGTTCTTGAATATAGTCTTTTGCTACACTGCATTAAGAAAAGCAAGCGAGGTACGTTCCCTTTTTTTTATTTAAAAAAAATATATACTGGTTTGGTATAATTATGGTCTGGAATGTAAATGGGTTTTTTTTATAGTTGCCTTTATTTTAAGTGTCATCAGAATATTCAGCAGAGTCAGTATTGTGTTCTGGCTATAATGTACAGCGCACTTTACAAAATAATGTGGGATGATGAAACAGAGAGAATGCGTGCGCGCGCGCGCGAGCGCGTGTGTTTGTCTGTGTTACAAATGGTAGCATATAGCTTTTTGAACCTCAGTCTAACAAAACTGTACGGCTTTGTCGTATATAGTCGATTGGTAAACGATCTGCTGTTGCACACACGCACACACACACACACACACACACACACACACACACGACACCTAGGACTTTGTCGTAGTACTTGATGACTATTCTACGCCAAAGAGTTATCTTATGTTTTATCCCAACACGAAAAAACACTTGATGAACGTCCTTTTCAAAAGTGTCGTTACTTCGTGCTAAACACTTCAATAACGTTCTATGCAAGAGTGCCGTTGTTACGGGAAAACACTTGATAAACGTTCTGTGCAAGAGAGTCGTTGCTACGTCAAAACACCTGATAAACGTTCTATGCAAGAGTGCCGTTATTACGGGAAAACACTTGATAAACGTTCTATGCAAGAGTGCCGTTGCTACGTGAAAACACCTGATAAACGTTCTATGCAAGAGTTCCGTTATTACCGGAAAAAACTTGATAAACGTTCTGTGCAAGAGAATCGTGGCTACGTGAAAACACTTGAAAAACGTTCTATGCAAAAGAGTCGTTGTTACGTGAAAACACATGATAAATGTTCAATGCAAGAGAATCGTTGCTACGTGGAAACACGTGATAAACGTTATATGCAAGAGAGTCGTTGCTACGTGAAAACACTTGAAAAACGTTCTATGCAAGAGAGTCGTTGCTACGTGAAAACACCTGATAAACGTTCTATGCAAGAGTGCCGTTATTACGGGAAAACACTTGATAAACGTTCTATGCAAGAGAATCGTTGCTACGTGAAAACACTTGAAAAAAGTTCTATGCAAAAGAGTCGTTGTTACATGAAAACACATGATAAATGTTCTATGCAAGAGAATCGTTGCTGCGCGAAAACACGTGATAAACGTTCTATGCGAGAGAGTCGTTGCTGCGTGAAAACACGTGATAAACGTTCTATGCAAGAGAGTCGTTGCTACCTGAAAACACCTGATAAACGTTCTATGCAAGAGTGCCGTTATTACGGGAAACACATGATAAACTTTCTTTGCAAGAGAATCGTTGCTACGTGAAAACACTTGAAAAACGTTCTATGCAAGAGAATCGTTGCTGCGTGAAAACACGTGATAAACTTTCTATTCAAGAGAGTCGTTGCTACGTGAAAACACCTGATTAACGTTCAATGCAAAAGTCCCATTGCTACAGGAAAACACTTGAAAAACGTTGTATGAAAGTGTCGTTGCAACGTAAAACACCTGAAAAACGTTCTATGAAAAAGTATTGTTACTACGTGAAACACTTGAAAAAACAAAACAAAAAAACGTTCGATGTAAGAGTGTTGCTACTACCTGAAAAAAACAACGTGATAAACGTTCTATGCAAGGGTGTTATTAGTACGTGAAAAACACTTGATAAACGTTCTATGCAAGATTGTTGTTAGTACCTGAACAACGCTTGAAAAATGTTCCGTGTAAGTGCCCTTGCTACGTGAACACACTTGATAAACGTTCCACACAAGAGTCTCGTTGCAACTACGTGAAAACCCCAACAAAGGCTGTGTGTGTGTGTGTGTGTGTGTGTGTGTGTGTGTGTGTGTGTGTGTGTGTGTGTGTGTGTGTGTGTGTGTGTGGTTTCAGGGGGGTGGAGAAGGCGAGGGATGGAGAGTGTGGGGCCGGGGGTGGGGGTGGTACCACCTGTGTGTGTGACGGAGCCGTAAAACCCGTCTGTGGACTGGATGGGGTCACCTACCCGAACGAGTGTCACCTCTCGTGCCAGTGAGGTTTAATGGGGTTTTTGTTGTTGTTGTTGTTTTGTTTTTCTTATTTTATCTTATTTTATTCTATTTCTATATCCATTCTTCTTCTTCTTCTTCTGCGTTCGTGGGCTGCAACTCCCACGTTCATTCGTATAGTATCCACACGAGTGGGCTTTTTACGTGTATGACCGTTTTTACTCCGCCATGCAGGCAGCTATACTCCGTTTTCGGGGGTTTATTTTATTTTATTTTATTTCATTCCATTTTTATTTTTTATAACCATTTTATTTTATCTTTGTTTTTTTTTTTTCATTTCGTTTTATCCTATTTCATCTTTTTTTTTTTTTTTTTTTTTTTAGCCAGCTGCTGTTCTGAATTGATGTTGGCCGCCTTTCTTTTTTCTCTGTCTCTGGACCTTGTAATTGGAATGAACTTCCTCTTTTGCTTTGTCAGGTCTCCACACTCAGCTCTTTCAACTCTGGCCTTAAAACCCACCTCTTCCCAAAATAGCCTCCCTTCCCTGCCTCTTCCTTATCTTCAGTTTTGGGTTTTTTTTTTCCAATTTTAGAGTTATGCATGCGTTTGAATGACTGGTGCGAAAGTGCTTTGATTTGTCTCTGCATAATATTCAGCGCTATATAAATATGATAATAATGATTATTATTATTATTATAATTGTAGGTGTCACTTTCATTCTCTCTTGTCTCCTGGTGTTTCTTGTCTGTCTATGTCTGTTTCTCTCTGTCTGTCTTTGTCTCTGTCTCTGTTTCTTGTTCTGTCTCTGTCTGTCTGTCTCTCTCTCTCTCTGTCTGTCTCTGTCTGTCTCTCTCTGTCTGTCTGTCTGTCTCTGTCTGTCTGTCTCTCTCTCTCTCTGTGTGTCTCTGTTTGTCTGTCTGTCTTCTGTCTGTCTCTGTCTGTCTTTCTCTCTCGCTCTCTCTCTGTCTCTGTTTGTCTGTCTGTCTGTCTCTCTCTGTGTGTCTGTCTGTCTCTGTCTGTCTGTCTGTTTCTCTCTCTCTCTCTGTCTGTCTGTCTGTCTTTCTCTGTCTGTCTCTCTCTCTCTGTCTTTGTCTGTCTCTGTCTGTCTGTCTTTCTCTCTCTCTCTGTGTCTCTGTTTGTCTGTCTGTCTGTCTGTCTCTCTCTCAGAATAAAAGATATATTTGTGCAGGAGTGGGACGAGTCAGTAATGTCTAAAGATATGTATCATAACTACAGACTGTTTAAAACTGGTTTTCAGTGTGAGCAATATTTGGACTTTGTGGATAAAAAGTGTTTTAGGGACTGTTTGGTAAAATTACGGCTTGGTTTGCTTCCAATAAATGGATCATTTTTTAGAAGAACATTCAAATGTAATTCAAATTACGCATGTAAATGTTGTAATGTGATCGAAGATAAAAACCATTTTATAAACAATTGTGGCCTTTACAATTACCTGCGGCAAAAACATCTGAACTCTGAAGGTCAATCGTATGTTCACTTGCTGAAGAATGGTTCTGTTTACAGTATTCGTAAACTCTGCATTTATATATTTAATGCCCTGAAGATACGACAGGAATTATGTGACAACAGTGATGAAAGTTAGAATTAATTTACTATGCACAAGAAGCACTTTTGTTCTACAGGTTTAAGTTAGTACGTATTTTACATTTTGTTGTGGCTGAGTGATCACCATATTGTGTACTTTTGACCTCTTTCTAGGGGCCGGAGACCTGGAGATTAAAGTTTTGTTCTTGTTCTTGTTCTTGTTCTCTCTCTCTCTCTCTCTCTCTCTCTCTCTCTCTCTCTCTCTCTCTCTCTCTCTCTCTCTCTTTCGTGTGTGTAAGATCAAACTCCTGTCCTTTCTGCAACGCTGAAGAAGACGAACGCCATTTTCTGTTAGTATGTCCACTGTATCAGTTAATCAGGGAAAAATACCTCGTGAAAATGTCCAGAAACATAAATGAATACACAGACTTAGCGTTACTTTTACAAAATGAAAACAGGCTCATGACTCGCTCTGTGGCAATGTATATTTATTACGCCTTTAAAAAGAGAGAAGAAGAAATGACATGATTATATAACTTTTCAAAAAACCTTAAAGTTACTCAAGGAAATGTCATGAGCCAATAATCTTTGTCTACTTTTTCAGTTATGAAATGTTGTGTCCATGACATTGGTCCCTCCCCTCTTTATTTTCGGTATTTTGTGTGTCGCAATTGTATGTATATACCTCCTTTGCAAACAGGCCGGTGGCCTTGCAGTAAAATATTTCTGAGTTCTGAGTTCTGAGTTCTCTCTTTCGTGTGTGTGTCTATGTGTGCATGCGTTTCCAGCGGCGAGGGCAAGGCGCATGAAGGGCCGTGCAGGGCTGGGGACCAGGGCTGTGGGTGCCTTAACGTGCGTCAGCCAGTGTGCGGTCAGGACCACGTGACCTACAGCAACCCCTGCACCTTGCACTGCCAGTCAGTGACTCCGGCTGCTGCTGGTGTTGTGCTTCCTGTTGTCTGTTGGTGTGGTGGTGGTGGTGGTGGTGGTGGTGGTGATTATAGTCATGGTCGTGGTTATGGTGGTGGTGGTGATGATGATGATGATTGTGGTAGTGGTGATGATGATAGTGGTGATGATGGCGGTGTTGGTGGTGGTGGATGTGGTGATTATGATGGTGGTGTTGATGGTGGTGGTGGAGATGATGGTGATGATGAAGGTGGTGATGATGGCGATGATGATGATGATGATCCTCCTCCTCCTCAACATCATGACAACAACTACTACTACTACTACCACCACCACCACCACTATTGCTGCTACTACTACTACTACTGTCATTGCATGTTTGTTGTTTTTCCTACTACTACTACCACTACTGCTGCTACTGCTACTACTACTGTCATTGCATGTTTGTTGTTTTTCCTACTACTACTACTACTACTACTACTACTACTACTACTACTACTACTACTACTGTCATTGCATGTTTGTTGTTTTTCCTACTACTACTACCACTACTGCTGCTACTACTACAGTCATTGCATGTTTGTTGTTTTTTTCCAGCGGCGTGACCAAGCGTCACGATGGACCGTGTGCAGTCCACAAGCCGGGCATGTCAGCCCCCTGTTTCCTCTGTCCGGCCTCCTATGTTCCCGTCTGTGGGGTGGATGGAAACACCTATGATAACGTCTGCTTCCTCGACTGCAGGTAGGTGTGTGTGTGTGTGTGTGTGTGTGTGTGTGTGTGTGTGTGTGTGTGTGTGTTGGATGGCAACACCTATGATAACGTCTGCTTCCTGGACTGCAGGTGTGTATGTGTGGGTGTGTGTGTGTGTGTGTGTGTCTGTGGGGTGGATGGAAACACCTATGATAACGTCTGCTTCCTCGACTGCAGGTGTGTGTGTGTCTGTGTCTGTGTAGGGGGGTGGAGAGAGAGTGAGAGAGAGAGAGAGAGAGAGAGAGAGATTCAGAAACTTTATTATTCAAGGATAAAGATTTTAGGCATTACCTGTTATTCCAGTCTGTCCTTG
>NC_134898.1:37724612-37727112 GCF_041734735.1 Babylonia areolata | reverse complement strand
TTACTCTCCCCCTCCCCCCCCCCACGCCCTCACCTCCCCCCCCCCACCTTCCCACCTCCCCACATCCCTCCCCGGAAATCATCGACCCGGGACCACAACATTGATCGATCTTCGATAGATTGATCGATCCAACGATCCGTAGCGCGTGTGTGATTGACTGGTCCGGGCCAGTCTGCCGTGACTGCTGTGGGGGGTGGGGGGTGGGGGACGGGGGGAGAAGGGGGTGGGGCGCTTCAATGGCTGTCACACCTGGCTGAGCACAGGCTTCCTCAACTCGCTGGTTGGCTGTTTGCCTGTGGGTGATTGTGAGGTTTTTGTGCAGCGTCGTTAGTTTTGGTGCACCTGAAAATTTTGTCGCCCGTGGTTTTTTTTTTCTTTGTGTGTGTGGGGGGGGGGGGGGGGGAAGAGGGGTGTATGTGTCTGTGCGTGTGTATGTGATAGTGTGTATGTCTAAGTGTGTGTGTGTGTGTGTGTGTGTGCTTACATGTGTATACGTGTATGTGATAGTGTGTATGTGTGTGTGTGTGTGTGTATGTGCGCGCGCGCGCGCCCGACCATCCTGATGTCTGTCTGATGAAAAAAAATATTGAATGCATATTGTATTTCCCTCATTGAAGAAAGAAAATCCATCTAATCCATCCATCCATTTATCCCTCCTCTCTCTCTCTCTCTCTCTCTGTGTGTGTGTGTGTGTGTGTCTGACTTCCCATCCGTCGTCGTCTGTCTGTCTGTCTGTGTTTATGGAGTTATGTTGTTAAAGAGATATGACTATTTGGAACATATAATACAGTTATGGACGTTTTTAGGTATTTCAAATTTCCATCAAAGGTTTAAATTATTTCCTTTCTCTTTTTTTTTCTTTTTCTTTCTTCTTTTTTTTTTAAACTGTTCATCAGATGAGCTATCCGTCACTGTGAAATGATGTTGTAAAAATTAAAAAAAACAAAAAAAAAAAAAATAAAAAAAACCGCATGCGAAAATTGAACAAAAAGTTTGCCTCGAGAGAACGGACATTATATTAAGATGTCGGCGTATCAACCAACCCCCATGGCGACAAAATATCCCAACGGCGACAATCTGACCACTGATATGACTGACGACAATTAAGCAGTCCCGTCACACTGGTGAACAGGCCGTGAAATGTTGGACCCATGACGTTCACGCTGGTGAAAAAGCCGTGAAATCTTGGATCAATGACGTTCACGGCCAAGTCTGTAATTTTTTCTTTTTTTGTGACCGGGATTTTTTGCAGTGTTAACTCTGGCTCAGTGAGGGAATCGTTTGAGCTCTGCCGTGTAGATCAAAAGGTTGTGTTGTGCGTGTGTGGTGGCTCAACTTTGTACGTTGTTGGTTGTGTTGAAGGCTCTTGTCTCTTCCTTCCCACGGTTGTTGGAGAGAGAGAGAGAGAGAAGGAAGAAAAAAAGTGGGTAAGTCTTCATTTGTTTGTCTCTTTTATTTTTGGTTGTTTTTTCTTTCGTTCATTTATCTGTTTATTTATGTATTTATTCATTCATTTATCTTATCTATGCATTTGTTTATTCAATTATTTGCTTCACTGTTTGTCTATTCATTTCTGTATCTATTTATTGATTTGTTTATTTATTTATTTGTTTATTTAATCATTTGTTTATTCATTTCTCCATTTGCTTATCTATTTATTTATTCAGTTATTTATCTATCTATTTCTTGATTGATTGGTTGATTTATCTGTATGTTTATCTTGTCTATATATTTGTTCATTCACACCTTCTTTCTCCGTTCTTTCTTCTCTTATCCATCCATTCATAATTCCTGCATGTATCCATCAACATCGTGTGTGTGTGTGTGTGTGTGTGTGTGTTTGAGGAGGGAAGGCTGAAGGATGGGTTAACAGAAGACTTTTGCCTTCCACGAACACCGAGAATGCTGATACGGTTCATCAGCTGTCATGTTGAAGTTGAAGTGCGACGTTGTGAGCACAGTTTTAGCATGAAGCTTGCTGATGCCCTTTTGTCTTTGTTTGCATTGCAATAATGTGTACTGCTGAACATTTAAAGTTATTGTATTGTATTGTATTGTATTGTATTTCTCTTTTTACCACAACAGATTTCTCTGTGTGAAATTCGGGTTGCTCTCCCCAGGGAGAGCGCGTCGCTAAACAAACTACAGCGCCACCCTTTTTTTGACTCACTTGTATAAACACAAGTGAGTCTATGTTTTAACCCGGTGTTCGGTTGTCTGTGTGTGTGTGTGTGTGTGTGTGTGTGTGTGTGTGTGTGTGTGTGTGTGTGTCCGTGTGTCTGTGTGTCCGTGGTAAACTTTAACATTGACATTTTCTCTGCAAATACGTTGTCAGTTGACACCAAATAAGGCATAAAAATAGGAAAAATTCAGTTCTTTCCAGTCATCTTTAAAACAATATTGCACCTCTGGGATGGGCACAAAAAATAAAAAAGAAGCCAAATTATATGCAAACTGCATTTACTGTTATATTTATATTATTTTTGTATTCTCTAAACTT
>NC_134898.1:37709612-37712112 GCF_041734735.1 Babylonia areolata | reverse complement strand
AACAAAAAACTGGGAATTTTATGTTATTTTATTTATTATTTTTTTTTATTTTTATTTTTTTTTTTGTCTTAACATTGTCTTAAAATTCTGCAAATGGAAATGTAACACACACACACACACACACGCACACACACACACACAGAGACACACACACACACACACATATATATATATATATATAGAGAGAGAGAGAGAGAGAGACATACATACATACATACATACATACATATAATATATATATATGACTCAGCTGCAATGACCTCTCCCACTGCCAGAAAAACCTATCAGAGATCAAGTGTATGAACATTTCAGGGATGGATTAGCGCTAAGCCTGCAGTGAGTGAGTGACTCAGACTGACCACACGTGGACAATGAAGGTACCCGGGTGAGCTGAGAGGGGTGGGGGGTGGGGGGTGGGTAAAAAGGTAAGGTGCAAGGAAGGTAAGGTTATAGAAGGGTGCGAAAAGGGGGCTGGGGGAGGGGAAGGGGGGGGGGAGGGGAGATAAACGAGCCAGCAGCTTAACTGTGAGTGTCTGGAACGTGCTGGGGAATGTATGTATGTATGTATGTATGTATGAGCATGAACATGCTCAACTGCGAGGACCTTTCCAAACTGTCGGAACCTTTGACACAAAGAGATCAACGTGTATAAATATATATATATATATATATATATTTAAAAAAAATTTCTTGAGGCCGATTAACCAAGCCCCCGCCCTCATCTCCCATCCCCGCCCACCCCCACCCCCCCACCCGCCCCCATCCCCAACTGACCCTTCCCGTCCCTCCACCCCCACCCCACCCCCACCCACCCCTCCGTCCGACACCCTCCAGGTAAGAGTGGGACTCACGGTGGGTATGAAGGCGACCCGAGGTGAATGGCGGAAAATAATGTACAGGGTGAGAAGGTTACGGTTTCATTGTGTGTGGGGGGGGCGGGGAGGGGGGGGTGAGGAGGGGGAAAGGGGGAAGGTGAGGGGGGGTGTCTGGGTGTCTGGTTGCGTGTCTGTGTTTGTGTATGGGTCTCTCTCTCCCTCTCTCCCTCTGTGTGTGTGTGTGTGTGTGTGTGTGTGTGTGTGTGTGTGTGTGAACTGGGAAATCGGACTTTTAATAACTGCAGCGAATTTGGGGAGAGAAAAGGAAGGGAGGGAGGGAGAAGGATTGGGAGGTGTGTGAGGGGGGGAGGGGGCAGGGGAGGGGGGACGGGGGAGTGGAGGGGAGACAGCAACGAGTTCCGGTCCCTTTTTGATGTGACGTGCATTGCACCAAACATGATCATAATATTGTGCATAGTCTGTCGGTTGCGAATGGACTGGGACTTGGCAGTGTCTGAGCTAAGGCGGTACGTGATGTCTGGGTGTTTCTGTACCTTGGGTTTTATTGTTGTTGAGGGGTTTTTTTGTTGGTTTTTTGGGTTTTGTGTGTGTGTGTGTGTGTGTGTGTGTGTTGTTATTGTTGTTGTTGTTGTTGTTGAGTGTGTGTGTGTGTGTGAGTGTGTGTGTTGTTGTTGTTGTTGTTGTTGATTGTGTGTGTGTGTTGTTATTGTTGTTGTTGTTGTTGAGTGTGAGTGTGTGTGTGTGTGTGGTTGTTGTTGTTGTTGTTGTTGTTGTTGTTGTTGTTGATTGTGTGTGTGTGTGTTGTTGTTGTTGATTGTGTCTGTGTGTGTGTTGTTGTTGTTGTTGTAGTTTCATAGAAACGTGAAGTTGGGTTCCGGTTGTTGTTTTTTGATTGCTTATTGTTTTTTTCTTGTTTTTTTTTTGTTTGTTTTTTTTGGGGGGTGGGGGTGGGGGGGTGAGTGTGTGTGGGGCGGGGGGAGGGTGGACTGTACGATGGTTGTAAGTTTTTTTCGGGTTGGGTTTTTGTGTTGTTGTTGTTGTTGTTTTACTACAAATCCAATGTAGGTTTTCAAGGCTTGATCAGTGCGTTGGGTTTATTCATAGTTTAGGCATCGGCTTAGCTCCTTTTTTCTTTCTTTTAAGGCAGAGGTGGTGTAGCGTGTATGGATGTCTTTGTCTTGTTTCTCTTTCTGTCTGTCTGTCTGTCTGTCTGTCTCTCTCTTTTGTATATAAGTTCTATGTTTCTGTTTGCACATGCTTGTGTAATTTTGACGTTGGTGTTGTGAATTGACTCTCGCTTCTTTTATTTATTTTATTTTTTCTCAATTATTATTCTTGCCCAGAGGGCTGGATGTAAACTAGTTCTTTGTGCTTACTCCTTTACCCTCGCAAAATAATATTTCTTTCTACTGCGCTGTATTCCTCTGGGAGAGCGACCTTCGACGTTCTTATCCTAACCTTTTGGATGATCGGTTGTTTTCAAAGCATGTGATAAAAGTACTACTACTACTACTACTACTACTACTACTACTACCACCACTACTACTGCTGCTGCTGCTGCTGCTGCTACTTCCTGTTCCTCCTCTTCCTCCTCCTTCTCCTCCTCCTCTTCTTCTTCTAGCTTATTGTCCATTGCTCTTTCTTGTTTTTGTTCTTCTTGTCTC
>NC_134898.1:37702112-37704612 GCF_041734735.1 Babylonia areolata | reverse complement strand
TAATCAGAATCATCTAATACTCTGAAATTGCATGTATCCACATCAACGTTTTTCACAGGCTTGGCATACATATATCCCTAAATGTCATCAATATGTTCATCGTTTTACTGAAAAGATTTTTCATACTGTTATTTGCTATCACACACGCGTATCAAGATGTATTCTTCTTCGCTAATTAGTTATCCCTGTGTCTGCGCTTAATTGAATGAAAAATACATTCAGCTACAGAACGAGATCTTTGTTTATGTATACCGTCTAACAGAATGTTCATCTGTACATTGACATTCAAACCAAGAAACTTTTTTTTTCTGAGAGCGTTAACTCTCTCCATACGAACGGCGAAAGAGACGACGTTAACAGCGTTTCACCCCAATTACCATCATCAAAATATTGCAAGCGGAAGGCTCTTATACTGAAGAGGTGAATGTTGACAAAGAAAACCACAATTCTGACGACGGAAGCTAAAGGTTGGGTCATTGAGACACCCACTGGACATCCGAGGGGTCTGTGTAGAGGAGAAGAGAGGACTGGCCGTACTGAGTGAGTTAAACACAGAGACAGAGAGAGAGAGAGAGAGAGAGAGAGAGAGAGAGACGGAGTCAACACAAACAGATTTTTATTCGCCAACATTTTTACCCCATAACTAACAGGCCACCACATAAATCATCGTTTTTGAATGATCCTTCAGGTGCATCTATCGGATGCGCTAAGCCCAACTCTTTACACAGACATCAATCACATGAATGGCCATTTCAATAACCATCCATCAGCCGAGAGGCTTTAGTTTCCCCCCCCCCTCACACCCTCCCCCTCCTCTAACGCACACAGCCACACTCCCCATTCCCCCACCCTCTCCCATCAAGTGACAAAGAGCATAATGACGGTATTAACTCCGGGGGGGGGGGGGGGGGGGGGGGGAAGAGTGACGCGCGCGGTTCTTTGTCATGCGTCGCGGCACCGAACTCTGTCTGTCTGTCTCTCCCTCTCTCTCTCTCTCTTCCCTCTCTCTGTGTCTCTCTTTCCCTCCCTCTCCCTGTTTCTCTCTCTCTCTCTCTGTCTTCCCCTCTCTCTCTCTCTCCCTCCCCCCTCTCTCTCTCCTTCTCTCTGTTTCTCTCTCATTCTGTCTCTTTCTCCCCCACCCCCTCTCTCCCTCTCACACTCCCCTCCCCCCCTCTCTCTCTCCCAACAGCGGAAGTGGTCGAGTTCTGTCCTTCACACAGTTCACATCACACAGCCGTTAACAGTGGAGACAAGACCTCAGACTGTATTGTATTGTATTGTATTGTATTGTGTTATGAAAGACCGAACTCCACCACTACACAGTACAAAGCAATACAAGGCAAGGCAATGCAATGCAGTGCAATACAATTTGATACATTACAATACAGTGCAGTGCAGTGCAGTGCAGTACAGCACAATACAGTACAGAACGGCGCAATACAATGCACTATACAGCACAGTACAGTACAATACAATACAATGCAAGGCAATATACAGTGCAATGCAACACAACACAATGCAATACAATAGAATACAATGCAATACGATACAATACAATACAATACAGTGCAATGTAATATACCATTCACTGCAATGTGATACGATACGATACGATACGATACGATACGATACGATACAATACAATACAATACAATACAATACAATACAATAATCATCAGTGGTGTGTCCTGGTTGGTGGAAGGCTACATGTGTCCTGGCTGGGTGTTCGTGGGCATGACTATGTGTATCTGACAATGAAAAGGTTAAAGCTTTTGGTGTGTGTGTGTGTGTGTGTGTGTGTGTGTGTGTGTGTGTGTGTGTGTGTGTGTGTGTGTGTGTGTGTGTGTGTGTGTGTGTGCGTGTGTGTGTGTAGTCGAATTCATGATTTCACTTTCACATTGGCTCGCCTGGAAATGAAAATTTGCTTATTAACCAATGGCTGGCACTTTTGATTTTCTTTCTCTCTTTCTGTCTTTCCGTTTTCTTCCGATCTACCGTCCTTAGTTTCTTCATTCCTTTTCAAATATGCCCAAGATTTCTTCCACGTTATCGGCGTTCCCCCACCCCCACCTCCACCCCCAGCCCGCTTATATGTAAACTGGCGGATTTTTTTTTTTAATTTTTTTTTTACCGGTGTCAGACAAGTAGTTTACTGCTCAGCTCTTAACATTAATTTCAGCCCATCCCAGGCTGTGTCTGTGTCGGTCTGTGGTTTTTAGACACAGACACAGCACGCACGCCAGCACGTACACACACGCTCGCGCGCACGCACACACACACGCACACAAGCACGCACGCATACACACTCACAGACACACAGACACACACAGACACATACAGACACCCGTGCGCACGCACGCATGCACGCACGTACACACACACATACACACAGAGGCACGCACGCACGCACACACACGCACACACACGCACACACACACACACACACACACACACACACACACACACACACACACACACACACACACACACACACACACAC
>NC_134898.1:37549612-37692112 GCF_041734735.1 Babylonia areolata | reverse complement strand
CCCGGACGTGTTTCCCCGGGGCCAGCCGGTGGAGGTGAAGAAGCCGGCCACGCCCACCTACAAGGACTACCCGCAGGCCTACTGGGAGCTGAGGTCGGCCACGGTGCAGGACCCCAGCGACCTGAAGGATGACATGATCGACAGGGACCGCTACCGCCTGCAGCAGATCTCCTCGCTCAGGCTGAAAGCCATGAACCGCGAACTGGCGGCCAGCAAACTGGACTCCTACAGGAAATGGCAGCAGCAGATGCTGGCCACCTCCCCGACTGTCCCGGGAGGAGGAGTCAGCGCTAAGCAGGACTCGGCCCGGGGTTCTGTGACGCCTTCCATTACCGGCCCCGGTCTGTCGGCCAGGGCTGGGAAGCAGCAGAAGCTGTCCGTGGAGGTTCCTGTTCACAACGACGACCACCTCGCTGTTGCCGCCACCTCCATCAGCCCCAGCCTGAACCCGCTCATCAAGAAACGCATGGAGAGCAGCAGCAAGGTCGTGGGATCGTCACCACACGGCACCAGCGCCAACAGCTGCGTCACAGAAGATGAGTTCCGTCGTCGGCAGAAGATCGAAGCCGTCGCGAAAGGAGAGCTGAATCACGAACCGGAAGGCAAACCCGTCCGTGCCACAGTGGTGAACCTGTGCATTGAGCCGGACCGTTCCAGCAACAGCACCACCTCTGAGGTATACACAGGCATCAGGAGGATCACGGTCGGCCCCCGCCCGCTGTCTGACATGGCCGGCAGAACCCAGCACTCCCTCCACGACCAGGAGCAGCCAAGTCAGGCCCACGTCCCCAGACCTCCGGGAAGCGTGTCCGTGGCCAGTGTCAACGCGACGCTGGGGTCCTCCCAGAGCCACCGCTTCGCCAGGGTCCTCTCCGCCCCCGCGGAAAGCCTGGCGGACGGCTCCGCTGTCATGGGCGAAGACCTGACCGACAGCGACTCCAGCGTGTCCAGCAAGAAGATCCTGAAGAAGTTCACCAAGCTGCAGGTATTCAGTGAGAAGTACCCCCCGCCCGGGGACCAGACCTCGGGGCAACCTTGGGACGTGGTGAGCGTCAAGCCGACAGAGAAAGGTCCGTACCTCCCTCAAAGCAGACCGCCCACCTACAAACTGGACTTGAAGGCGTACCCGACGCGTCACCACAGCTTCATGGGTCGGGGTGGTGGTGGTGGGGAGGAGCTGGGTGTGATAGCAGAGGGGGGTGACGGTCACCCGTTTTTCGCCAGTGAGCGTGGCCTGATGCCTCCTCCTCACCTGAGGAATTCATCGCCCAGCAGGTCGCCCACCCCGTCCCTCAGTTTCCACTTCAGCAACGGGGAGGTGATTGTGTCCAGACAGAGCAAAAAGTCCGAACTAACGTGATTATCGTCTGTTTAGATTTTTTTGCGACTGAGCCGTGTGATACACACTTGAAAAAACAACAAAAAACTGTTTTGATACTTGTGGTACTTTCATTGTTGGCTGTGATTAATTCCCTGGCATTAATAGAATGTGTGTGTGTGTGTGTGTGTGTGTGTGTGTGTGTGTGTGTGTGTGTGTGTGTGTGAGAGAGAGAGAGAGAGAGAGAGAGAGAGAGAGAGAGAGAGAGAGAGATTTGCAGGACAGATATCTAACCATCGTCTCTTTCGACTCACTTTGTGTTTAAGTGTAGTGTATCAGTCAGCACGCTTTGACGCCTCAATCTTATTGAAAAACAACAACAAAAACAAAACAAAACAAAAAACAACTGAAACTTGTGCATGTTTGTTTGTCACCAGTGAGTATGACCCTGTCTGTGATATATTTACGCGTACAAAGATGACAATAATATTAAACCTGCTGGCTGGCTGTTCTGTTCGTTTGCATAGCAAGCCCATTATTCTGTGGAGCAGTCTCGTTTGCATAGCAAGCCCATTATTCTGTGGAGCAGTATCGTTTGCATAGCGGGCTCCTCATTCTCTGGAGCAGTCTCGTTTGCATAGCAAGCACATTATTCTCTGGAGCAGTATCGTTTACATAGCAAGCCCATTATTCTCTGGAGCCATCTTGTTTGCATAGCAAGCTCATTATTCTCTGGAGCAGTATCGTTTACATAGCAAGCCCATTATTCTCTGGAGCCATCTTGTTTGCATAGCAAGCTCATTATTCTCTGGAGCAGTCTCGTTTCCATAGCAAGCCCATTATTCTCTGGAGCAGTCTCGTTTCCATAGCAAGCCCATTATTCTCTGGAGCAGTCTCGTTTGCATAGCAAGCCCATTATTCTCTGGAGCAGTCTCGTTTGCACAGCAAGCCCATTATTCTCTGGAGCAGTATCGTTTGCATAGCACGCCCTCATTCTCTGGAGCAGTCGCGTTTGCATAGCAACTCCATTATTCTCTGGAGCAGTCTCGTAGGGCTTTGAAGTGCAGTTGAACGGGAACGGTTGGAAAGAATCTTTTTTTTTTTTTGATGGTCAAGTTGATCAGGGATTGGGTCTTCAGTGATTCATGAAGGTAGCGTTGGTTTCAGGAGGTGTGGTGAGTCCTGGATGGACTGTGTTTTTGGATCAGTCCTCCTTCCTTTTAATTAATTCCGTCTTCAGAATGCAGAATGATTACGCTGCTCCCGTCCCCACCCCCACATTTCGTGGACATATAAATATTATTTTATCTATAAGCCCGTGCCTACAATCACATATATCCCCTGCCCCCTAGCCCCCCCCCCCCCTCCCCCCCTCCTTCCTTCATTATTTCTAACCTTGTATTAATCGACGCGCTTGGGCTAGCTCATAAAGGTTCAGCACTTTATTATATACTTTCATCAGGACTTTTGTTGTTATTTGGGGCGTATTAGTATTATTCAGGGTGTACCTTACGATGAACAAAACCACATGTTTGAGTCTGCTGTGACTTGCGAAGTAGATTTGTATTTGTATTTCTCTTTTTATCATAACAGATTTCTCTGTGTGAAATTCGGGCTGCTCTCCCCAGGGAGAGCGCGTCGCTACACTACAGCGCCACCTACTTTTTTTTGGTTTTTGTATTTTTTCCTGCGTGCAGTTTTATTTCTTTTTCCTATCGAAGTGGATTTTTATACAGAATTTTGCCAAGAAAAACCCTTTTGTTGTCGTGGGTTCTTTTACGTGCGCTAAGTGCATGATGCACGCGGGACCTTGGTTTATCGTCTCATCCGAATGACTAGCGTCCAGACCAGCACTCACGGTATAGTGGAGGGGGAGAAAATATCGGCGGCTGAGCCGTGATTCGAACCAGCGCGCTCAGATTCTCTCGCTTCCAAGGCGGATATGAAGTGACGGTGTCATCAGTGCTCAGTAATTGGTATGTTCTGTGTGAAACTTATTTGATCAACTGTAGCTGTTGGGTGGTTGTTTTTTCCACCTTCCGTCAGTATTATATTATCACATAAAACACGTGCCTCGTCGGTACATAAACTGTTGTGTTGTTCTTCGTGCTCATAAGATTGTGGAAAAGGATATATATATATATATATATATATATATAGAGAGAGAGAGAGAGAGAGAGAGAGAGAGAGAGAGAACAGATGACTAGGTTAATCAATTTTATTTATTGAGGGAAATACAATAATTATGCATTCAGTGCTTTTCAACGATTGGGGTTTTCTGTTTATAAATAGGTATATCCTAACAATGACAGAATGACAATATGTGTAGATAGAAGTATGCACAAAAAGCGTGAGGCTATTCTGCTTTACAGATATGAAAAAAAAGACAAAAAAAAAAACAAACAAAACTTTTAATTTGAAACGAAATAGATAAATAAGATTTTAAAGGAAATTAAAGTAAAAAAAAAAACCCCAACTTGTTGATGACTGTTGTGATTGGAAAAAAAAGTAATCTGTTTACACCAACTGACATGGGAAGAGAACATTTTCTATAAAACTGTGCACAGAAAATCTGTTGCCTTTTCAAATATATCGATTACACACACACACACACACATACATACACGCACAGCACATTAACATTAACACACTAGCACACATGCATTTGTAGATGGATGCATGCGTAATGTGTTAATCTCGATGGTTCCGACCAGAAAGGCATGTTTGTCGTTGTTGTTGTTTTTACATTATCATTTTTCCATACCAAGAGACTGTGCTCTGAAGTACTCCATGTCCCTGCTTAGTAATCAAATAAGTAATAAATGACAAGAACAAGTGGCTGGCTTATCCGACTTGAGGGCTGGGAGGAGCATGCACTTACTGACTTAGCGCATGCAAAAGAACTCACGGCATCAAAGGGGTTGTCTATGGAAAAAATTCTGAAAAAAAATCCATTATAATATTTGTGTATACACGTGAACGCGTGACTGAAACCTGATTTGAATGACAAAGGAAACGAATGATGAGCGCCAAAAGGCAGCTGTCAACTGGCTCTACCCAGGTTGGCAGCGTGTTGTGCAAATGACTGTGGAGGAGAAAGAGAAACATCCGTAGGTGATGGGGGGTCGGGGGGAGGGGGGGGGGGGACCCGGGGAAGCACTGTCTCCACCCGCCCTTGGAACAATCCTTGCACCACCCTTGGAGGCCTGCGCTGTGTTCACGCCATTAAGAATTCAAGGGACATAACTGCTCCCGAACACAGGCAAAAGAGACCACAGGATGCAACTCGCGACAGCCTTAAAAGAAGTATCCCCATGGGTGTACCAGCCAGTATTTCATGACTGCAGAGCCCACAGGCAAAAGACACCCCCCCTCCCCCCAGCTGCCGAGCACACCCCACAGACCAAACAGCCCCTGCCCGCAGACAGATGAAGACAGTGCCACTCCAGACACAGCCATACGGTCTTATGTGCCCTCAAGAGAGAATCCCAAGTTGTAGTCTTTCCCACTGTCAACATGACTTTCCCTGTGGTCACTGGACCTTTCTCCAGGGTCAGCCTAGTCCAGGCAAAGAAGAAAGAGAAACACCAGTATGTGCTGGGGAGGACCCAGAGAAGCACTGTCTCCACCTGCCCTTGGAACGATCCTGCACCACCCTTGGAGGCCTGCGCCTCGAGTTTGCTCTCTGATAATGATAATCCAGAATGGCTTTGTTGGTGCAAGAGCGTAGGTGGCTGTTCAGATGATCCTTTTCCACTGAAACCTTTCCTAGACGTAGGACAGAGGTGGGAAGTTTGGTTTTGGTGCTTTTCGAATGATGACGATCGTGATGGGTCCTGCACTTTTAGTCAGTCTATCATAAACAAGGTTCTCAAATAACTGACCAAAAAACAAAACAGCCCCCCCCCCCCCCCCCCCCCGCCCCCCCTGAAAAAAAATCCATACTTTTACTAAACCAGACTGGACATTTTCCATACAAAACACAACGCCAAACCAACTCGAAAATTCATTCATTCATCTCCTACACTGTTGACAAAAGCAACTGGCAGATATTCCCATTACTTAGTTTCCCACAGATCACTTTAATTCTAATGCATCAAAGCTTTTTGTTGAATGGTACTTGTCAACAGTTTATGAAAAGTCCAATACTTTTCCAGACGTTGTACAGCTGAACACATATTTTTTCAAGGCTTTTCCAAATGATTCTATAATTTTTCCAGGACTTTTCTCTATTTCACCCCCTCATCCAGGACTGGACGAAGCATGTTGACTCTGTGATGGTCTCGAGTATCAAGCACAGCATCATACTGCATTGTTCTTTTACAGAATCCCTAACATGGATTAGTCCCTAGACTCCTATCATCAATTCAAATTTTCATTTTGTGATGAATGAGAAACAATATGCCAACTAGCTTCCCAACACACTGTAGAATGGTGCAGGTTTTCTGATGTTGCAAACTGTGAGGAATAGGTTTGAAACTTCCGCTAAGCTTGACGAAATGAAAAACAGTATGTAATGTGACAAATAATGTTCAGATTAGATGGTTGGAAATCTGTCAAGACTTCGATTCAACAGTTAACTAAAGTCCAAAGAGTAACAGTTTTTGTTTCTTTTTAAAAGATGGGGGAAACAAATCTCTTGTGTGCTTTTGTGACTGAACTCTGCATGCAAATGTGCAAGTTCAGGTGAATGCAAACATTCATGTGAATATCATGTTCATGCACAACTATCAGTCTCTTTGAGAACAGGACAATTGTGTGTTCGTTTTCACCACCCTTAAACAAAACAAAAAGTCCAAACACACGGATCTATCACTCTAACACATGAAGGACACACAACTGAGTAAAAATTCCTTTGTTTAATTGTGTTTAAAAGAAAAAGAAAAAAAAGATACATGCAACCCATCACCGGAATGGTGTAACACAACAAATCACAACACATCACCCTAACAACAAACAAGCATAACATTTCACATACTGATTGTGTCTCACATGCATCATAACCACCACAAACAAACGCATCATTCTGACATAACACCCTGGTTGCCCGTCTCTCACAAACACCACCACACATCATCATAAAATCCATAACACCAATCTCTTTCATGCTTCATTCTCGTCATCATCCTTTCTGCAGTTTTCATATAGTGATTGTACACGCATTATCTTCATACCAAAGCATCGTAACACACATCACTGTCAAAACACAAGAACACCTTTCCAATACCCCCACTCTGAGTCTCACTCACATAATCACCACAAAACAGTTCTGTATACTATGATACAGATACTAATGTAGCATCATCCTTTTTTTCCTCATAAGAGCATCGTTACACACACTGTTACACACATTTCGAGGAGACCCTAAACCAATGTCCCATGTGCAGAATGCACTTAGCACATGTAAAAGAACCCACAGCATTATAAGGTTTATCCCGAGCAAAATTTTGTTAAAAAAAACCAAACCACTTTGATTAAAAAAAAAGACAACCCCAAAACAACAACAACAACAAAACTTGCAAGAAGGTAAAAAAAAAAAAAGATAATAAAAAAATAAAATAAAGGGTGGTACACTGCCCGTAGCAATGCGCTCTCTCTGGGAAGAGCAGCCCAAATTTCACACAGAGAAATCTGTTGTGACAAAATAGTAATAGACTAACACAACACAATACATCACCCACATGCCCATTTCTCATCAGATCATCTAACACATGAGGACCAGCTCATCCTAAATGCCTATTCTTTCAAACATCGTCACAACAAACGTAACATCCTCACCACCGCATCTCTTAAGTATACAGCACCAAAGCATCAGATCGAAACATCCCCACCGTCCATCGTCACACAAATTATGAGGTCATCATCATCATCATCGTCATCATCACAAGGTCCATGCCTTCCCCATGCATACAGACTCCAGAGTCCCCATACACGGCCCGAACCAAAAAAAACCAACAACAAAGGACGCCTCAGCACTGCCAGTCACAGACACAAGGAAGGTGATTCGTCTCTCGGCGTCAACACATTTTAGGATGCCATTTTGGTTTGAGACAACTTGACAAGGCTGTACTCTCAAAACCCAGCGTCAAAAAGGCTGAGACACAGACAGACATCTGCAGTTTTGGTCAGGAAACTTGAGCATCACCCAGAAAAAACACATCAGTGAAGTGGATGACCCCTGACTGTGTGGTCCCAGTCTTTCCATTTGAGCCCAGAGAACACTCACCTCTAGGCATGAGCCGTCATGGGGCCGAAAAACACCATCCTCTGCAGGGTGTTGAATCTGAATCTCCTAGTTATCAGTCCCTGATGCTAAAAACTTTGTCATGGTGACTGGCGTCAGGTTTTGGCAAGATTACCTTCTAATCAAAGTCCGGCTGGCCATAAAAGGTCCAGGACTAAAAAACCACATCAAGCATAAAACAATGGGAAAAGAAAGTAATCAATGAAAAAAATTCTACATGATCAGAAATGGTAGTCATGAGGGAAAAGAAGAAGAAGGGAAAAGAAGAAGAAGGAAAAAAACAAGAAACTTACACACCGCGAAACTTCTACAAAATATAAAATGACAGAACCAAAAAGATCAGTTTTAAAAACATTCTTTTTTTTTTTCAAATCAAATATTCAAAATTATCTAGTAAAAGTCATAAAAATTGAAAACACCTACATAATACAAACTGGGAGTAGAATGAAAACAAAGACAAATGAAACATTATAAAACATTATTAAAAAAAAAAAACCACCTCTGCACAACAGAAAATAACAGAACAATGACAAAGAAAATAGTTATTGTAAAAAACAACAACAAAAAACGCTAAATAACAGAAAATGACAAAAATAAAAATGGTCATTGTGAAAACCACTACACACCAGAAAATGACCAAAAAATTGACACCATTCAAAAAAAAAATAAAAAAAATAAAAAATAAAATCCAAAAACAACAACAAAAAACATAAAATCATATACCCACTTGAAACTGACAGAACACTGACAAGGAAAGTAAGCAAGATAAATCCTCTACAATAACATAGTAGAGAATGACATTCTTCAAGAATGAACCAAAAAAGAAACTTAAACACTGCACTAAAAACCTGTATTAAAAAACAAACATAACTGTGAACATGTACGTTGCACGAAAGAATCTCCATGGAGCAAGCAGTTAATCATGTAGGCCTAATGAAATACTTATGCCATGACTTCATCTGTATTACAATTAATACTGAGAAGCTCCTTCTAAGGTTTACATCTGGAGCATTTTACCTTTCAAAAAAAAAAGGGGGGGGTAGGGGTGGGTGGGGGTAGGACAGGAACAGCCTGCCAGTCAAAAGCTACTGTTATATATGCAATTTTTATCTTCCCGTTTCACCTCCCCAATACACACAAAACTGTTGCAGATATACCCTAAATCCCTCCCCAACGCACATAAAAAAAAGTGCATGCATGGTAAAAACACTGAGAGAGGTGTGTGTCATCACCTTCCCCAAAAACAACCCTCCAAGTCCTGCCGCATCTCGTATAGCTTCCTTTGTTCTAAGAGATACTGAACAGACTGCCTTTGTTCCAAGACAACCAGAACAGATTGCTTTTGTTCTAAGAGAACCAGAACAGAGTGCTTTTGTTCTGCGGGGAACTGTGGGCGATGCATTCTGCAACTGGTCAAATGTGTAAGTTTTATCACAAACTGACAAAGTTCAGCAGTGGCACATCAAGTCATTGACTGATGAATGTGAATTCTTCTAATTTTGATGGTGTGACCACCCTGAAACATGTGACTAAAAACCAAGCCTAAAACCAAACCTGTGTGCCAAAGAGCACACAATCCTAATGGATGGCTGATCTGTGCTGCACTTTAGATGGAGTAAGCAAACATGTCCTTTCCTAAGTGGACATCACTTGGAACTATTGGCATTTATTCATAAGCTTAGTGAGAGCTGTATGATCAATGGGAGCTAGCTGGCCTTTGGGGACCATCCCCGTGCCGACTGTCCCAAAAACCTCTTGGCCAACAGAGTGGGGGTGTAACCTGGGCAAGACTTTCTCTACTGTAATCCAATTCTAGCTTAGATGGTAGAGACAGCAGTTCCCTCCTCTGCTGTCCTGGCAGTCTTAGTTGGACATGACTGCCTATCATACATATATACATACATCAGATATTGTTTTGGCAAGACAGTGCTTTGAGGAAAAACAGCATACATGTTCATGACTAGGTGATGAGCTTTTTGAAAGACAATCCCTTTCATTTGAAATCTGCCAGAAGAACCCCTCTCTCCCCAATCACTAAGCAAAAAATTACCTGTGTCATCTTCTGAAGAAGGCAGCAACTCATAGTCACACAAGTGTTCTTTCATCTTTTCCAATCTATGTTTGGATTGAGACAACAATAAATTCATCCCGAGTTGGCACAAGTACATATGGCTGGTCAGTGGTGTGCACATAAAAATGACAGAATCCTAGAAAAATTTCACTTCACACATTCACTTAACTAGTGCTCATCATGCACTGTTTCACAAATGGATAATGCACAGATGTTTAAAGGGGAGGAAAGAATAAAGCAGTGAAATGTGTAATCTTGTAAATTAATCTAAAATACTGGAGAGTGGTAAAAATAAATGTAAAGAAACTAATACTGCTTGATTCAGTTGCCCCTGAATAACTGATGGGACAGTTTACAGAAATGTTGCCTTTTCATCATTCTGTACGCTTTTCTTGTGTTTTGAAGCAGTGAATAAAAAACAATGCTGTCTTTAAAGAGATGCAGCCAACCACAAACAGACAATTAAAAAAACCCAGCTAAAATACTTCACAAACACTTTTTTTTTGTTGCGGCCTTTCAACCAATAAGCTAAGACTGGAGGAAGTTTCTAGGTTTATTTTTCTGTTTGGTAAAAAAAAGATATTTATCTGTATTATACAAGGCATGCAAGCTGACTGGTGCTATTAACTCTTCGCTGCCAAGTTTCTGTGTGAAAAACTCTCTTCAGTGCTAAATATGTCAGACTCCACTCTCTCAGTCGCATAATTCAGTTCATGTCAAAACAACACAGTGGACTTGTTCACTTCAAACTCTGCCAAGGAGGGAAGGATTGTCTATGTCTTACTGTATGGGAAAGTTGGCTGCAGCTGTGAAGCTTGTTACAATGTGACAAATGGTCCATTCAACATGATCCCTTGATGTCAACTCAAGTGACCTGTCTAGTTGACTGAAGTCACCTATGGTGGCGAAAGAGTTAAACATTAGTGGTTGGACGTTGTGTGCTTTTGTCAGAGGATGATCTGCTCCACTTATTTGCTATTCTAGATAGCATCCACTTAATAAAAAAAAAAGAAAAAGAAAAAAGAAAGAAAAAAAAGTTTTGCTTGTGGAACTTCAACTTCTTAGTTCATTTGCCTTCTTTTAACAATGCACTTGTTTTTATAACATCAATTCATTCAATCGTGTAAAACTGTTTTGGGATAAAGAGCTTAAACACACAAATACAATGCACAAAAGACATATACTTGCAGTCTATAGTTTTCATCACCTCACATAATATATAATTTATCAGGCTACAAGGTCCTAACTTCTGACCCGCTTGATTTACAAACAGGTCAGGCATCTGCCTTTATTTTCCCCCCTTCCTTTTCAGAAAATCTTTTTAAAAAGCTGACGCAGTGTACTGTGTGTCATACATGTATCGGTTTATATAAATACATGCTCTGGCACTTCCTTCAAACTGAAACCCATGTGCCTCCTTGTCTCAATCCTCAAACATACTTCAAAGTCCTGAAACTGAAACTCACATGCCTCCTTGTCTCAATCCTCCAACACACTTTAAAGTCCTGAAACTGAAACTCACATGCCTCCTAGTCTCAATCCTCCAACACATTTTAAAATCCTGAAACTGAAACTCACAAGCCTCCTAGTCTCAATCCTCATACTTTAAAGTCCTGAAACTGAAACTCACATGCCTCCTAGTCTCACTCCTCAAACATACTTCAAAGTCCTGAATACTGCACTGGCGATTGACAAACTGCACATAGGGTTGGCAGTGCCTTCACAACACAGAGCTTGTTTAAAAAGGACAGAACCATCACCAGGCCCTGTCTGTCACACAACTGTCAGGCCCATTTAAGAAAAAGTACACAACAACAAAAAAGTGAATAATTATAGCAGTTCCACATTTAAAATGGTGACAACAATAATACTTAATAGCACTGTCTTCTCACATTTTGAGTAGTGAGAGGAAAAAAAAAAAAAAAAAAATGTCTTCTGCAGTTCACACAAAGATGTTCACCAGAAACAGCAAGTAAAATCGCAATTTGGAAAAAAAAGAGAAAAAAGTTGTACCTTCGTATGAGATTTATGACCTAATATTGTACTGATTCTATACTGACCACACCATATTTGTTCAATACGTTGTGTATGTGTGCATGCAAACATAAAACTTATTAAAAGATGTGCAAAGGCAGGTGTGTACACCATGTGTGTGTGTGTGTGTGTGTGTTCGATTTCATTTAATGTCTATCCACATTAAGTGATATTAGACTTAAAAAAAAAAAAAAAAAAAAGAAGAAAAAAAGGGGGTATGGGAGGGGGGGAGGGTAGGGAGGGAGGAGAGAAAGGGTAAGGTGTGTGTGTGTGTGTGTGTATGCGTGCGTCTGCGTGTGCGTGTGTGAGCATGCATATGTTTTAGATTTAACACACCATCTTTTGACTGTTCTGCAGGTAATCTGCATGGCCATGTATATCATAGATTTCACCGAGATGATACAAGTGATTCTGGAATCTTCTGATTCCCAGAGAGCTGACCCATATTAAAATGACACAGGTCCAACACTTCTGGGTTCTTTGGAATGATTCATTCCGGCTCCACCACCCACTTCGTGGAACTGGGAATGACAGGATAAAATTCAACATATCAAAATAATAAAACAAAACAAAATGAACAACAACAAAAAAGCAGTCTTGTAATATATCATAAAAGGAAACAGCAAGTAAACCACTGCTCTGAAATCTGTTAATACCCGTAAAAGTCAAAACAGTGGTTTCAAGGCCATGTTTCACACACGGTATACATGGTAATGCACACACACACATACAAACACATAGTAAACCTTTGTAAGCAGCCATGATGTGGAGTATCACAGCAGCAATCTTTGTGTATACATCACTAGAAAGGATGCTCCTTGGTGAGATTCATCACAATCATTGTTGACTGGTGTCATGTAAAGTGCTAAGCTTCTGCATCCAGCACGCTTACTGTAAGGCCTGAAACAAAGCAAGCAGGGGGCTTCCAGTGACCGTCTAAAAAAAACAGTTGTCCTAACATAAAAGATCAGATGCATCTTTAGTTTACTGTCTGTTAATTCACAGAAATTTGTCTTTTGCCTCAAGAAGTATATACTTTTGAATGAATGAAGCACAATCACTAGAACATGAACATTCATCAACATATATAAGACAATATATTCATCAACTTATGCAACACAATAACCTAAGTAATTTAGTCAATGTTGTCAAGGTATGGAAAACCACAGTCAACCATAACCCTGCCTTGAGAAAAAACAACAACAAACTTTTAGAGCTACAGAAACACCTATAATAAATATTTAACAAGAAAGGCAAGGCCTTCAAGACTCACTTGTGATACACTTTTAAAAAAATCCATGTTTTTATGTATTGAGTATAATGCATTTACTGTTATATTTATATTTTTTGTATTCTCTAAACTTGGCACTTTGATCTGATATTCGACCCAACAAAGGATCTGTCATTATTATCATTTTTTGTTCAAACAGGAACTTCTTTTGCTAAGCATGGAAGTTTTATTTATTGCAAACGCTTTGGTGTAGATAGCAGAACAAGGGAAATTACTCTGCTGGGGAACTTAGTTTGCTTTAAAATGATCTTTCTCATCTTAAACATTACATTTTGAAATTATACTCAATACATAAAAAGCTTGGATTTTTTTTAAAAAGTGCATCACAAGTGAGTCTTGAAGGCCTTGCCTCTCTTGTTTCAAAATGTAATGTTTAAGATGAGAAAGATCAGTTTGAAGCAAATTAACTCCACTAGCATTACAGAGTAATTTCCCCTTTTTACGATCTGCACCAAAACGTTTGCAAAATAAATAAAAATTCCATGCTTAGCAAAAGAAGTTCCTGTTTGAACAAAAAATGATAATAATGACTGCTCTAGCTGTTGGGTCAGAATATCAGATCAAAGTGCCAAGTTTAGAGAATACAAAAAATATAAATATAACAGTAAATGCAGTTTGCATATAATTAGGCTTCATTCTTTATTTTTTTGTGCCAATCCCAGAAGCGCAATATTGTTTTAAACAAGATGACTGGAAAGAACTGGATTTTTCCTATTTTTATGCCAAATTTGGTGTCAACTGACAAAGTAGTTGCATGCAGAGAAAATGTCAATGTTAAAGTTTACCACGGACACACAGACACACACAGACAACCGAACACCGGGTTAAAACATAGACTCACTTTGTTTACACAAGTGAGTCAAAAAGCAACAACCAACCAACCAACCAAACAAAACAAAACAAAACAAACAAACAAACAAAAATTCTGAGAATTTGTGTTCAATTTTATTTTTGCCCTGAAGAACCTTTCTTCTCCAGTTTACTAATCAGTTTGTTACTAAGGTTTTGAAATCAATGGATTATGGATGTTTTGAATCATCACACAAAGTGACAAGCAGACAAATCAATTTTTCAGTCAATGGAAACTTGACGAAAGCTGAAAAACAGAAAACTTCAGATGAAAGTCAAGTCCAACATAAAAACAACAACATCAAGAATCAGAATATTTTCAATACTGGCTTAGAACTCATCTCCATTTGATGATTTCCTTGAAGCTATCTGTGATTTTGAACCATAACTAGACATCTATTTATGGAATTGCTGTGGTGTTATTTTGCTTGTCAGGCACCTCAATGCCTAAAGCAAATGTGATCAGGCTGGTACCCAGACTGTTATAAGAAGTTTTTTTGTTTTGTTTTACTGCCTGTGCCAAGGTATTTCAATTTTACCATGAAGGAAGCACGTTAGTGCCATGTCTGACCATTGGTAAAGTGACTTTACAGGAATTACAGCACTCTGATTTTTCAAGGTGTAAAAGTAGTTCAGAAGAAGCATTCTGCAGAAGTCACAACCAAATATTGTATCATATAACTCCTTTGTCACAACAAATTGGCAATGTTCAGTTCAGACTGCTCTACCAGGGAAAGCATGCTGACACAGTGCGATATTCTTTTTTTTTTCCTTCTCCCCAGTCTTCAGTTTTACCAGGGACATCTCTCTTTGTTGCAATGGGCTTTCATGTATGTGCACTGAATGTGATATACACACTGGAATGCCTCATCTGAATGACTGACAACCAGATCACTTCTCAAAATCCAGTGATGGGGCAACTGTCCCAGTCCTGTGTGAATCGACCCTGGGACCCTCTCACTTCCCAGTCAAGCGCTTTACCCGTTGGGCTACCAATCCATTGCTTTGATTGGACTGTACACAGGACACACAGACATTTTGTTTGTCCTCCTCCTCCTTTTCTTCCCTTTTCCTTCCTTTTTTCCTTTCTTTTTAAATTGATTTACTAATTCTACTGATTTCCAATGATTCCTCGGAAATGGTCCAATGGCAACAGAAGACAGCGGATGACAATGAGGATGAACTGTGTGAAGATGCAGAATGCAACGATCCCCATCAACTTACACAAACAGGTCATGTCATGCAATCGGGCAGCAACCATGATAGCTGAAGTCCTCCGACTCCCCATGTTTTCGCTGCTGCTCTGCCCTGCCCTCCTGGGTCCAGGACAACAGTCCTTCCCCTGCTCCAGCCCCCTAAGGGCTGTCATGGAGCTGGACACCCCTCCCTTACCTGAACACACATTTCCATCACCATCACCACCGTGGCAAAATGGTCAGTGTCCTACACTGACAACTGGATGGTCACAGGTTCAAATCAAAACCCCATCTAGAGACAAATTTATCATTGCAGGATGTTTCGGAACGTGCCCGTCTCCTTACCTAGTGTTGAGTGCACTGTGGGCTTTAAAATGGGAAGACTGGGCGCCACACAGTTGAGTGCCATTTTCTTTATGGAATGTGCAAGCTAGTGAGTGCTGCTCAGATTTCTTGACCGACACTGCAGGAGTTTGTATCTCTTAGTTTAGGTTGATGCTGGGAGATCTATATCAACATCATAAAACAGAAGTATAGACTTCAAGCATGTCAAATTTAGCCCCAAACCAAAATCACCACCACTGCAGCATTGCCATTTGACTGGTTTGGGGTGACCTCAGCCTCGGCTAATTCCCTGTTCGTCTCCATGCTTGTGGCCAGTTTTGGTCAAAGGGTCTGGTGTCAGCTTGCCATGTGGTGTCCACTGAATCAGTACAGGCACTACAGAACTGTACTCCATCACAGTGTGACCCATCAACAGTGCAGGGTCTCCTCTGGCATGTGGCCTCAAGACAACCTAACACTGATAGTCCCTTGTGGACTGCTGGCTGGGCAACTGTAGCAGACAAGCCTAAAGCCTGACTGTGGCTGTTTTGTCTGAGGGGCTCAGGATAACTAGGGGGTCAACACTAGTGAAATGATACAGGTGGTTAGACAGCAAAAAATTTAAAAAATAAATAAAATTAAATTAAATAAAATGATTTTAAAAATTCTTAACCCTTTGAGCCCTGACCACCGCTTTACCGGTGGTGGGGAGGGGTGGCATAATGCCTGGCCACCGGCTGAGCGGTGCGTAAACACTTGTGTCGTGTTTTGCTACTGGTTGACTTATATTGAAGAGCCAATCAGAAAAACCGTAATATTCTGACGTCAGTGAATGTAGTACCAACATTGCTGCGCCTTTTCACTGTGCTTTGTGCATGTGCTTTGGATAAAAAAGATCGATTTCTACCATGAAGCGTGCAGAGTCTCAACCTGACACGCCTCCTTTGATCAACTGATTCTGCATGCTCAGATTCATTTTCAACATCACTATCTGTAGCAAAATCATCCGATTCAAATTCCACCTCACTATCAGAGTAATCATTGTCATACTCTACTTCCGAAAAATCATCAAGCATATCAATTACTTGCTGCATTGTGTACAGTTGTTTTCTCGCACGTTTTGTCCCTGATTTCTGCCCTGACTGGCCAGGTTGAGACTCTGCATGCTTCAAGTGTTTACGCACCGCTCAACCGGTGGCTGGGCATTATGTCATTTTTCTCTGCCACTGGTAAAGCGGTGGTCAGGGCTCAAACGGTTCAATACCAATTATTTGCAAATTTTGGCTCAGGAGCTCAGGCAGAAGGGTTAAAATTGCTCAGGAACTCAGGGCTCAAAGGGTTAAGCGGAGAAAAAAAAAAAGAGAAAAAAAAAAAGCAACGCCTCCAAGACACAAAATGATCGTCAAATAGATACAGGAATTACCAACTGGAAATAAAAGAACAGTGCATAGCATATCATCTTGCAATTTGGACTCTTTTAATTATTTATTTTTTCATTCTTATTTTCAAATTTCAATATTATCTTGACCTTTACCCTCAAGCCTTGATTTTTGTATGGATTTATAGCACTGTAACAGGCTTGAGGAAAAACTAATGCACTTAATAACTTCTACATTTTTCAAGTTCACCATATTGTGACCTAAAAATCTTACCTTATGACCTTGACTCTCATCATAAAAAAGAAAGGAGGAACAGTGGCCCAGCAGTAGAGCACACAACTAAGAAGTGTGAGTCCCAGGTTTGATCTTCCAGCAGGAACCCAGATTTTAACCACCTGGCTACTGTCCCAATCATGCGTGATGATCTGGGAGCTGGTCCTTCAGATCAGACAACAAACTGAGGTCCCATTTTACCAGCATGTACCTTGTGTATGCAAAAGAACCCACGACAGCAACAATAGCCGTCTCTGGCAAAATTCTACATACAAATAACATTGGTAAAAACGCTGACTGTCCTAAATAAAACCCTCTTGGCTGAAAGAGTGGGGATGTAACTTGAGCAAGACACTCTCCACTATAATCAAATTCTAGCCCAGATAGTTGGGACATCAGCTGCCTCCTCTACTGTTTCTGATGGTCACAGCTGGATATGATTGACAATCATATTACACATCACATGCTGACAGAAAAAAAAGGACAAAATGGTGTGAAGCCAAATTATGCTGATGTACTCTCCCCAGGTCAAGCAGTTTGATTCTTTGAATTTTATGCGGAGAGGTCAACACTGAGTGAAGCACAAAACAATAACAATTAACATACCAGACACGTATCTCTCTTGAACCTACAACTCACACACACACACACACACACACAGAGAGAGAGAAAACCTGACCACTGAAATGAAAATTAAATGACAAAGAAAATAAGGAGACCTGAAAAAGGTAAAGACAAAAGAAAATAATAACGATAATGATTAAAAATGACAATAAATAAACAAATACATAAATGAATATATAGAAGAGAACTTCACACACACACATTTGCTCAAATGCTTGTGCTGTAAAAATTCATGTGCACACACACACACACACACACACATATACAAAGTGAAAAAGGCATTTAATTACACATACTTAACCATGACCCAACTAGTGCAGACTCCGGCAGGGGTCTGACATTCCTGTCCTGTGCAAACTACTATCCGCCTATGCAGAGAAAACGAAAGTAACTACGGCAGATAACCTCCCGGAAGTAGGTAACCTCCCCATTTTAAAGCCATGATTATAAAGTCAGCCATAAAAAGTCATTGGTAAAGCACTAGTACATTCCACTTTTTTTTATTTTTTTTTTTTTTATACTTAGATGATGACATTCTGGATAGGATGGAATCAAATCTGGTCCCATCAGGAAGAGGACGTCCTATGAAGCTGCCAAACCTTCAGCCCACCAACAGAGTGTTGCTGTAGGGACTTTGCTCAAGATTCCACTGACACCAGCACAAAAGACATGCAGCCTGGACAATTCACACAGCAAGGAGAAAAAGTGGCTGTTTTTTATGATGACAAATTTTACGTTGGAGAAATATCTTCAACAAGAGCCACAATGGCATTCATGACCAGCTGGGGAGACAGGAATGCATTCAAATGGCCAGATACAGTTGATAGTGATCAATTGATTCAAAATTTGTCTTGGCCTGGAACTTGGACATGTTCAGCACCAATGGGAGAACATGGTGTGTGAAGGAGTTTGATGCAGTTGTCGAGAAATTCAGGGAGTGGAAGTCAGCATAAGTTTCTTTTTAATATATTTAGGCATATTTCAGACATATATATATACAACTGTTACTCATAACAGGTGATAAGGTTCCTGAAATAGTGAAATGTTACATCAAGTTGGTGTATTTGGGAAAGAAAGGCAAGTGCTGGAGAGAGTGTCTGGTGGCGGGGTGGGGTGGGGTAGTGAGAATTATTCAATTTATTTGTCAGAAACAATGCATGACATTACTTTGTATGTATGACAGTTGAAGTCAGATGCAGACAACATTTTCATATGTGAACCCTCTCTGTAGGCCAACTGGAAGTGGAGATGCAATGATATGCCTGTGGTGTGATTTTGTGTTACACTCGTGCACTGTTTTTTCACTTCGCAAATTGCAGTTATAAAGGTCATTTAGTCGTCTACACTTTTTGTTTGAGAAGATTGTAGTTCTAGCAAAACTGTAAGTAGTGAGTTATGCGTCTGAAAGAATTTTCAGGCACATTTGGAAATTTCCTAGACTTTGGCGGGGGTGTAAAATTGGCTTTTTATCTCATTTTGCATGTGATTTTGACACATTTTAGGTGATTTTGCTGATGAATAAAAATGATTTGGATAGTTATACACTCAATGTTTTTGTCTTTTCTGTTTGACAGTAATATGAAAATGATGTAAAATCAGTCCAAACATTGTCAGATACATAGCGTGGACACATGGCATGTCTAAAAATCAGTTTGTATCGCAAAATGACGCAACATGCACATATACAAAATATTCAAACTGAGATATCTCAGAAACTATTGAGATATTGATTTGAAATTTTGCATGTGTTCTTTCCTTGTTATTGCCTTCAATATGAGATAAGCAATAGCCAATTTTATTTCAATTGAAACGCTTTTTCCATGTTGTGAACTTGACCTCTGGCTCTGAATTCCAGTACATATCATGCTGTTACTTAAACAAGTCTGATTAAAACTGGATGCAAGACATAAGCTCAACCATCACTACGCTCATCTGACAAGGGACAACCTTGGCTTTTTAAATTTAACTCATCTTACTTTTTACGTCATTGCAGAAGGGATTCAATGACTGGTAAGGACTCAGTTACAGCTTAAGCTACCATTTCATCAAGTTCGTAACTTCTTTCTCAATCACTTGAACTCTTGTAACAGTTGCTGCGAAAATTGTCAACATGGAAGTTCACCACAGAAACTACTCACACACAGATAGGCACATCCACATCTGAGACTGGGTGATCATAGACTACACAAGAGTTGGCATTTTGAGCAACCCTCCTCCCTATTTCCCAAACCCCCAAAAGCGTGAATGTATGCTCTTTTCAAATTTTTAGAATCAAACCATTCTTTTGTTATTTCTTTTTTTGTTTGTTTCTCATATGCATGACTATGAGATTAACACACACAGACTGAGAGAGATTGTGGGAATGACTATGAGGCTGAAACGGAATTAAATTTATCTTATTTTAGGTTAGTGGAATAAGCATTATTACTTTTTCTTTCTTCTTCTTCTTTTTTTTTTTTTTTTTTTACATCAAACCCTCTGAGAGAGTTGAGGTGGGGGGTGTGGGGGGGGGTGTGTGGAAGGGGGAAGAGAGATATTGAGAGAGAGGGACAAAGGCACAGAGAGAGAGGCTGAGAGAGAGAGAGAAGAGAGAGAGAGAGAGAGAGAGAGAGAGAGAGAGCTGACATACACTCAGAAAAAGATGAGGCTGAGACAGAGACAGAGAGAATGTTACCTTATAAATCAGTGAGACAGATGCCAGCAGGATCTGTTCACTCAGGTCATCATTGACGATCAACCCTGTACTCTTCCGTCATTGTGACACTACGATGTACCCGCATCCGAAGTCTGAAAAATTATCACTCCATTAAATTCAATAATTAACGAGTTCAGTGCCACAGTATTTTGTATTTTTATAAAATAATAATATAAAAAAAGCTTTCCACCTGCCTGAGAATACTGAGGATTCAAAGGAAATAAAAAAACATAATTCAGCACAAAAACTAAACAAGATTCAGGAAGTAAACATTTTTGTAATGGAAAATGATTGTGGATTCTGATTCTAGGCTCCCCCCTCCAATTATTTTGATTGTAGATGATCTATTCAGGCATTTCAAAGTGAAGATAATTTCTATACATCAAGAAAGTCTATTTACACTGCTACAATTGTTATTTTACAATGACAGGTCAACTAGGAGCTTTAAGAGCTTGATTCCTACAACCCCTAGATGCAACAAAAGATGATTATTACTTATTTAAGTTTCCTAGCTTTTTCTTTTTCTCTCCTCAAGAATACAAAATGAACGGTATAGGAAGCATCATAACCCTACCTGACAGGAGCAGCAGGTACAACCGGTACAGGTATGACGGTCGGTCGTGGAACGATGACAGGGGCTCCAACGTAGTGTCTGTTCATCAGGAGATACTGCTGCTGCTGCTGCAGCATGGCTGCCTGTGACTGTTGCTGTGCTGCCGCTGCCGCCATCCTCTGTTGTGCTACACGCGCAGCATGCTGCTGCTGCTGTTGCTGCTGCACCGCTGCTGCTGCCATCAGGTTTTGCTGCTGGGCTGCTACTGCCCTCATGCTGTGCTGAGTGGCCACTGCAGCTGCCACGTGCATGGGCTGGACCTGAACGTAGCCCATGGCAGGGTACACCTGCCGGAGGGGAACACCAGCAGCCAAACTGGAAGCCGCTGCTGCTGCCATGCAGTTGTAAGGGACGGCGGTGCTCTGAGCAGCTGCCTTCCTCGTTTCCACGGCCAGGTAGGTTTCCAAAGGCACATGGCCCGTCGTCAGTGAGCTGTAGGCGAGGTACTGGTCCAGGGAGACTGGGACCTCATCAGGGGAGCCATCGTCCAGGGAGAGTGAGGCGTCGTCGTGGGAACCGTTGTCCTGGGAGAGTGAAGCGTCGTCGGGGGAACCGTTGTCCTCGTCATCCACCCTCAAACCGTTGTCCTTCTCCTCCTCTTGTTCCACATGCATTGTATCTAGCCTGCTGCTTGGGTCACCTCTGTTCGTGAACAATCCAACAGGACCACAGCCATCCCTGCCTAATGACAGCCTGTCCACCTTGTCTTTTCTCCCCACCTCTGACCCAAATGTCTCTTCCTCACAGTCCCTGCTGGAGTCGTCGTCGTCAGATGCCGCATCGTGGACGCGTGGTGGCAGGAAGGGACTGTCAGGAGCTGTGTGACTGGCTGCCTGGTCAACCTTCTCGCCATTCTGACACTGGGGACAGGCAGGATTACATGGCAGCAAAGATGGGTCACTTGATGAACACTCAGTGATGTCAATGCCAGATGAACCCTCAGTGCTGTCAACGCCATTAGCAAACTCAGTTCTGTCGACCCCAGATGACAACTCAGTGCTATTAATGCTGGTAGAACACTCACTGCTGTTAATGCCAGATAAAAACTCGCCACTGTCAATATCAGTAAAAACACCAGTAGAACACTCTGCACTGTCAGCAGCAGTAAAAACGCCACCAGGGCACTCAATGCTGTCAACAACAGTAGAAACACCAGTAGAGCAATCAGTGCTGTCAACGCCAGTAAAACACTCGGTGCTGTCAGTGCCAGCGATGTCAACGGCAGCAGAAATCTCATTGCTGTCAACACCACCAGTACTCTCAGTGCTGTCAATGCCACCAGAACACTCTGTGCTATCGACAAAAGTAGAGCCCTCAGAGCTGTTGTCATCCGTGGTACACTCAGGACTGTCACCATCATTTTCTGGACCCTGAAGGACAGTGCAAAATAAAGACATCAGTCTACAATGAATCAAGTATAAAATAAAACAAACAATACACTTTTCTTTTTTCTTTTTTTTTTCAAATTTAAAAACCAAAATGGGGACAGACATAGAGAGACAAGACAGACAGAGGCTTTGCCATCTGGTGTTTTTCAGCATGCCCTGTCCCATCACATCTGATATAAAGTTAACATAGTAATGAGATATCACAAAATACTGGGAGTACTTAATATACAATAGACTTTACATAGAATTCAGAAATCAAGAACATATTTGAAACTGTGTGCATGTGCATGTGTGTGTGCACAAGTAGTGCATATATTTCCATTTGTGCATGATTGTGGTATACACATATGAGAGAGAGAGAGACAGACATATAGGGTGGAGAGAGTGTAAGAAAGAGAGAGAGCTAGAAGTAGAAAGAGGGAGTGAGAGAGAATATGCACGCATGGAATTGCTTGTCCACTCCATATTTCTGTATACATAGCTGAAGACTGAAAGAGATCGCACACATACAAGTGCATGACATGTGAATTGCATGCTTCTATGCCAGCAGCCGAAGACTGTAAGTAGTTATGACACACATAAAAATTCTAACTCCTAAAAATTAGTTTAAAAAAAAAATATATATATAGTATGCTTTTACCACTTCAGAATGACTGCTGAAGTCACTGAGTGGTAATGTTAAAGCCATTCATTCATCAAAAGTTGAAGTTCAAAAAGCATATATAAAACTGATTTTCTTGTTTTTCTGAATTTTTTTAAACTGCTGCAGCACTTCCCTCCTTAAAACAACGCAATTGATCCAGCTGTATTTTCCACGTGACCAATTCAAACCGAAAATACAGAGAAATGATAATGGCTATCACGACAAATATTTCTCATGGAACCTTAACCAAGAAATCTGGAGTAAAAAAGGTTAATGGTCCTAAAGAATTCTCCAGGCATGGGGGGGCAGTGAATTCATATCTGCTGTGTCTAGGGCTCTGCGCAGGAAAGCAGGGCCCTAATTCTCTCCTTCCACAGCTGTCACCTTCCCCATCCAAAGTCAGGTTCCCATTCATTGATATGGATACTTAAATAGCGCCTATCCTCAGTCGGAGTCCAAGCTCTAAGCACTTTACAAACACAACAGTCATTTACACAACAGGCTGCCTACCTGGGTAGAGCTGACTGACGGTTGCCACTGAGCGCTCATCAAACATTTCCTGTGTCATTCAATCAGATTTCAGGCACGCATACCTACACACTCAGACAAACATGTAACATTTAACATTTTACATGTATGACCATTTTTTCTATTTACCCCACCATGTAGGCAGCCATACTCCGTTTTCAGGGGTGTGCATGCTGGGTAAGTTTTTGTTTCTGTAAGCAACTGAACGTTGACATGGATTACAGGATCTTCCACGTGTGTATTTGATCTTCTGCGTGCGTACACACACGACTGGGGTTCAGGCACTGGCAGGTCTGCCAATATGTTGACCTGGGAGATCGGAAAAATCTTCACCCTTTACCCACCAGGCACCAATGAGATTCGAACCTGGGACCCTCAGATTGAAAGTCCAACGCTTTAACCATTCGGCTATTGCGCCCGTCATACCTGGGTGAAGTGAGCAAAATCGGAGCAAAGTGCTGTTCCCAAGGATACATCACCATACCGAAAAAAAAAGGACTTTGAACCCTGATCACTGGTTAACAATGGAGCAGAAGCCCGACACCTAACTGATTCTACCACACAGCCTTCTAGTTCTTAATCTGAAGTACAGCTATCTTATTTTTATGCAATAGTATACAGAATTCAGTTGACTGGCACCCACCCACACCCACCTCAGCTCATAAACAAAAGCTGAGTGTAAAGTATGTGTTAGTTTCATGTCAATGCTATGTGCTACGGTGGAAAAAAAAAAAAAATCAACACTTTTGAAACTTTCATACTGTGTGTGATGAGTGTGGTCTAATGTGAAAAGCATCGTGCAGTGAGAGTTTCACGGTGGAGGTGGTGGTGGCAGTGGTGTACGTACGCGCGCGCGCGCGTGTGTGTGTGTGTGTGTGTGTGTGTGCGCGCACGCAAGTATGTGCACTTGCGCACAGGTATGTCTGTAGGAAATGAAAGACAGAAAAAAGACCACGAACAGAATAAGCATATACACACACACACACACAGAATAAAAAAAAAAAAGAAAAGAAAAGAAAAAAGGAAAAAAAAAAAATCTCTCAAAATCCAATACTACTACTGCTACAACTTGACTTATTTCATTTTGAACAACTGACTGCCCAAATCTATGCCACTGGAGAACAATCACCAGGTCACACCAGAAACATGTCATAAACACAATGGGCTTTATAACTACAGTCAGGTTCTTTTTCCTCCCCTTTGGCGCCCACGCCAATTTCCTTGGTGATACACAAGTGTGTTTGCTGACAATAAGCGCATGCACCTGTGTGTGTGTGAGAGAGAGAGCATGTGTGTGTGTGTGTATGTGTGTGTGTGTATGTGAGAGAGAGAGAGAGAGAGAGAGCGTATGTGTGTGAGGAGTCCGAGCATGCGTTCATTTTCAATAATCATACCACACTCACATTCATTCAACCTCAAGGTTTTACAGCCATACTACATTCAAACACAGAGAATTTTTCTCTCTCCTACACACACACACACACTTTTCTCTCTTACACACACATTCTTTCTCTCACCTTTTCACACACACACACACACACCAAGTTGACAATGCGGCACACTCTCTCTTCTCCCCAGCATTATTCCACTCTTGAAACTCCCCACGGTGCAAGCAAGCACATTATCTCCCTCTTTGTGTGAGTGTGTATGTGCATGCAAGGTTGGGTCTACACATAATCCTCTGCTCTGCTATATATAGACTTTGATTGTCAGGCCTGACAACACCCCATTCAACAGGCCGTCTCCTCCGGCAAGAACACATGCAAGAAATAAATAAATAAAAAGTAAAGGGAAAAAAATGCACACAGGGCTGGCCTTGAGGACAAAAGGAGATGGAGACACTCCAGCATCAAAGCCAGAGCACTTTCCCTTGCGGCCACTGCAGCCTGTCCTGCCTGTCCCAGCCTCCATCCAGTGAGCATGTAGCTGCTGTGGACAGTCCCCCTACCCATCTCTTCGTTCGTTCGTGAAGCCAAGACAGGACGATGATGAAATACAGACTTGCATGGCATGATCAGACTGCAGAACTACGCAAACAACCTGTGGAAAAAATGACACATAAAAAAAGAAGAAAAAAAAGTGAATCATGCCCCACACATGAATCTCACTCACTCTGATACCACCGAGTTCAACAACTCAAACATAATGCAGCAGTTTCTGGTATGGCTTCAGTGTCTCATTCTTTCTCTCTCTCTCTCACACACACACAAATCAATCACACTTTCATAATTCATAAAACAAATCCAAACCGTCTTTAGTCAGGTCAGCCACATAGAAGCTCTAACAGCAACAGGGAGATGCAGGGATGATGCAAGAAGAAACCATGGGTTAGATTTAGAATCACTGACAGTGATGCAAAACCTGGTATCGAAGAGGCAGTGATACCCACCTCTCTGACCCATTACCTTCCATGACCATGAACTCTACCCCCTCCACCCCCCTCTCCCAAACTTCAAGCCTTTTCAGTTTCTAAACAGCCCTTCATTTTCTCCCATTTGCCATGGTCTTCCTGGATTGCTGTGGGTCTATCCTGGGGTTGTTCAAGAATTCGTAATCAGGAGTACCATGTGATGTATGCAGTCAACCTCTGGTCCTTCAAAGACATGTATCTTTTTAGGTTCATAAAGGTTTTAATCAAGTGAGTTTTAAAACAAAGAAGTCCTTTGATTTTTCATGGGGGCACAGGTTGCTAAATGGTTGAATATTTGGATCCTCAATTTATTTGTTATGTCAGACCATTCGCATTGTATACAGAAGTATAAATTCATATACATACAAAGCAGTATTCCACAGAGTGGTTCTTTGCTACTGCAGGCATCACTAAAGGACCTGCAGACATGAACAAATTTGACTCACATTCAAACAGGCAAGTTCTATCGTGCCATACCCTCTTGGCAGCAAATGAGAGGCTCAAGATAACCAGCCAATCTGAGAGCCAGTAAGCTTTCATCCTGATGTATTATTTACCACAATAAAAGCACAGAGGGCAGTATATTTCCCATATTCCAATATCACTTCAGTGGTAAGACCTTAAATTGAAGACTACACACACACACAGACACACACACACATACACACACTGAAACATACCACTGAACATGTCCATCCTTCCTCTCTCTCACACATCACAACGGCCTTGTTATCCAAATCACAAAGTCCAAATTAGTTGACACCACAATACAATTTGATCTTTCATTACTTTTGAAGGACACAGCACACAATCCGCAAACAGCAGTAACTCCACATCCACTGAGAAAGGTATGCACAACAAGGTGGGTCTTTCTCCAAAGCATACTGGCACAGAGTTGCAAAGGAAGCTCTCACTCACATCATATCCATCCATTCACATAAGTACACAGGGGCACACCAAAAGTTTAAAACGGATATAACATCTTCTTCTTTACCTCAACTCTGTAAAGAGTAGGGCACTGCACAAAACTGTTCACCAGATTTCTCCAGGTCTGTTGGTTTGTTGTCAAAGTCTGGGTCTCAGCAAATGGTTTTCCTGGCCATTCTGCAAATGTTGTCAGTCCATTGTTCTTCTGTCTTCCCCTCCATCTCCATCCGTCAACAGTTTCTTGGAGGAATGTTTTAGCAAGACAATCAGATTTGTTATGTGGCCATGCCAACATCCTTTTTTCATAACTGATGTCAGCAGATGTTCATATGGTCTAATGTGCTGTTTGATGGTTTGGCACATTTGTTCACTGGTCACACCAAGTGATATGATCAGTGTATCTGATGTTTTATATCTTGCAATAAGTGATAACCCCTTATTTCCATGGCTTGGAGTCTTCTTTCCGAATCCACTGTGTGGGTCCATATCTTCAGGTGCATTAGACATGATGCAGTCCAGGAATATGTTGAACAGTGTTGGAGACAGAAAGCAGCCTTGACGAACTCCATCCTAAGTATGGAATCACTCTCCAAAAGCACATGTCTGAGTACTGCACTCAACACTTTGGAGTATAGTTCTGGATGGTATTGATTAGCTTTTATCTGATGTCACAATTTCTTCATTGCAGCCCATAGTGCCTCCTGCCAGACTGTCAAATGCCTTCTTGAAGTCTAAGAAAATGTGTTGGAACTCCCTCTGATGCTGGAGATGATTTTTGCAAAGGGTATGCAGGTTAAAGATCTTTAACTTCAAGATGGTACTTCTGCCTTCAAAGAATCAACATATCCAGCCTGTATACGATCTGGCCAAAATCAATGAATATAACCACCTCTTCCCCATCATCTCCTCCATCAAAATGAAACAACATCGCATTTTTTGGTCAAACCCAGGCACAACAGGTGGAAGATATTTATTAAACTACTACCTAATGTTATGAACAGCACGGTCACCACGATAGCGCAGTGATAGTCTAGTAGACAATGCTCGAATGAGAAGTGAGGGGCTGGGAATGATTCACAAATGTGTCAGATTTCTACCGTGATGTTGAGCTTTACGACATATTGACCAAAGCCCTTAAAGTAATTTTTCCCCCCAGTGTTATGCCTTCCAAAGCAGTCCAGACTATGGTCAGTGAGGCCAACTCATTTTCTATTGTTCATAGCCATGGTCAGTTGGAATTTCTACTCCCCCAATTCAGTTAAGTCGATTAACTGAGGTCACGTGTGTAGCAAGCACTTAATGCATTAATTGTAAAAGAACCAATGTCAACAAAAGGGTTGTCCCTGGCAAAATTCTGTAAAAAAAAAAAAAAAAAAAAAAAAAAAATCAACTTGCACTTTGTAAAAAACAAATACACTTGCAGGCAGACAAAAATAAAAAAAAGGATGACATTACACTGTTGCAACGCACTCTCCCGATGGAGAGCAGCCCAACTTTCACGCAAAGAAATCTACTGTGACAAAAGAGTAATAAAATACAATAATGTCATGACATAAAGACTTTGAGCAGCAGCCTGGGCGCTTGCCTTTGAGTGATAAGATATACCAAGATCCTGTGAGCAGTGTAAGTGAAAAACACCAAAACAACAACATAACAAGAGCTATATCTGGACGTGGAAAAATCCTCTCTGAGAGGGAAACACAGACAGGAGAATGAAAAACAAGGACGGTTCTGCACCAAGCAATTTATTCCACTCACGATCAGGAGATCAGGAAATCAGGAAGTCTGAATTTCACATAAAAGAAATCAGTTGTGACCAGAAAGTAATTCAGAAGCAGAATACAATATCATGCCGTTTTTCAGCAACTGTTCCATTATATCATTCAATGATCCATGGAGAAACACACCAAACCTGACCCGTGTCCCACAAAACCCTGCCAACACAACCAATCAAACATGTCTCACAGAGCAGCAGAATGAAATCAGTGATAACAAATGAACACACACGCACACACACACACTTATCTATGTGTGGGGTAGGAAAACAGGAAGCTCCAACAGGGAAAACAATGCATCTCATCATTTTTTTGACAGACACTGATACAGTAACTTTGACAGAATACTATAATACCTTTGTAAAATGTCATACCCACCTTCATCCATAGTCTCACCATGACAAGTCTTTGGGTATGCAAACAAAGCAATCCCAAGCCCCCCAAAGTCTCCTCCAGTATCTGGACATCCTTGCTACAGAGCAGCACTGGAAATCACCTCCGTTGGAAAACACAACAAATGCAGGGGGGAAAGAAAATCTGTTTCCTCAAAAATGATCATTCAGGAGCATCACACATGCACGTGTGCACACGCACTCACACAGAGTATAACAAACCTGAAACGGCAGAGCAAGCAGAGAAATGACTTTCACAGACTTGCATCTGTATCAGGTTCAAATTCAAATTCATGATCACAGATGCACCATTTTGGGGTAAATACCAGTCAAGTGCTAAGTTTCACTGAACTCTGGATAGTCTAACTGGGTAGACAGGGTAGTCTAACTTTTTTTTTAGTGCTCTACTGAACTCTAGCAGGTTGTCACCATTGTGTCAGGTAAGTTTTTGTCTTCGCTTTGCTGAACTCTTGCATGTTGCGTCAGGGTAGTCTAAGTTTTTGTCTTATGCTCTACTGAACTCCGGCATGTTGCGTCGGGGTAGTCTAAGTTTTTGCCTTATGCTTTATTGAACTCTGGCATGTTGCATAAGGGATACATGTGTAAATTTTTGTATTACACTTTACTGAACTCTGGAATTTAGGCTTTGGGTTTTGTCTTCCGCTTTACTGAACACTGGCTTTTGGGCTCTGGGTAGTCTAAGTTTCTGTCTTAAGCTTTACTGAACTATGGCTTTTGGGCTCAGGGTGGTCCTTGTACACTGTCATAGATTTTGCCTACTACTGGTATCTCCCTGTGGACTGCTAGTGCCAGGACGGACAGAGTATGGCCCAGGGATTCAGGATTAGCATAATGCAAGCACACACACATACATCATATGCAAATGCATACCCGGACTCAAATGATGCTTAAATTACAAACATCTGTTGAAAAGCCAGAAAAGTCCGGCTTCTGGAAAAACGGACTCTTGGAAAAACTGACGTACAAGGAGTACAAGATAAGCATTGCTACTGTGATTGGTCGATCACTGTCACGGTTGTGATCTTGTTTGTACCTTTGGCTCAAGTCAACATTTATGTCCTAATATCATCATCTGAATTCTCCACACATCTTACATTATCCGCCTGCTTGTTCTCTGGTAGTACTCTGCCATCATGAATCTGTTTGTCTTTGATGAGCTCTTTTTATTTTGATTCAAGGGAAATTTTCTTCAGTTTCCACCTTGGTTAATGTAATACTTCCAGCTCAGATGCTGACCTCGACAAAGTTAACTCATGACATATTTCTACACATTTTAACCATACATTAGGTGCACTATATCATAAGACGCATGGATGGAAGTTTAGGGGGAAAAGGTCTTCCTGTCATATACTATAAGCAGCAGAACAAGGGATGTGTCACTCCAAATCACAACTGACATGGAAATTAATTCAGCAATTTGTCAGGAATCACTGTTTACTTTAAGTGTAGCACATACACATCTGACAGCAATCGCAGGCTTCCTTTTTTTATTTTATTTTTTTTAATAGCCTTTTTCTAATTTTAAAATGTAAACCATGATGAACTCAGCTGCTGACTGCTGTGAATGACACTTGGGATGGGTAGCAGAGACACAGAGAGAGAGAGAAAGAAACAAACAGAGCAAGTGGAATAGAGAGAGAGGGAGGGAGGGAGAAATAGACACAGAGAGACTTGACAGAGGGAGGGAGAGAGAGAGAGAGAGAGAGAGAGAGAGAGAGAGAGAGAGAGAGAGAGAGAGAGAGAGAAAGCGTAACTGACAAGAGAGAAAGCACAACAGAGAGAGACAGACAGGCAGACAGAGAGACCTGTACAGTGAGGACATACAGATAGGTAGTGATACACACACTCACACACAAAAGAAAGAAAAGGAAAAAAAAAGCTTGCTTTTCTCCAGTAGCAGTACTATCAAGGTCTGTATTTCTCTGTTGGGCCCCAAGTGTGGGATTTCTTGATTTCTCACTAATTTTCCTTTTTCCTTTGACTTGAACTCTGTGTGTATGTGTATGTGTGCACATGTGTGTGTACATGTGCGTGCTTGTGTGCATGCATGTTTGTTTACACACACACACACACACACATATATATATATATATACACACACACACAAGAAACATGCAGATCAATGTATTTTGACAAAACCAGACACACAATATACATATTCTCACAAAACCACACAGACACACCAATATACAAACAAGACATAAGGTGACAGACAGGCAAAGATTAATAAGAGAAGGAGAGAAAGGCAGACGGGACATAGGTAACGGTACGAACAATTAACAACAGGAAAAATGGCAGACCGAAAAAAAAAAACGAAAAAAGCGGAGAGTGGAATGCGGCAAAATGCTTCCCTCCGCCCAACACCCCTCCCTCACACACACACACACACACTGACACACACACACACTCCAAGCTGTACACACATCCACACTGTGGCAAGACCATAAACCTTCACAAAAGTAAATTAAAACTGAGAAGAAAAAAAATGTCATATTCGTTCAATACCACTGTGTTGAACTTGGAGCATTCATCTGGTGTATCTGGATCAACCACCACTATACCAGGTAACCCTGTAAAAGAACAAACATTAAAGGCAGACTTTTCAGACGAAAAGGACTCCAGGCACATGATTTCCCCATGGCCCCCCGACAGTCGGTTTCCACTGACAGTCTTGCTTCTCAGGATCATTCTATGACAGAGAAGCAAAGTCAAGCGCAGAACTTCTCTGAAAAATTCACCACAGCTTTACCATTCACAAACCAACAGCATGCTGGCACACAGATTGCAGCGCACACACACAAACACACGCACACACACTTCTGCTATCACTTTGTGCAAATATCACCTTCAGAACAATCTCATGCTTGTTCCACCAGAAAAAGTAAAAATCTCTTTTTCAAGTAACAAAGGGAACATTTCTGCAATGCAGACAATTCAGCAAAGGCTCATTTTCTATTTCTATGCAAACACCTTTCTTTTTGGGGTCAACCAGGGAAATACACTCCATCCAGAAATCTTCATTCCAATGTTTCACATTTCAAGTCACACACACACAAATAAGGCTGTTTACTAATAAAATGTCAGCTTTATAAAAATTTTAATGTCCATTCTACCTATGTCAGCTCCAACTTTTCTTAGCTTTTGTAATCCACAGACAGGGAGGCATGTGCTCATCACATTTTCAGACTCCAGTATAGACCCACATTTTTGTTCCTCTTTGGCTTGTCAAGACGCGCCTTTTTTCTTTTATCTATCCAGCTTGTCTCCCAAGTGCCGATTCTTGTCCACTGGTTGCACAGATCAGTCAACGAAAAACAAACCATTTCATTTCCATCAAACGTTTTTCTTCTTCAGTGAAACTGGTCTGGAACTCACTCCAACGATGAACTTTTAACATGTACAAATCTTTTTAAACTCTTTTTACCTGGTCTTTCAGGAAGCCTTTCTTTGATCTAGTGGGTGATGGGGTGTACTGGGAGAAGGGGGTGAAGTGATGGGGGGATGAGGGGGAATTGGTGAGGGTATGAAACACCATGATGATGTATCCTTTTTTTCTTTTTTTTTAACTATGAAATACCATGATAATGATGTATCCTCTTTCTTTTTTCTTTAACTATCTTTCACCTAGCACAGGTTTTTTTTGTTGTTGTTTTATGCTTTTTTGTTCAACAGACCATCTGTGACGGTATCCCCGATTTGAGCAGATAGTTTGGTGGTATACATACACGCATACATACATGTCAACCTGACAGTGAAGTTGGGTCAGGCATACAGATTTTAAACTGGTGAACACAATATACTTTCCCCCCCTCCCCCCCCCCCCCCCAACCCTCTCCCCCACCCCCCTGCCACCCCTCATCGTTCCCTCCACATACCTTGTTGATGGACCTGAAGTTTTCCTCTTCTGCAAATGCTTCACCCATGGATGCGTGCCATCCACCATCCCTCCTGATGCAAATAAACTGCATGGGGTGCTGTGTTTCCAGGACAAGAGACGAGAGTAGTAGTGAACAAGTGAAGCAAGTGAAGACACTGGCAGCTCAGCAAATGTCTGTGGTCTTCAAGCAGAGGCTGGTAGGACTCCTAATTCCTCAGATATGTTCTTTGGCAAATCAGGCATTGCTGAGGGTATTGTTTTTGTTTTTTGTTTTGTATATTTTTATTCCTTTTTGTTGTTGTTGTTGCCCCAGAATCAGGGGGACATTTTGTTTTCTGTACTTCAATGACAAGTGATGATCAGTGATGAAGATGCTGATGGGGACTGATCCCACATCCTCCCAGTCATTGTACTGTGATGTTGACCACTTTGCAACAGCTGGTCTTTAAGTGTTTTTCAGGTGCTGAGGTATTTTCTGCTTATGTGTGTGGATTTGTTTTGTTCAGAGGTCGGATGTGCTCAGTACTATCATCTTATTACATGTATGTGTGCATGTGTGCCTGTATGTAAGGGGCTGAGGGAGTGTGTACGGATGTGTGCCTGCAAATCAGTGCGCGTGTGTGTGCAGTGAAGCCTTCAGTTTTGTGGCACCACTAGTTAAACCAATATTAAGACACTGAAAAAAAAAAAAAAAAAAAAAAGATGGTGGGGCAAAGAAGGATAAAAAGGAGACGTGGGGAGAACAGGAGGGTGGCGAAGGAGGACAGTTATGTGTGCAAGCATGTCTGAAGAGGGAATAGGCGCAGTTGACTAGAAAGGTGGTGGACACACTGAGAGAGACACTGAGAGAGACAGAGAGAGATCTTCCATCATCAATCAATCAAATTCAAAGCCAATCTATTCATCCTCTACCAAATGTACAATGATTGTGTGAACATCTATTCAGAGAGGAGAGGAACAAAAAGACATGAAAGGTAGTTTTCAGTGAGGATGAACAAAGCACAGAGACAACACCATATATAAAAAAAATAAACTCAGAGAGAAGAAGGTAGAGACCAAGAAACCAAGAGAAAGGCTCTGAGCATGTGTGTGTGCGCATGAACACAAGTGTGTGTGTGTGTGTGTGTGTGTGTGTGTGTGTGTGTGTGTGTGTGAGCACATTATTTTTGTGTGTGTCTGCATGTTAGTGAGAGAGAGAGAAAGAGTGTGTGTGTGTGTGTGAGAGAGAGTGAGCTTGTGCGTGAACTTTTGTGTGCGCCAGTGTGTATATGTGTGTGTGTGTATTTGCACATGTGTGCATGCTTGCTCGTGTGTGTGTGTGTGTGTGTGTTCTTATCTTAATGCTACTGTGATGCTACACATCATAACAAAACATGGGAACATACCCACGCACAAAGCACACACCATGCATATGTGGCAAATAAAACACTTAACAGGTATCAGACACACACTGACGCAGACATAAGAATGTATCAATACACTATACAGATGGCAGAACAAGATATCAACGTGAATATAGGTTAAGTGTGTGCAATCCATGGAGAGAAAGGTTGAGAAATAAGGAAGAAGGAGGGACTGAGAAAGGAGAAGAGAGGAGAGAGACACACAAAAGGGAGACAGAGTGTAAGAAAGAAAGATGAGATTACTCAAGACTGTTCCACAACTCCACGATTCTCACACAGGTAAAATACTGACACACTATGCAGAGTATCCTTGGGTGTGTGGCCTCACAGACCACTAACACTGTTAGCTTCCTGTGGACTGCAGACACTGGAACAGCAGCATGAGCCCAGGTGTGGCCAGCCGTGTTTAGAAGACTCAGGATTGCATGTACTCTGTATGCAAAATGCTTTGATCATTGCACATCATTCATGAACAACCTCCTGGCCAGACATTTTGAACCAGAAATACATTACCTGAGTTTCAAGAGTTTGGTAAAAAATAAAATAGTACAGCCCTCCCAAATCATTACTGAAAGCAAACAAGAAAAAAATAAAACAAAGAAAAACAACATGTCTTCAGCTGTACGCTTTCAGTACTGCAGCACCAAAGTAGCGCTCAGCTTATCATCCCATAGCTCTTGGCCAGCACCCAACCAGCCTGAAACCATAGACATCCTTCAGTTTCAGGAGACCATGGAGTTGTGCTCTGGGTGGTGTTTCTGGTGCAACACTGACTGTGGTTTGTGTGGCTTGACAGGTCTATTCGAGAATGGCAGTCTCTTGTACACTTTTCACAGACTCTGGGTCTTCTTTCTTTACTTTTTCGCCTCTGACTGTTGGGTAAGTGTCTCTTCAAACTTGAAGAGGCTTTTCTGCATGGTCTGCCTCCAGGATGTAAATGAAACTGCTGAATGACCAGAGTGGTCAAAACTCAATAAAAGGTAAACCCCGAGTGTTGCCGGTTATATCAAGAGTAGTTTTGAGGTAATACCATAATGTTGCAGGATGAGTGATAAGTAGTTTGGGAGGAAATGTCACAACGTTGCTGGATAAATAGTTTGGGGGTAATACGTGATGAGTAGTTTGGAGGCAATGCTACAACACTGCTGAATGAGTGATGAGTAGTTTGGAGGTAGTGCCACAACACTGTTGGATGAGTGATGAGTAGTTTGGAGGTAATGCCACAACACTGATGAATGAGTGATGAGTAGTTTGGGGGTAATGCCACAATGTTGCCTGATGACTGATGAGTAGTTTGGTGTACATGTAATACCACAACACTGCTGGATGAGTGATGAGTAGTTTGGACTGATGCCACAACACTGTTGGATGAGTGGTGAGTAGTTTGGACTGATGCCACAACACTACTGGATGAGTGATGAGTAGTTTGGAGGTAATGCCACAACACTGCTGAATGAGTGATGAGTAGTTTGGAGGTAATGCCACAACACTGCTGAACGAGTGATGAGTAGTTTGGAGGTAATGCCATAACACTGTTGGATGAGTGATGAGTAGTTTAGAGGTAACGCCACAACACTGCTGAATGAGTGATGAGTAGTTTGAAGATAATGTCACCATGTTGCTGAATGAGAACCATGGGCAAGCACAGAAAAAACAAACAAAAACAAAAAAAACCCTTGTAGAACAGTCACGTGGTCTGTTCAATCAGTGACTGTGACTCGAGAGATGGTACCTTACCGTAGACATGTAAAATGTTATTCACTGCTCTCACCCCCTCATCCTCTCTCCCTCTCTCTCTCTGTTATGACAACTATCAAGTTTCTTCTTCAAACTTTTAAGTTGACAACAGTTCCAACACCCAGAAGCCATTCACACTGGTCACAGAGCTGGAACTGCGCATGACTGGTTCAGAAATACCAATCCACACATGCAGAGTAAGTCTATGAAGCGAACCTTTTGCCTGCTTATGTGTACTAAACCAACAACCTGCCTTGGTGCAGCAGTTAATATAACAGACATCGATCTGACTCTGAGGCCTTGGCCACTTTGGGTTTTACCACAGCCCTCAAGTACATGGCTGGTGAGCTCGTTGTGAAAATGTTCCACATTCAAATCACAGATGTCCTACATAAAAATTGGCATTTTCTACTAGCATCTTAACGTGTTGTGGTTATGGCAGCATCAATGTAGTGCTCCATAGGTACCATCCAATCCCCTTAATTTCCTTTGTAGTAATCCCAATCGGCCATATCACTTGAGAAAGGTATCGACATTGAACCCAAATGTTACTAAGTGATATAAATCCTGGCCAGCTCTGCCACAAAGTCCTAAATCTTAACCAGCTGCCGTGGCGAAGTGGTTAGCGTCGCGAACTGACGGCTGGGAGGACGCGGGTTCGAATCCCAGCGGAGGTGGATTTTTCGGCCCGTGGCCGGCTCCTACCCAGAGTTGAGTGTGCTGTGGGCTTAAATGGGGAGACTGGGACCACACAGCTGAGTGTCATCCACTTCAAGGATGCGTCTTTGGGTGTGTTGCTCTAATTACCTGACCAACACTGCAAGTGTCTGTATCTCTCGGGCCTGGTTAACGCCGGGATATCATTATGACAGGAAGCATAGAGTACAGTCTTGTCACGCAGTCCCAAACCAAAATGGACCTCCATAGCAACATCGTCATCATCATCGTCATCCTCCTTCTCCTTCATCGTCATCAATATAAACAAAATAGTCTCAAAGTCTGTGACCTTTCATGCTCTGCTCTCATGGTGACCTCAGTTTCGATACCACTCCACTTCCGTGCTTGGGGTGAGTCCTGTCAATGTTGTCAGTGTCGGCAGATTCATGGGGGGGCTGTTGTTTGAGGGACGTGGTGGCGGTCTCCACTCTGGGAGAGACGCTCACTCAGTCTGGCTCCGCGACTAAGCCATTATTGTCGTTAGTAGGGGGCTTAGTAGGTGGTGTCCTAAGTACGTTAAAACAGAACAGGCACCACTGAACACCACAGAAGTGACTCAGCAGCAGTGCAGGGTCTCCTCTGGTGTGTGGCCTCCAGGCGACCTAACATCGATGGTTCCCTATGGACTGCCGACGCTGGAACTGCGACGGATGAACCCGGGTGTGGCCGTGTATGGGGGAATCTAAATGAGCGGTGTGGGAGTAATGCCACTGAAACGGCGCAGATGATGGGGCAGCAAAAAAAAAAAAAAAAAAAAAAAGTCCTAAATCTTGGGACAGTCAAGCATAATTTACTTCCTGAATGTAATCTTTAGAAGCGTTGTCCAGAGTTCCTGACTTGCACTGTAGGTGTCTGCATCTCTTAGGCTTGGTCAGTGTTCAGGTGAAAAAACAAACGGAGTACAGTGTACAGTACAGTGTCATCCGTCTGTAATGCAAGGACTGTGTATGCTGGGGGTCTTACCAACAACCTTGAAGGAATAACCATAACCGATCAGTCCAATCCATATCCTGCAGCATCTTCTCCACTGCAGATCCTGAACAGGACAGCCGATAAAAAAAAAAATGACTGTAAAATGTATCTTCTCCTTGACAAGCTGTGATATTTGCTCCTCTCCAGCTTCATTTTAACCCCGTCTTTCAAAGTTTCTCTTCAGCGAGCGCTGTCAAGGGCAGAATTCCCCACATGTCCACATCAATAGGGATGGAGGCCATGTCTCTTGTGTATTTGTCTCCGTGGCAGAGGCACAGACTTCTGACAGCTCAAGATCAGCTCGGAGATGGCTATCCTCCAGCCATAGCCTTGCCATATGTGAAGTCACTGGCTGAGAGCATCAGGCTTGTGGACCTGGCCCTCTTCAGTGCCTGTGGGTTCAGAACCCTGTATAGTCTGATGCAACACAGATAGTAGTTTTGCTTTTTCTCTTAACTGAAGTGTAGAAACTAAATTCATGTCATGTTGCCTTAACCCTTTCACACAATTCCAGAACCAAAACAGATATGTTCTGTGAGTAGATACTTAGTATGATCATCATGATTGCTGTCCTCTCGACCACCAGGCAATGAAGAAATGTCTTTGATTCCAGTGTCATGCCCTCTGCTATCATCATACTATTCACAGTGACCTCAGTTTTGATTGATCCTTCACTTCCACGATGGTATGAGAACAAGCCCGGCCCTTCCTTTTTGGAGGAAGTGTCTGGGTTTGTTCCAATGTACCATTTATTTACCTGTGTGACAGCTGATTCAGTAGCATAAGCTGCATTGACTTGAAGTTGTGTACCTATGAATGAATGAATTACCTCTCTTTACTACATTACGGTGGGGACTAAAGTCACAGTTTCTGGTGTTGGCAGGTTAGCAACACAGGGACTAACACAGTGGAAATGATAATGGAAGTGACTCTGAGTCTCTCCACTCCAGGGGAACACCCTAAATTTGCAACAAAGCAATTATTGTAAACAGTAAGAGGCTTAGTCAAGGTGGGGCTCTCCATCAGCAGCAATTGTTGAATCAGCACAAGCCCTACACAGCACAACCTAAGTGACCCAGCAACAGAGCAGGTCTTATCAGATGGGAAACTTTGTTTTGTGGTTCCCTGGTTGCCTGACAGCCTTTTCTTTCATCTGCTGGAACTGAGGTCAATGTAACATGACCAGGTGACTGCTTGTGTCAAGAGTTTATGCCAATGGAAAGGCATTGAAGACAGGCAGAAAAAAGAAAGAAAACTTGTATACACACATCACCCACCACCAACCCAAAAGGGTTATAAAAAATAAAATTATAAAAAAAATAAATAAAGAGGTGTGTGTGTATGTGTGTGTGTATGAGTGAAAAAGAGAGAGAGAGGGAGAGAGAGAGAGAGAGAGGGAGAGGGAGAGAGAGAGAGAGAGAGAGAGAGAGAGAACTTTTGAGGATTTTTCTCCTCCTTTAGTTTACCAACTACTGCCAGTTGAACTTCAAGTTCCAGAGAAATAAAGATAAATGGAAAAAAAACCCACTGAAACATTAATTCTGAGAATGAGATGCAGGAAAAAATATCAATTTTTGAATTTTTTCAATCCATTTGTTCAAGAACTGCAATATACAGGGACACATAATTTCAATATGGCAGATTCATATGATTAATTGTTGAATAGCCAACTTTTTTTTTCCCTTGGATGATGAACTAAAAATGTTTCTTTCTCAGCATAAACTCCAGAAATCTTGTTAATTCATAGCCTTTCTGGTTCCACTGCAAAGCGAATGCTAAAAATGTCAGCAGATTTCTTCTAGTTCTACTCTCTGCTTCAGTAAAAGCACATCTGAATAGTGTTTCAGATAAATATAAAATAACCAATCAAAGTTTTCCTCTTTTTGGCGTGATTTTTATTTTCCATAATACTTTTTTTTTTTCAAAACAGCACAACATCAAACATGAAATGCCGATGATCCAGATGAGATGAAATTCTTTTTTTAAATCAAGAAATGGACAATCATTCAAAAGATAATTATAATAATTTAAAAGTTAATTCACCAGCAATGAACTGTTCTTCCAGAAGTTGCGGGATACAAAACATCAAACTGGAGAAAAAACAAACAAAAAAACCCCTCAGATTAAGACTGAAAAAGTGAAATAGGCAGGAACAAAGAGATAGAGAAGGGCATTTTGGGAAAGGGTTTGTTCGTACATTACCAAGTGCTATGAACTACTACACTGAAAATAAAAACACATAACACTGGTTTATGTCCAACATCCCTAAAAATAGCAGAAAGAACTATTGTCAACGAATATTTAACTGACTGGAAACAAGGCTGACCAGACGGACATGCGTCTGATAGTTATAGGTAAAGTGGCAACATGCGTAAAAAATTCTAACATACACTAGATAAAAGTATGCACGCATAAACACAAACACATTCACTGTGACATGTGCACAGGTCTATAACAAAGCTTAACGTAATATTAAATGAACAGTGCAAAGGGTCTAGTCTAAAGCACAAAGATCTATAAAGGACGACACAGACAAGTGTTTTAACCACAACACAGACAAGTGTTTTAACCAAGTAAATCATTTTTTTTTTAAAATCCACTACCCTCAACCCTTGTCCCACCCACAAAGTGGGGACATCTGCACAAACATGACCGAAAAATACATAGAAAGAAAAGCACTTACAGATCTGCAAATTTTCTTTCTAGTCTTAATTCTGTAGTCTCTCACTTGTCTCAATGTCTTGCTACATTCAATCAAAAATACTTAATGCAAGAGATTAGACCAACCACACTGATCTTTCACTCTTCATCAACTGCAGTGAATAAGATTATCACTCCAACCTTGCTGCTGGACAACCAGCAGCCATCTTACTTCTTCACCCACAAAAAAATACTTGCCAGTACTTTTCAGCCAACTGTGTGTCAATGCAAATCCCAACATCATAGGTAAGTTTAAAAAGAAGACTAATCTCCAAAACCGAAGTAAAACTTGTTAAAACAAACTGACACGGAGAAATATTCTATGATCACTGGCACAAAGAATTATCATTCCATGTTCTGACAGCTGAACTATTTGGAACGGTCATGTTATTTCACATGATTTATCTTCAATCAGCTGCAACAGCACATTTTTTGAGAGAAAATACACAGAAAACAACATCCCCCCCCCAACCCCCCCTCCGCTTTCACCAGAACTTGATTCCAGCAGCAAATGATATCAGCTAGACAGCAGGCATGTGATATCTGATCTGTCTGTGACACTCAAAACATTCATTCGAAGAAAGAATATCTGTATACAAGATAACTGCACCTTATGTCCCAATCTTTTTAGAATCTAACGTATTAACACAGTCAATTCAATATTATCAAAACAACAAATGCGAACTGCATCTTACTTCCCAATCTTTTTAGAATCTAACGTATTAACAGTCAATTCAATATTATCAAAACAACAAATGCCCAATTGGGAACTAAACCTTATTCAATCACTACCTTGTCCTCTGTTCTCTGCTTCAGTGAATAATGATGCTGATCATGTGTCAGTAAGAATAACACATAATGCTCCCTCCTATATCATGCATGGATTTTGCTCACACAATGACATCTGGTCCCTGAATAAGGCAGTGAATTTAATTCAACTGAGTGTTGTGAATGTTAAAAGAAATAATGATGAAACTTTAACGCAGACATGTAGTGCTTTACACAAAGCAAACATGAAGTAGAGATTCTACCGCTTGCAAAACAATACAACATTACAAGGGAATCCAACTGTCATGACAGAAGAGTATCACAAACAGGTTCTTTACTTCTGGTGGTGCGAGTCAATAATATTTTATTATTTCTTAATGTTGCCAGTTAAACACAGTGCAACATAATCTTTCCATCAACAATTATCACTTTTGTGTTAATGATGATAAAAAAAAAAAGTTTCAACTGAAAAACTAACAAGAAACGTCACAACACTGATGACTGAACACATCAAACACACGGAATGAACACGCTTGCGTTCATGGGGACAGTCACTGAGGGAACAGATACCACACACTGACAAAAATTATCAGAAATGAAGCACACATGCACACACTGAAAGCGTCTATCAACTCCACATACACCAGAGGAGTTAACAAACTCTATTCCAAGGGTCTGATGTCACTTCAGAAGCCAAGTCACGTTCACATCAACAGTCAGAACAGCAGTGTCTTTCCAGAACAGCAGATAACAGTACTAGTATGCTGTGCACTGCCAACCAACACGACAACAGTCAACCTTCACTCTCTTCTCTCCACATCAATGCTCTAGAATCTGCGCATTCTCTTGATATCTTCCATATCATCCCGGGGCTGTGGGGCCTCTCGGCGCCGATCCATCATTGCACGATCTGAACCTGGGCGGCCCATGGCCTGCATCTGCGAAAACAGGGACACGGGCTGACCACCGGGGCCCCCCATTCCGCCCCCTCCCATGTTCCCTGGACCCCCCTGATTGCCCCCAGGGCCTCCCATGCCCCCACGGCCACCAAAACCATGCTCAAACTGGCCACCAGCCCCTTGGTCAAAGCGTGACTGAGGAGACTGCAGCTGCTTCCCACCCAGCTGCAAAAGTGACCGGTGGGGGAAGGTTTTATTCGCGTGTCCACAGCATTGTTTGTTCATTCACAACCATGGTGCGTTGCAGGTTTTGGCAGGACGTCGGTACAGTGGGTTTGGGGTCCAGCATCACGCACATACCGGAAGAGAAGGAAATAATAGGTTGCATTAGAAACAATAAGCAAGACTGACCCCACAGTCCTTCAGCTGAACATGGTCATGGCAGCATTAAATAAAGACAATCATATAACTATACTTTGCATAATTACTGTTGTATCAGAAACGTACATAGTGGCAGAGGCATGTCTTGTGCAAATCACCTACCTACAAATGCAAATATTCAATATACCGATGATTCAGAGTGTGAATAACCCAGAGCATCATTTCCTTTTCTTGAATTTCAACCTGGAACCAGCATGGCACAACCTGTAACCAGTATTATCCTAACCCAGTTTTGCACTTTGTTTAATCCAGCATCTTTTCGATGGTTGCTTTTTTTCCACAAGATTCAATCAGAATCTTGGCCTTTAGTTTCACTAATCAGTATGTGCACATATAAATATGCATTATAATTTATATCACTTGCTTGGAATGTCAATAAATGGATAAAAATACATGTTAGGTGCTCATGCACTCGATTCAAACATTCACAGTAACTTATATATAAAATATAATAAAAATGATCTCATGAAAACCAAAATGTAGACACTAGAGACCACAGTTGTGTTCACAGATACATGAGAGAGTGAGCGAGCATATGAGAGAGAGAGAGAGAGAGAGAGAGAGAGAGAGAGAGAGAGAGAGAGGCTGATACATAGAGAGACAGATGCACAGACAGACGGAGAGCAAATGAGAGAGAGAGAGAGAGAGAGAGAGAGAGAGAGAGAGAGAGAGGTTGAGCAAAACTGTGTCTGCATGCATCATATGCATTGCAAATGCCCAACATGAAATGATGCTGCATGGCTATCAACATGTGTGTAATTTAGTCACTGTAATACCTCGTTCATACATATTCACAACATTACTTGTGCACATAATGGCACATGTTTCTGTGCACATGCATACATACAAAGGACATACAGTGACATATACAAAAAAAAAAAAAACACGACACATCTTCTTTCATTCCTGGTACTGGTACTAAAAAGCTCTCACAGCCATGTGCAGATACTGGCCAAGATGAACCATCTTGTTTTCCCTCTGACTGGTTAAGCTGCTATGAAATAAGTATTTTTCCTTGTGTAAATTATCTTAAATGATTGATTAAAATTATGTACTCCGGTGCAGGAATGGTAACATCAAAGCCCAACATTTATTTTCATTTGGCGAGTACTGGTTTATTTCATTGTTATTCAATCTATTTCTATGCCATTTGATAAAAAATGAATGTGTACAACTACATGTATGTCATGTCAAGTCAATGTATGTATGTGCACATGAGTGCAATAGATTTTTTCCCCCCTTTTTATGATTTTTTTTGTTATGGTTGCATCAGTTTGGTGTTTGTATGAATACATGCTTGTAATGCAGGATCTGTATACTTGGAAAATACCAGTATATCAACAGACTGAATACACTAAAAAAAAAAAAAAAGAAAAAAACGAATGGGACTTTTTTTCTCTCAAGAATTTGGTTTTTGGAGGGTCAGGTGGATGAATGAGGAAAGAGGAGTGTGTGTGTGTGTGTGTGTGTGTGTGTGTGTGTGTGTGTGTGTGTGTGTGTGTGTGTGTGTGTGTGTGTGTGTGTGTGTGTGTGTGTGAGTGTGTGTGGTGTGTGTGTGTGTGTGTGTGTGTACACGCATGCGCGTGTATATATGCGTGTGCGCACGCATTCGTGCGCATGCACGTTATGTGTTTGTGTGGGCATGCCTGCATGTGGGTGTTCCGACCTACACAGTATGAGCACAGGACTTTTTTTTCTCTCAAGAATTTGGTCTTTGGAGGGTCAGGGAGGGTGAGATGGATGAATGAGGAAAGTGTGTGTGTGTGTGTGTGTGTGTGTGTGCGCGCGCGCGTGTACGCATGCACGTGTATATGTGTGTGTGCACGCACATTCGTGTGCATGCAAGTTATGTGTTTGTGTGTGCATGCCTGCATGTGTGTTCCGACCTACACAGTACGAGCACGGGACTTTTTTCTCTTTCAAGAATTTGGTCTTTGGAGGGTCAGGGAGGGTGAGATGGATGAATGAGGAAAGAGTGTGTGTGTGTGTGTGTGTGTGTGTGGTGTGTGGTGTGTGTGTGTGTGTACGCATGCATGTGTATGTGTTTGTGCGCACATTCGTACACATGCAAGTCGTGCCTGCATGTGTGTGTTCCGACCTACACAGTACGAGCACGTACGCATGCTAGTATGTGTGCACACCCATCGCATGTCAGCTGTGTACGCCATGCACTTTGTGTGTGTATGCGCATGTGCATGCAAGTTGCATGTGTGCATGTATGTTATGTATCATACTACACCCATCATATGTCAACTCTGCATACCATGCACTTTATATGTTCAAGTATACTGGACTACCTATGAAAAAAATGCATCATATGATATGGACTACCTATGTAAATATATGAAAAGTATCTTTCTTAGCACTACAGCAGCACTTGTCCAAATGATCTCAACTGATCCAGCCATTTCTCACAACCTCCTGAGCTGATCAAACTATTTCTCACCATCTCTATCTTGCTTTTCGAAAGTCATAAAAAAAAGAAGAAAAAGAAAAACACAAAAAAACACTCAACCCTGGACAGGTACAAACAGCCACTTCACCCATCACACATCAGCAGTCACTCAGTCCTTTTTTTGCCATTCATTCATTTATATTGTTGCACAGCTTTCTCGTCAACACACTCCACTTGAGTACACCACTATTTTTCAGTCATAATTTACTTTATAAATAAAATATTTTAGGTGAAAAATAGTTGTTGTTTTTTTTCTTTCATATCAGAGATGTGCAATTTTTCAATACATGCGTGTACATGTGCACAAGCTCTTGAGCTGAGCAATTTGTGATGTGTGTGCGTGTGCAATAGATAATCATAATGCGTGTGTAAAACACACAAACAGTGAAAATGGGAATTCTCAAACAGAAACATGGGGCACTCAATCATCAATGAGTGAGGAATGGGGACAGACCCCCAGTACACACATACAGGGACAGAGAGACAGACCGTGGGAGAGACAAAGTGAGAGATAAAGAGTATGCGATATATATAGAGAGAGAAACACACACACACACACACACACAGAAACAGAGAGACAGACAGAGACAGAGAAACATACAGATTCATCACCTTTCAAAATGGCACAAAGGGAGAACTTCACTTAAAATCAGCTTTACCACTGTTAATATTTTATAACCATACTGATACTAATGCCAGTCGCATAAACACAATGTGACAAACCTACTACTTTACTAATGACACAATGGGACAGACAGACAAATAAACTGCACACACACATACAATGAAACACACAGAGACCAGTCACATGAGTATACATCATCCCACATGTTTCACTCAACATTTTTTTCCTCTTTTACCTTTCGGAAAAACATCTGAACTGATTGACAGCATTGAACAAACACACTGTCCACTGCGTATCAATCAGTTAATCCACTGAGCTCGATTTGTTTGTCTTCTGTTCTCTCCATCATTCCATGACTTCAAACAACAATTAACACCAATGCGCAAACAATTAATCAATAAGTAAATAACATTATTTTGTTTCAACCAGTATGCAAAGGAACACGTTTTCAACAGTTCACATACAGATCTCACTTCCCCAACCCACCCCTTATACCATACAGTGCACAAATTCATTAGCTTACACAGACAAGAGAAGTGGGCTAAAACAAGGGGAGCAGAGCGGGATGGTTGGGGTTGGGGAGGGAAGACAATTCAACTTCAAAGAGAAACAACAATAAACAGACCAAGTGGTGGAGTCAAGCAGGGAGGAAGAGACAGACACGTGCACGCGCGCGCACACACACACACACACACAGACTGAAACAAAGAGAACGAGAGTGGACAGGAGCAAAGGCAGCCATGCTGGCCAACATAGTGAGGTCCAACATGATTCCAAGGTCGACCAAGTTATCCCCTTTTCCAAAAATCCCATGTAGAAATAATAAAATGCACATCCAGACATCATCATCAAACTTTGCTTGCACAAACAAAACAACCTCACTTGCGTACCATTTCATTTTTATAACAATCAAGATATTCAGCAGTTCATAACAGAACAAAGTAGTGGGAATTAACTGAAGGTAAGACTTGCATTTAATTTATGCAATCAGTATTTCCCCAACATTTCAAAACTGCACAAAACCTTGCCTCTGCCACTGTGATTATCCACATTCTTGTTGGATCACCTTTTTTCACGCCTATTTCAGCAGATAACTCATATATATTCAAAGCAAATTTCAACATTATCACAACACTGCCAAGACCATGACAGCAATAAAAATATCACACACACACACCCACACACACACACTGTCAAAAACAAGCAGAGACATGGCATAAACTGCTACATAAAATAAAACATGTGGCCCATAGACTCAGCACATCTACGGTAGTACCTCAGTAAGGCTGTTCTCCCAACCCGTTCAACCCAACCAAATTGAAAGCAATAAAGTTTAATTAGTATGATTCTGCACACCATCATAACTGTTCAAAGCTGGTGAAGACAAGGTGTAGTCCGGTAAGATTTCACAGCCTAAGTCTCAAAGCACACACTATGTAGTGTGTATCAGTGTTTGCAATGAATGTTATGAATCAGCTGGCTATTATAACTATCAAACATCTCACATGTGAATCTGACAAGAGGTCAAAGTGCTACCACTGAATTTAGATCAGTAGGTTATAAATGCCTTTAAAACACATAAATAATTTCCAAAAGTCATTCTATAATTATATCACCATGTGTTTACAACACAGTACATACATAAAAAAATTCAAAGTCACTGAATTGGAAGAGTCCATCCATCACGATCAGTGCAGAATTCTGGCTGTTCCTCAATGGGATAGTTCCCAAAATACAGGAACCACGACACCACACTCCAATCCTTCCCCACAATTCATTACTTCAACTGATCTGCTCAGTGTGTTTCTGATCTTTATCTTTCTTGGTTCCTTTGCTTTTCCAAACAGATAAATAGAAACTTGTATGTTCACTTATTTGTTTTAGACTTTGAGAAATGTTTCAGCACATGAAATGAGACAAAAATGAAGAGGGTGGAGGCAAGTGGAGCAAGTTAAGTTGCATCTTAGATTAAGAAATATTTCTGAACAGCAACACTGTAATGACTGGCGTCGAGACTAATCACAATTTTTTTCCCCTTTCTTTCATAAGAGCACAGGGTTTCATGTGAAAATTCAAAACCTTTGGACAAATGTCTTAGCTGAAGGAAAAATCAATTAAGACATTTTTTGAATCTATACGACAAAAAGTCCAGACGCTCAGGAAAAAAAATATCAGTTTTTCACTTTTCATGTTCACTTTGGAGAACACACACACACACACACACACACACCAACAACATGAACTGTTACTGGAAATTTTTACAGAAATGAAAAGAAAAAAGAAAAAAATCAAATACATTTTTTGAAAAACTGAGCACACAGTGCCCCAGCAATGGAAGGTTGTTTTGTTTTTTTTTCTTTGGCATGGGTGATAAGCTGTATATTCTGGCTTTAAACCATTTCAGCAGTGTTTGTAACCTATAAAACTATTAAAAGCAGATGTTTGAGTGATCTTGGTCATAATATCACAGCTGACTTGGCAAAAAATGCCTTCAATGAGGTGCCAATTCAACTGAGAACATTTCAGCTAAGAGCTACTGGTAAAGTGTCCCATGTATGATGCCCAGTTAAATCCCAGACAGACACTGAGAGAGGGAGGGAGAGAGAGAGGGAGGAAGGCGGTTGAGAAATAAGGTGGGAGAGAGAGAGGGGGAGAGAGGGAGAGGAGAGGGATGTAGGGGGAAAGAAAGAAAGAGTGTGTGTGTATACATGTGTGTATGACCATTATGTGTATGTGTGTATGTGTGTGTGTGTGTGTGAAAACAGAGGAAGGCACTACTTGAATGACACAATGCATGAGTTTTCCCAGCAAAGCCATCTGTCTCACCAATGCCAAAGAGATTAGGAAGAATGTGACACAGCATACACTCATCCAGACATTCCAATCAGCTGGTGTGTGTGTGGCTCTGGTCTTGGATTTGAGAGCCACACACAAAAGTCACAAGAAATGAACAGCAGGAGAACCAAATGTGCACAATTTGAAGCACTATCAACTTTCAAATGGCCACTGCCATGCAAATATCAAAGACAGAGACAGACAGACAGACAGCATGAGAGGGTGGGGAGAGAGAGAGAAGCAGAGGGGGAGAGAGAGGCGGAGAAGACGGGAGCGAGGGAGGGAGGGAAGGAGAGAGAGACACAGAGAGATATCATAGTTCAGAGACTGGGGAAAAAACAGAATTGGATTACGATGTAACTGGAGAGAAAGACAGAGAGAAAAAAAAAGAAAGAGAGAGAGAGAAAGAGACAGACAGACAGAGAGAGAGAGAGATAGGAGGAGAGAGGAGGAGAGAGAGTAGTTCAGAGACATGGGAAAAAACAGAACTGCATGATGATGCAGATGGTTGGAAATATCCTGTTCACTTTTTACAGGTTTCCAAGCACTGTAACAGTAGCTTTATTTCTTGTTCACAAGCACATTTGTCCACCGTATTTGCAGACTCTCCCTCAATGGAAAAAAAGAAAAGAAGTACAAGTCTCAAACCCATCATCCCAGTCCCACTTGTTCAATCTCAATCTCCAATATGGAGACTTTTTTGGTGTCCGTTTTGTTTCTGACCCATTTCACTTTCTGGTAGGCCTCTGGGCAGCTGACACTTGCCTGTATGGATTCAAATGATTTTGTCCACTGCAGCATGAAGGATAAGATTCAACATATGCAGAGTACCAAGAAATCCTGTTAAAAACAATCTGGCTCACACAAACCAGCTTGAAACCCTGTGTACAGATCTTCTTCACCCAGTCTTTATAAAGACATTTATGTCAATGTCTCAGACATGCATGTTTTATTCAGTTACATGACTGGACATTTCTTAAAACTACAGGTTAACTAAAGGAACCATTTTCATATAGCCAAGTCAAACCAGAGATGGCAATAAAGCTATATATGTGATATATCATGTGGCTTTGTAATGAACAGCCATACAATCTGATGGATGTCCTCCCGCAACAGGAAATTCACCTGTGCTTTGTCCATTTTAATGTGTGTTTGCCAGCTCTGAGAAGCAAATCTGTAGTTTTTAAATTTTCTACTATTTACACAGTTCTGCATTAACTATAAAACACTGACAGCTAATGTGTATAAAGCAAAATGTCTGGTGCTGTTCTGCAGGCGGGCGATGTTTTCTTTTTTCCTTTTACCAGTAACTACTCATTTTCTTCCAAAAGATCAGGCAAGAGATATGCCATATAATTTGATGTCAGATCATGCTGCTCCAAACCTAGAGGTTAAACCCAGCATTGAAAAGTGTTGTACAATTGGGTTGTTCCAAACCAACATGCTAAATGCAGAACAGTTTGCATATCTAGCAACCAGTTTAAATGCTCTGATTCATTTGCAGCAGAGGCAACCTTTGTACACACTTATCTGAAGCCTGGAAAATACCACTCAGTATCACCAAACCACAGATGATTTTTGGGCCATGTTTAAAGTTGTGAGAGCAAATCATTGATTAAACCCCAACCCACAGCGTTCCTAGCAAAACTCTATGGAGCTGAGTCTACAAAATGGGCCACATGTACATATGTATACATATATAGTAAAGCCATAATAAATAACCAGTAATTGTCATTCCATATTCAGTTCTTCCATCACAAACACCAGTCCCTGCCACCCCATCCCATCCAAGAAATTGTGGGTATTTAAAAATACCCATTGTCTCACACCATCCGGTTTCCCAGATCTGAAGAATCAGTACCTTGAAGCTTTAGACTCTACAAGTCCTGATAGTCAAGTATTGCCTCCTCGGGTGCATGGTACAGCAATGAGGAACCTTTTAACTGCCTCAATGACAGCATTCGCATACATAAGACAATAAGTACAGGAAGTCTGAACAAGAGAAATAAAGAAAATGGAAAAACAGGAATAAAAACCAAAAGGAGACAAAAAGGAAGCACTGACAGGAAGAGAGAAAACTGAGAGGGAAGACAGAAGACACTGACAGCAGAAGATAAAAGAAGACAGAGACAGACACACATGGTCAGCAGACCAAGCAACTGGTAAGAAACAAAATGAAAAAAAGAAAACAAAATTATAATCAGTCGTTCAAAGGCATTCGCTGATCAATCAGCCAACTCCACACGCAACAGGACAAAACAGTTTGCCAAGATTCAAACGCTGCTGACAGAACACAGACAGAAAAAGGACTCACCATCTGATTGCCTGGTCCCCCTTGGCCCGCCATCTTGCCTAAGTTGTTGACATTGGGGCTGCCACCTCCACTGGGGTTTCCAGCACTGGCACTGTTGGGCAAGCCACTCTGACCCCCAAAGCTGCCTTGTCCCTGACCAGTCCCACTCTGTGCCATCTGTCCAGAAAGATGACAGCAAATCAGCTTACAGCACATACATTCATCTCACGTCTTCATGTATGCTCATCTTTTTATTTTCATTTTTTTCTGAACATCAATCTACCATAATGCTAGAACAGCCTAATAAATTGTAACAACATTTCACTATAGAGTAATAAGTATCCTCTGTTTGCCTTTCAAGTAAGGAAAGGCAAAATGTTTGTGTTCATAGAAATATTTCTAGTTGTTGTGATGACAAAGAGGTGCAGGCTGAATTGTGCAAGTGCTGAATACTAAAACCAGTAAAAAGAACAAGTTCTCCCTCAGCTGCTGTTCTCTCAAGTGTCTGGGATGTTTCCCTTCCACACAACAAAAAAGGTATATATAGGCAAACCGGCACACACCACACGTACCCTGCCCATGCCTTGCTGACCCCCACGCTCAACGGCCAAGCCCTGCTGTCCCCGTTCCAGTGCTGAAGCAGACTGCGGTCCCCGCTCCATGCCACTGCCCTGCTGCCCTCCTCGCTCCATCCCCTGGACTCCTCCCCGCTCTATCCCCACACCCTGCGGCCCTCGCTCCAACCCAGCCCCCTGGGGTCCACCGCGGTCCAGGCCCGGGGCTCTGCGGTCCATGCCCTGTGGGCCCCCCCGCTCCATGCCTTGAGGTCCGCCACGTTCCATCCCCTGGGGTCCTCGGTCCATGCCCTGAGGTCCCCGGTCCATCCCCTGGGATCCTCGGTCCATTCCCTGGGGTCCTCGGTCCATCCCTGGTCCCCGGTCCATCCCCTGGGGTCCACGGTCCATCCCTTGAGGACCGCCACCACGCTCCATCCCCATGCCCTGAGGCCCCCGATCCATGCCCATGCCCTGGGGCCCGCCACGCTCCATGCCCATGCCTTGCTGCCCACGCTCTAGCCCCATTCCCGCTGGGGGAGCAGGTGGAGGCTGCATGGGTGGCGCCCCTCCTCGGCCTCCACGCATTCCAGAATCCACCTGGTTCTGACCGCCGCGCATCCCCATGTCTCTGAGCCCTCCCTGGAAGTTGCCCGTACCCTCTCCTCCTCGCATGCCCTGCGAGTTAAAAGGGACCACGTTTTATCAGGTTAAACTATTAGCTTCTGGAAAATATGACATTATAGAAGCAGGTCAAACTAAGGACCATGTTTGACCATGGGTTTCAGGAAAACATGACACAACAGGTCAATGGGCAGAGGGGAAAGGTGGAACAACAGTGTAGCTGGTGCTGTGTTAAGTCAACACTGTTACTGTGGCAAGAGGAAATGAAAAAATGTGGGTTCATGCAGCAGATAATAATAATGTCAATTATATTATTGACTGTCTAATGAATTCTGTGGTTAGATAACCATCTTGAAGGGAAAACAAAGCAGAACACAGTAAACTACCCACCATGAGATCCTCACGACCACGTGGCATCCCACTGTCCATGGGGCCCCCACTACGTCGCTGCATCTCTTGCTGACGCATCATCATTTCCTGTCGACGTCGCTCCTCCTGCTTACGCTCACGCTCTTCATCTGCCCGTCTGCTCATCATTCTGCATCACATTGGACCTCATTATTAATCCCTGTCATCTCTAATACTCATTCCTCCTTTTCCTAATGCCATTTATGACTTAACAGGTTGGTTTCAATTAAAACGTGTTCTGCGGTTTCCGGTTTTCAGTGAGTAGTTGCTATTTTATGCTTTCAATACACAGATGGGAAATGAAAAGCGTGGAAAAGGCCACAAGATCTGTGACAGTGATACCCACTCTGGTCCCAGCAATACCAATAATAAACTAAAGAATCCAAGGTTAAAACAATGCCCTGCTCTATGAGTGTGTAATGCTGCTTTCACTAAAGACAGAACTATACACATATGCAATGTCTACAGATGGAACTAAAAATAGAACTATACATGTGTGCAATCTAAGCAGATAAAACCATCCATGTAGAATGAAGACGAACATACCTCATTTCCAGTTCTTGTTGTCTGCGCATACGATCTTGATTGCGAAGTTCTTCAATTCGCCTCAGCTCTTCTTGCTGACGTAGGAGATCTAAAGCAGCAAGAGAGGAAAAAAAGAAACAAAAAAGCATGAAATGAAGTATCTGAGCACTTAAAGCAACTGTTGATTTCATAATCTGTAAAATATATGGGACATAGCATGCATGCAAAATAAGAGTTTACATCTCATAATTTCATATCCACTGACAAGGCAAAAGTCATGACTGATTTCATCTTTTACAGTGAAATATCAAAACAAAACTTTGAAAGCGAAAAACTACAATTACATCTCGCACTTGCCACAACTCTGACCCGACCTGTCCTATCACTGAAACCACAAAGAACAGTCAAAGAATTATACAGGAGCAATTCATTCACACTCACCTTGTCTAATCTGCTCCGCCTGATAGTCATACAGGGCATTCTGCATCTCATCCTCCAGTTTAATTCTGGCTTCCTCCATCTCTTTCTTCACGTTCTCATTTCGTTTCCGTTCCATTTCTGCTAACTGCTTCCAGCGCATGCCAAATTCATACTCAAAGGAATTATGGGGAGCAAAGTACGGATCTTTTTCTCTTTCTCTGGAACAAAAACAAAAAGGTATTCAATTATGACAATGCCATTTTTGACTAACTTGTGTAAACAAATACTTTGACAGTTGACACCAAATTAGGCATAAAAATAGGAAAAATTCAGTTCTTTCCAATCATTTTGTTTAAAACAATACTGCACCTCTGGGATGGGCACAAAAAAATTTTAAAAAGCCAAATTATATGCAAACTGCATTTACTGTTATATATATATTTTTTTTTTTAATTCTCTAAACTTGGCACTTTGATCTGATATTCTAACACAACAACAAGAGCAGTCATTATTATCATTTTTTGTTCAAACAGGAACTTCTTTTGCTAAGCATGGAAGCTTTATTTATTTTGCAAACATTTTGGTGCAGATAGTAAAAAAGGGAAATTAATCTGTAATTAATGCAAGGGGACTTAATTTGCTTTAAACTGATCTTTCTCATCTTAAACATTACATTTTGAAATTATACTCAATACATAAAAAGCTTGTGTGTTTTACTCTCAGTGTACAGGGCTTTCACTATGTTCATTCGCCCAAGTGGTCTTTTTCAGAAAATACTAAAATCAATACGACGAGTGGGCTTTATAGATCTATTGGCTGAGCCCTGAAGGTCATGGGCAAAAATCAATTGTGTACACATATTCATACACATTCAAAGCATGTGCTCATATTCTTCGCGAACGCGAACGACACCATTTTGTTTCAAGTTGTTGACCTGCCCGTTCAATCCTATATTCAATGGACAATACACGATAACATGTGATGGAAAGTTGGAGAAGGAGACCGTTAAATATTTATTCAGAGAAAGATTTGTGAACGCCTGATCACTTACTGGATTATGCCCCAAAATGCCATACAAATATCCACAGAATCAATCGGAATTCACAGTTAAAAATTGTAAACCATGCGAGTTAATACCCTTGAACTGATGAAACGAAAAAATTTCCAGTCTTGACTTTTCTCAAAATGAAGTCCTTTTCACTTCTGGCTCAACATGTCATTAGTTTATTAAATTAACAAAATACTCAATTTTCATATCAACTTTAAAACTATAAAACTAGAATGAACATAAAAGAGAAATTGAATCGACCGTGTTGTACTACATTCCCGGCAGGTGTAACTAAACTTGTACATCTATCTAGATCTAGAGAAAACGGCTAAATGTTGCAGTGTGATTGCGGTGATAGCCACATCTCCTTTACTGGGATTTAAAAAGAATTTTTTATTGCCCTTAAAGATTTTTTGAAAGCCCAAGATACACCAGAATAACATGATTTAAACAGCGTTCTCACTGCGAATACCGCAATTGATTTATCGCCCTTAAAAAAGTATGTTCAAATATTAAATTTTAGAACGTCAGTTAAGGAGCCACGATAGTGTGATGGGTAAGACAGTTTCTTCTCACCCGAACACGTTCAAATTTGGTTAGGACTTCTTTTTTTTTTTTTTTTAAACCCGAAGCTTTATAACAAAAAATACAGAACACATTTTAACGATTAGATTTTTATTTATTTATTTTTTAAGTGTATGACAAGTGAGTCTTGAAGGCCTTGCCTCTCTTGTCATCATTCATGTAACAAGAAAACACCCAAAAAAGGCATTTTTAAAAAAACATGAGCTGTTTGTATTAAAAAAAAAATAATAATAAAAATAATAAATATAAAAAAAATTATTAGATTTTTTTCCAGAAACATAATTCACATAACTTGCCTCGAACTGCACTCACAAAAGACAAGAGTCAAGAAAGAGAGTTCAACTTCAAGGACAAACTGGTAGCAGTCTCTCTCTTTCAGCATATCTCCTCCATCCAACACTTCTCTGGACTCTCTCAGTGAGAATTTGACCAACAGAATCAAATACGAGTAGACACACTGACAGATACATTAAATTTACAAGAGGTAAACTAGTTAAATAAAAATATATAAATAGACAGAGATATGCTACACAATGTAACTTGCTCACTTTTTGTACTGTTCATTCTTTGGGAGAAATATTTCTGGCATTCCATCTTCTTCGTCTTTCTGCTCTAATGGTTCAACTTCAATGGGTTTAGGGTCTCTGCAACAGTACAAGCACATATCAAATATTGAAAACATAAACATATAAATATTATCTGAGAAGAACATGACTGAAATTTAATAGTTTTTTGTGCACAATTTGTGCACGAGGTTTTATGCTGAATTACATACTTGCTTTATTTATTTGATTCAGGAATAATTATACTTTCATTTGAAAATTAAGGCCTTCCACTTTCAGCAACCTGAAGTTAAGTGGACAAAGAATTAAAACAATACCATTGTCATACTTGACATAGACAGGTCTACAGTAGATCTGGAGAATTAAACCTTTAAGTTTAACAGAGTTTGCTGAATATCAGTCTTCAAACAGCCTTGACACTGGATGACTGACTAGGTTTTGGTGTCTTCAGTTCAGTCACATTGATTCATGTTATTTGGAAAGAGAAACAACTAAAGAGTTGTTAAACTGTTAAAGAAACAATGAAATTCAATCTACAAATTAAGAGAACGCAGGTCTGATTCAGTTTAGAAACCAGAGCAAGAATATTAAGGATTAATAACTTCAAACTGTTAAACAAAAGTGAAAGTTTCTGATTTCTGTAACCCATTTCCTTACTTAGCAAGTTAGTTAAAGTTTAGCCTTCCCTGCTATCATGATAGCAAAATTAAGCACTGATAACTGATGTAATAAATAATAACCAGCTAGAACTGTACAACTACAAGAAAAAAAAACAAAAAAAAACATAATTTTTACATTTCCAGTCATATTATACTAAACACTTTATTCCAATACTTACGAGCCAAACAAGAAGACTCCTTCATTTATACGACGCAAAGCCTGCTGTGCACCTGGTTTACGGACAAACTCCACCAAACCCTCCCCAGTCGGCTTGCCTCGATCATCCACAATGACGATTGCCCTCTCCAGTTCACCAAACTGTGTGAAGGCCTGTTCCAGCAGCTCATTGGAGACGTAGGGATGCAGGTTCTTCACCCGCAAGGCGGCCCCATGGGTGGCAAATCTGACGCGCAACACTCTTCCTCTTCTCTGCAATCCATCCAGTGCTGCCTTTGCTGCTTCCGCATGTTGACGATAATCCTATAACAGATAAAAACAATATTATTATTACATGGGTGCAACTGGCACTGCAGCAGAAAACCAAAAACCTGCAATGCTGATGTCCAGGTAGGGGACATGTGCAGAACCCTAATGGCTATTACTGGGAAGAACAGCCCGGTTTGTGACCAACAGGTACCACAACACATCCAAAGTGTCTGCCATCACTGACAGACTCCAGTGACCCTTCCTCCAGCACCGCAGAAAGGTCGCTAGGCTAGCTATGCTGCGTAAAATCCTCAACAATGAGGCAATTGTGAATACAAGCTCGTCCTGCCCCTGCCAGACTGAAAAGAGAAACACCTACAACAGTTGAGCCGCATCCAGTGTAGGACCCAATACAGAGGATCCTCTGCCTAGAACCATCGCAGACTGGAAAGTGGAATGCGCTGCCCGAAACAGCAATGGCAGCCGACACCCTTGACACCTGCAAGTCAAGGATGCCCCAAGAAAACTGAAAACCGTTAAAGTAGTAGTTAGAGTAGGTCGGATTTGGCATCCCCCTTCCCAAATACCCCTACTCTTTACTAGTAATACTACTAAATACTACTTTAGAACATTCTGATTTTTTTTTTTTTTTTTTTAGGGCCCAGCCCTCTCTTCTGGAGGACTGGGATCAGCTAGCCCCTGAGTGGGTGAAGAGCGAAAAGTAGTACTAGTAGTCTGCTGATAAAATCCACATAGAGTAGGTATAATGTTAACTTTATCCCTCATCTGTCTAGTTCTTTATCTTTTCTATACGACAGCATCTCTATCTCCATGCAACCCTCTTGTCGCAGCAGAGTAACTGACATTTATATGACAATTGTGGCCGTCACCTGGATGATGATGATGATGTTTTCTTCTTTTTTTGTTTCAGAATAACTGATATCAAAATCTGCTTTCAACATTTCCCAACAAGGAACAGGAGTACGATGTGGTTTTGCAGCTAACTCTTTCATGTTAACATCTGATTCTTTTAACAAATTTGAAACATAAGTTGCAACTGTTTCTTGTGATGAAACAGTTTTAGCTCTTTTAGGAAAATCAATGTCAGATCTTACTGTCAGTTCATCACTCAGCAATGAAATTTTTTTTGTCATTGAACTAGGAAGTGTCATCTCTCAGCGAATTCTGCTGCTGCTAACTCACGCTGTTCATTTAAGGGAAGAATTCTGGCTGTTTTTAAATTTAAGTGCTTTGTATGTTTCCTGGTTGGATGCATGAGAGGGCACTCCGAGAGCAATTTTGATAGCCTTACAGTCTACACTTTGAATCTTTTGTAATAGATATTTAGGTGCACTGAAAAATATTTCTTGTGCATATGCTATCTTAGAAGTTAGAATTTAGATCTTACAATGGCCATGGAAAGATGAATCAATGTTTTTGTATCCATTCCCCAGGGTAAGCGGCTTATAATTTTCATAAAATTGATACTTTTCATTGCCTTTGTTAAGATGTAATTACAGTGAATGTTCCATGTTTGCTTTAATAAATAAGATAAACACCTAAAAAACTTCACCACCTGTTTATAATCAATGATGTCACCAAGTAATTTAAAAATGGGTATGCTAGATGGGTTACCACTTGAACTAAACAACATCACACATTATTACATATTTTTTCAGTCGACAAAGCTAGACCATTTAGTATTTACAAACATATAGTTACCAAGGTTATCAAGATCAGATTGATACAAATGACAAATGTAATTCTGTGCTCTTTGTGGGGTTGACTTTTTTAGATTGACACCCATCCACATACATATATCATCACCACATCAGCATACTGTACTAAAACTACACGATTTGACAATGCCTTTGAGAGATCCAGAAAAAGAATATTAAAGAGAATAGGAGCTATTACTGAGCCCTGTGAAATTCCCATGTTAAGTTTATGTGGCAAAGAATAATGTGTTCCCACCCTTGCTTGAATAATTCTATTTCACAGTAATTTGATTAAAAAAAAAAAAAAAAAAAAAAAAAAAAAAAAAAACCTTTTTACATACCCACAGAGATTACCAGATATTCCAACTGGTTTCAGTTTGTACAACAGACGTTTGTGCTAAAACTGATCGTAGGCTTTTTTTTTTTTTTTTTTTTTTTTACATCAAAAAACGTTGCTAGGACACTTTTTCTGTGGGCAAACTGACATTTTATCTGAGTTGTAATCTTTACTTGGTGTTTGACCGTTGATCTTCCTTTTCTAAAGCCTGACTGGTTCACTGGAATGATACTGTATTTTTCACAGTAAGTTATCATTCTCAACAGGACTACTTTTTCCATTAATTTACTGACATGTGAGATCGAAGCTAATCATTATTACATGTAGGTTTTCCTGCTTTTAAAACCGGTACAACTACTGATGTTTTCCATATCTGTGGTACAGTTCCAGGTATCCAACAGTTCTGAAATATTTTGTGTAGCAAAACGATACTTTTTTTTTGGAATGTGTCTTTGCATCTCATTAGATAGTGCATCGATGCTAACTGAACTTTTTTTTTTTTTTTTTTATTGCTAAGGGAAGCTACAGCGGTTTGTAACTCCTCATATGTAATAGGAGAATAAAACAACAAGTCATTTTGCGGAATGGGATCACAGTATAAAGCACTTTTTTCTTCTCTGTCTGTGTGTTTTACATGAAGGTGGAAGGTTTTGCTATTTTTCACAATCATTTCAACAAAGATTCCTGCCTTTTCCTGATCTGATACTGTGATAGAAACTTGTTTTGGGAGTCATTTGATATTGGGCAACTTGGTAACTTTATTCCATTTTTCATTTCTTTCATTTTTGTCCAAACTTTATCAAAGTCTTTATGATCTGAAATTTCTTGTGAATGAAATGATGACCAAGGATCTTTTTTTTATCTTTTTTTAGCTTGGGCTACTGTCATATTACTCTGACTGTCTGAGTGTTGTGTGTGTGTGTGTGTGTGTGTGTGTGTGTGTGTGTGTGTGTGTGTGTGTGTGTGTGTGTGTGTGTTCAACACAACTCTGTGTACATACGAGCAAGATGATGATTATACTATAGCACCTATTCTTGGTCGGAGACAAGCTCTAAGCGCTTCACAAAAACGGGGTCATTTGCACAACAGGCTGCCTACCTGTGTAGAGAAAAGTGACGGCTGTCAATGAATGGGTGCTCATCATTCGTTTCCTATGTCATTTATTTGATTAAATCAGATTTCACGCACGCGCACTCGGACAGACATGTAACTTTTTTTTTTAATGAGTAACAGTTTTTGTTTTATTTACCCTGCCATGTACTGACGTAGGCAAGCAGCCATACTCCATTTTTGAGGGTGTGCATGATGGGTATAATCTTGTTTGCATAACCCACCAAATGCTGACATGGACAACAGGATCTTTAACATGTGTATTTAATCTTCTGCGAAGGGGGTTCAGGCACAAGAAGGTCTGATCATTATGTATATGATTATGTTGACCTGGGAGATCAGAAAAATCTCCACCCTTTTAGTTTTACCCACAGAGAGAGAGAACAAGAGCGTGCAAGCACTGTGTGGGTGTGAAAGAGTGCTCACCTGTTTGCACATGTGCAAATGTCAAGAAGAGAGAGATTAAAGAAGTGTGAATGTGTGTGTGTATGCATGTGTATTCTTTTCCAAGTAAGTGTGTGTGTGTGTGTGTGTGTGTGTGTGCGTGTGTGTCTGTGTGTATGCGTGTGTGCGTGTGTGTGCAAGCATGCATTCATCTCTGTGCATGTGTACCTTTGTTAAATTTGACTTTTGATCCCAAATCTAAATAAAATAAACTGACTCCAGCCATGAATGTTAGTGCCTTGTGCCTTATCAGAAAAAGAACTGACATCAATTGCTACTAAGTAAAAGTTACTGGTGCATAAAGTGGCAACTTTGCACTGTGCAGCTTTTGCCTAATGAACTGAGTCAAGCAGATATACCCATAACCCTAGGGGCTTGACAGAGATGGAGACAGCGCGTACCGCCCCTTATGCGCATGTGTACATGCATGCACATCTGTTCTGTGTGTGTGTGCGCGCATGCGTGTGTGTGTGCGCGCACATGTGTGCGTGTGTGTGTGTGTGTGTGTGTATGTTAGTGTGTGAGTGTGTGTGGATATCGCCTTCTATCATGATCAGCATTTTGAAACTGCAGGTTTGACTTCAAATTCAATCGACTGTTACAAAACCTTGAGTTTGATACGGTGCTCTGACAAAGTCACTCTCCTCTCAAAACCAAAGTCTTCGCAACGGGGACTACAAGTACAACCGATGCTTTTGAAAGAGTACTCATGTTTTCATTTAATTTTTTGACAGGTCATCAGCAAATGATATGGAACAGCCCCCACCCCCTTCTCCCCCCCCTCCCCCCCCCCCCCCTCCAACCCCCACCCCCAGAAGCGGACACTCAGTTTTTTTATATAAATGTAAAAATGGATTCCCGTGCCTACTACAGCCTAAATGGAAGATTTGCACCCTTGTGATCAAACTAGATTTTAAGTCCTACAGATAAAATATTCTTGCTTTAAGTTTAATCATACATCAAGAGCTACACAATCATGCATCAAGAGCTACACTCACTATAGATCAGACATTGCAATTTGAACACTGTGATGAGAAAGAAAAAATATTTCATTTAACATTTCAAGACAAAATGTTCAAATGTTATATAATTCTTGTCCAGAAATGAATGTATGCAGGCAGTTCATTTGTCATAAAATATCTCGTCAATGCGGGATATGAAGTTACAATCAACAAAGACTATCCCTAAAAAGTAAAATAAAATCCTTACTGTTTACATTCCAACATGACAATGTTTAGTATCAGACAGTTGCATTCTCCAAATTTCTTCTGCTATGACTGTCTTTTGGTAAAAAATCCTTCGGATTAACCGTCCCCATCCAGTGAAACATCTTGCCATATGAATTATGACACTCCAGTCCATTTCCAGATTGAGATTCAAAACCAACCTAAACTGGCTCAAGACTCATCCTTAAATGCCTTTAATTGCTCTCCTGATACCTGTGACAGTGTGTAAGTGTACTTGTTTCTGTTTTCCGTGTGTGTTCTTGAGGTGTTGTATGGAGAGTGGGATTGATTTTGGGGAGTTGTTGGATTGTGAGTTGTTAGGGTGTTATGATGTACTCAATTGTTTTGGGATGTTCAAACTCATTTTGGGGTGTTATCTTGTTTTGGGAGCTGTGATACTGGTACCTGGTGGTGTGATGTGAGATTACGTAACTTTTGGTGTTATATTTTGGTATACATATTCTGATATTGTGTGTATTTTTGTTGTGCATGATGTTTTTGTGTGTGTCCATCACTCCTTGTAATAAGTTGTATAGATATTACTGTTGGTGTTTGTTTTGATACTTGCACTTATGTTGTTTGTATACACATATGAGAGAAGGGTTGAGAAAGGGGGATGGAGGGAGGAGGGGGTTGGGGGTGGGAGGCAGACAGATAGAGAGAGAAAGGGGGAGAGAGAGAGATTGCTTCCTTACAGTTACATGGACCAACCAGGATGTTTTCATAGATATTTTTGTTGAAACTGTTGTAAAGTGCTATGTGCCAAGAGCAAGATCATATGATTAGGCGCTACATGAACTAAATATATTATACAATCACATCCATTCAATGATTCATACACTTAGGCATATGAATTGGAAACGAAGTTACTTAACTGTTTCACAGTAATAATACATGTCTGTGACTGTGAGTGACTAACTCCGTCAGTGATCAAGACTGAGTCATTGATTAAGACTGTGAGTGTGATACTGATAGTGTGAATACATGCGAGTCTTTTGTGACATTTGTTGTCTTAGAAATAAAATTAACATTAACAAAAATGATAAGTAGATTAGCAATAATTATCTAAAATCAAACTTTACTGATATGAATTAAACTATTAATAAAAATAACTTATCTTTGAAAACTTCTAAACAACAGCAACACTTACCAAACGAATAAATCCAAATCCACGACTGGAGTTTAGGTACACTTCAGATACTTCACCGTATGTCTGGAACATTTTTTTGAAGTCATCTTCCGAGACGTCTGGTGTCAAGTTTCCCACAAACAGCCGGCACCTCCCAGTGAATTTTTTTTCTTCCGTGGTCTTTGTCTCATTCTTGTCACCATCATCATTTGCGTGATCTCTGTTGTTACTTGAGTTAACTGGTTCTTTGGAATTGGAGGAGCGATGATCAGCATGTCCACCCCCACCTGCGTGCTTACCTCTGGAACTCGATTCAGAGCGGCCGTGCGAATGCGATCTGTCTCTATCGTTTCGATCATTTCTGTTTCCACTTGGCTCTCTTTTGTGGTCTCCAGGTCCTTTGTTGTCTTGTTTAATAGGAGTTTTGTTCGCTACCTTTGACATAGCTGCGTTTTCTTGACCCAGTTTCAAGATGAAAAGAAGATTTGTCCACAAAGAACGAACGATTCTTGTGAGGTGAAGCAAATATGGCGTCTCTATGGTCCGGCGTGGAAATCGATATTATGTTCACAACTGATGAATTAAACGGGCATAAAAAACAGTTCCAAGGAAAATGTTGCTTAAACTAATCAATATATATTCAGATTAGAATTATTGATGATAACTTATCTAATAATAGAAAATCTCGAGCATTCGTGTTTTCTTAAAGGGCCGGTCGTTTGCTTTGACCTAAATCGAAGTCGAGGCTTAGGGTGCTAATATTGCAGACAGCTCTATGCGGAACTGTGACATAGAGGTAAATGCGTCAGGAATATTTATTCAACCGATGGAAATCATTGTTCTTCATCTTTTGCCTCGAATACGAATGGCAACTTGAAATACAGTATTAGTGAGAGCTTGCACTGTTGCCGTTTATTCATAGTGGTTCAACAATACGAACTGATGGCAGGCATAATAATGCCAAACAACTATTCGCGCCACAAGTGAAAAAGATATGTGGTTCATAGGTTGGGATTTTGGTGGATTATTTTTTGGAATTAGATTGTATTTTAGTTTGACTTCCCATCGCTCAAAGTGAATGCTTAGGAAAATTTGCTTTCATCGAAGCACAGTTTGCTTGAAATCGGGCACTGAGGATTTAACCAAATCGCACACTCTGACACTGCTTTGGTGTTGTGTGGTTTTCGATTTTGTGGAGTGAAGCCTGGTTGGTCCCACACCACAAATTAACTTACGATTCTGCTATGTTGGTAGGTAATGTGCAGGTTATAGTTATACTTCGAATAGATGCGTTGACGCACAATAACTGGAACGCACAAATGGGAAATCGGAAACAATAATTGTAAGAGATGAAGCATGTGTGCACAACGCTCAGGATTCCATGTGGTTGTGTTGTTGGCGGGTGAAGCAGGGGAGGTAACTAACAGCTGACTCGTCTGGATTCTGACATTTGTCCTGGGTTGTTGTTTTTGGGGGTTGTTTATATATATATATATATATATATATATATATATTCTCCAAAGCAAAGAATCGTTCAAGAACGCCAAATCCAATCAACAAAATTATGCAAAATGTTTTGCTGAAACGTTTTACAGTTGTCTTGGTTCGTTGATTTAACCAGGTGTTCCGAATGAATCACTCTGTTGTTAGAGAAATTTTGATTAACGGGAATGCTGCTGTATGTTTGGGTGACTGGTGTGACCAGTCTTTGTCCAGAAATATGATGTATTGATTCTGATATTGTTTGCATAACTGACATGTAATTTTTCCTAATAGCACTCTGTTTCCTGTGCTTCCCCCCACCCCCACCCTTACATCAGAGGTTTTGTTTTTTTCTCCAACATCATTGTCACAACAATCCCATTCTACACATTTCACAGTGGTTAGCTTGACCAGTTCATACAGAACAGAGAGAAAAAAAACACCTAAAATGGAACAGATAAAACTGAGTTCACACTGGCATGCCTTGAGGGAAACTGCGTCAAGGGTCATTGGCAACACTGGCAGACTGTAATCCCTTCATGACAAGACAAATCTTAAAAGTTTTAATAAAACTAATTTTGGTGGACAACATCAGAAAGTAGGCAGAGTCCCTCATTCTGCATTCTCTGAGATCACGTGTTGACATTATGAACTTACGACAAGGATGATATGCATTATTGTAATCTGCAAGTCTCCCGACCCCCATCTGTGACACAACCAGCAGAAGCTCACAGCTCACCTTTCCCTATGACCACAAAGTTGTCTTTGGTAATTTCTTTTGCAAAGTCTGAAAACCGTAGTTATACTCACATAAAGAAATACAATAGATTTCATACTGGATTGAGTGTCAGATTGATGGAACTGACAGAGAAAAGGTATGTCTGTACTGTAGTGTATGTTTTAGTTCAGACATGTGGAATGCACAGCAATTCAGAATTGACTCCATGATTGCTTTTCATTCTGAACATACATGTCATAGATTAACATGAATCACTTGAGAGAGAAGGATTAACTCTTTCATCAGATATTTATACATATGTAACTCTATTTTAACATCAACTTAAAGAACAAAATTTCTTTCAGAGAAAAAAAGGAAACAGTCTCGGGAAGCAGAAAACCAGACGACAGCAACCTAGTCAGATAACACAACCATGGCAGACAACACGACAAACATGAACAATGATGGTCTGCTACCAGCTGGCAGGGAACAGGAGGCTTTGCCTCATACTCAGTCCAGTATGGAAGTGGAGGAGAATGAAGACCTGGATGAGGACGATGTCATCCTGCTTCCCACAGAGGATCAGGAACCCGTCCCTGTCAGTGGAGACTCAGTCCAGAAAGAAGCAATGGTGGATGGCAGTGATGAAAATATCGCCAAGGATGGAGCAGGTGCTGGAGACCCTCCTCCACCTGACCCTCCAGGTGTTCTGGAGGATCAGCATGTTGTGTGGGGTACAAAAAATGAAACTGATGCCGGAGCCATGGAACCGGAAGAACCTGAACCTGAACAAGCAGAGGGAGAGAAGAACCAACCACTGTACGCAGATGCAAACAATCACTCAGAAGCTGAACATACTGACCAGGAAAATGTGAACTTCACAGCAGTTGATTCATCAGAATTGGTGCCTGTGGAGACAGGAGATGAGGTCAGTGCTGTTTCAGAGGAACCGTCAGAACTGAGACTGATGCAGGAGAATGCTGAACATGTGCCTGGAGATGAAGACCAGGTTGAGGCATGCAATGCATCAGCTGCCAGGGAGGTTGAAGAAAGTGCACTGGGTGAGGGTGACACAGGTAGTGATTTCCCTGTGTCTGCTGAAGAGGAAAACAAGCTTCTGGGTGAGGACAATGTCCAGTCTGTTCAAGATGACCATGGAAACACACCAGTAGTATACACGGGCACTGATGAATCAGCAGCAATCACAAGGGATGAGTTGGTAGTGGATGCTACAGTTTCCAGTGACCAGGATGCAGAGCAAGGGACTGAGGCAATGGAAACAGATGAACAAAATGCAGATACGTTTTCAGAGAAAATAGATCAAAATGCTGCTGATGATTCATCAGGAGAGATGGGGAATAATTCTGAAGTTGTGGTGGATTCTTTTGAAGAAGTTCAAGAAATTGGTGAAAAACAAAATGGACAGTCTGTAGAAGACAATGCAGGTGATGCATGTGAACTGCTAATTGCCAGTGATGTTGAAAACCAGGATGCTGGAAATCTTACTGATGAGGGACAGGACACTGGGAAACTTGCTGACAGAGAACAGGACACAAGTGCTGAAAATGCAGCTGAAGAATCCAAGGAACCACATGGACATGACACTTCACAAACAGAGGATGCCTTTGCCGATGCCACTGCGGTAAAAGAGACCAAAGATGAACCCATGCTTCAGATTACCGATGTGAAGTCAGTCACCGACTTGGAGAACGATTCTGCAGGCAACAGTGGTGTCAGTGAAATGCAAGTAAAGAAAGAGGCAGAATCAGAGAAAGATTTGCCTGGTGAGATGGCAAACACACAGACCACAGGAAGTTCCAGAGAAACTGACCGCATGGGGGCCAAAGCCACTCCAGTGTATGACGATGACGACGATGACGTTGTTGTGTTAGATGAAGTGCCTCCACCCAAAGTGAAGCAGGAGAGTGTGGGGAAGGAAGTGTTCAACAACAACAATGAAATGGGCATCCAGATTGCATCGGTGAGTGGAGGAGCGGAAGAGCTGCACAAGATGGCTGAACTGAACCAAGTCAAACAGGTAACTGTTTGTTTTCTTTGAACTGTTTTTCATTAACATTTCTTAAATTTGTCAACATGCATGCATTTTCCCTCCACTCCTCACACTCACTTTACCCGAAAATTACCAACCAAATAATAATTTGAGTCCTATGAATTGCTTTTATCAAGAATCAACAGGGTTAACACACATGAATGCATGCAAGCATAAATAACATGAGGTGCATATGTATACATAAGAAATCATGCATATATGGGTCTGTAACGCAAACAGTTTGTTAACAAAGCATTGGCTGAATGAGTTTAGATCATGCACATGAATGTAAGCATGGTTTGTATTTCAGATTGGTATGCTTTTTCTTCTTCCGCAAGTAACATTGACAGATGAGCAGTCATCGTTGTGAGCCATCTGACCATTGTTCTGTTATCAGGTCTGCTGGGTAAAATGAATGGTGGGTTTGTTTATGTTTCCATAAGTAACCCACAGAATACTATGTATGATGGATTACAGGATCTTCATTGTGCATGATTGAACAGCAAATGCACATGAAGGAGGATTACGTTGCAAATGGGTCAGCTCATCTTTAAACTGGGGAGATCGGAAAAATCTCCACTCTTTTCAGAGTTTCTCAACCAGACATGGATACCAGGATTGAACCAGGCACACTCAGGTTGAAAATCCTGCACTTAATAAGTTTATTTTCCGCTTCTCAAGGAGGCTTCATTGCTTTTAAACAAACCCTTTTACACTACACCACATCTGCTAAGCTAATGCCTGACAGCAACATAACCCAGCATGCTAGTCAGGCCTTGAGTGCTATTTATTTCAGAGGACAACATGCATCTTGTCGTGCATCCTAACTTGTTTTTTTAGTGTGCCAAGTGCATGCTGCTGCATGTTGTACACAGGACCATGCTTTGTTGTCTTTTTATTAATTTTTATTTGTATTTCTTTTTGTCACAACAGATTTCTCTGTGTGAAATTCAGGCAGCTCTCCCCAGGGAGAGCGTGTCGCTATATTACAGCGCCACCCATTTAAAAAAAAAAATTTCCTGCCTGCAGTTTTATTTGTTTTTCCTATCGAAGTGGATTTTTCTACAGAATTTTGCCAGGAACAACCCTTTTGTTGCCGTGGGTTCTTTTACATGCGCTAAGTGCATGCTGCACATGGGATCTTGGTTTATCGTCTCATCCGAATGACTAGCGTCCAGACCACCACTCAAGGTCTAGTGGAGGGGGAGAAAATATTGGCGGCTGAGCCGTGATTCAAACCAGCGCTCTCAGATTCTCTCACTTCCTAGGTGGACACGTTACCTCTAGACCATCACTCCACTATGAATGAATAGATGCTCAGTTTTATTTTCCAGTCAAAACCTGTGAGAAAGTGCAAGGCCAGCGTCTGAAAACAGGCCACCATGGACGCAAAATTGGCAGATATTATATATGCATCTTAACCATTCTGCCGCCTTCCCTCAGCACTTTAGTACATTGCTATTATGCATGTTAAATCTGATTTAACCCAGTAACAGTTAAAACTGCTTTTTTTTTTTTTACTTTAAAAAAAACAATAGTAGCATTATAGTAGAAATCCAAAATTAACATTTAACTATTAGTATTACATGTATTTTATGGTGAATCTGACATTTTTTGGTCTTTTCATGTTGCAAAAGTTACAGATGATTAGTTGTGATTAAAGATTGTGGTTGGCTGATTGCAGGAAAACAGTGGTGCACAGATGTTAACATTAACCAATTCATCTCAGAAGACACCGACTGTGTGCAGTCCCCCATCCTCTGGTCCTTCTCCAAGAAAACAACCTTCCAAAATACAAATTTGCATCGTCTGTGCACGGGTAAGTTAAATGCTAAATGAAACTGGATCAGTGGATGGGAAATTTCTGACCAAAATTATTTGTAATCATAATTATATGATGATATTATGAATATGATTATGTATCAGTGTTCCAGAGTTCTAACCTCATTGTCATGATAAAGTGCAGTAGATAAATGCTGTAAGTGTTGATATTTATGGGATGACCACCTCTTCATTGTTATCTGAAACCTTTACATTATCAGTTATGTTGCAGTGGAGTCAGGCTATATATCTTTATAAATAAATACAAACTGTTGGGGCAAACAAAAAAATGTTGTCCCTCTGCAGTGAACACAGTTGTCCACACTCTTGTCTTGTATTACACACACATCATATCCAAATACAGTGCTGTGTCAAGAGACCCACACTGATGAAAAATACGTCCAGTCAGGGTTGGTTTGTTTTTTTTAATCCAATACAATGCTGTGACAATTTAGTCGAAAGGGGTATCATACAAAAAACAGCCACGCAATACCAAGTTCCTGGATACATACTGTAGATTTGACACAGTAATTGAGTAAAAATATTCAGTCAAACAGGGAATGTAAAAAATCCCCATCCTTCTAAGTTCCTAGCATCCTTAAAGATACAAACAGGCTGACAAAACTACTATATAGCAGGCGTGTGTGTGTGTGTGTGGTGTATGTTGCACACTAAAGCCCAGGTTTCTTCACCCTTCTCCAGGTGGGCAAATGCAAGTACAACATCGTTCGCAACGGTGACGTCAAACACTTGTGTGACGACATGTGCTTCAAACGTTTCCGTGGCAACCCTTCAATGTATCTGAAAGGGACCACGACCAAGCAGACAACGCCACAAATGCCAACAAGAGGACGGCCTGCCAAAAACACCTCTCCAGGGTCAACGGCCCCCAGCAAATCGTCTGCATCTGTCCCTGCCATCAAGACATGCATCGTCTGCCAGATCATGAACGTCAATAATCAGGTGAGAGGCAGCATGGTGAATACATTAAAATCACTGTTTTTTCTGGTGCAGTTGAGGGAATTCTGTTGCTGTAATTACTGTTTGTATTGACTTGTATTCTTCTTCTCCTCCTCCTCCTCCTCCTTCTTCTTCTTCTTTTCCAACAACTCTGTAAAGTCATATGAGCACTGCTCAGAAGAACTGTTCACCAGATTCCTCCAGGTGTGTTGGTTTTGTTTCAAATACTGTTGTTACAATCATATAAATCCTGTTGATAGTATGTGGGTTGTCACTATGTTCGTGGCCAATGCAGTGGTGGCAGTCAATAGTAAACTGAACTAAAGAGTGCACAAACCGATTCTGCAACACATGTGAAAAGAACAGTTACAATAAAAGTATTTTCAACAATTTAATCAAAAATACACGTAAATGCAGTGTACATACTTATTTGTGTAGTCAATTTTAAACACCCCTGCACACTTGTGAGTACATCAACAACCACATCAATATTTTGACATGTAAATGATTAAGAGTGAAGACTGAAGGACAGGCACTTGCAATGCAGGGTTCGAATTTAACTCTTTTTTTTTTTAGTGCCGGTCAGGCACTCTGGACAAACCATTTGAGTGCCCAGTTGTGGTTTAGGGTGCCAGTATAATAAAATGAAATAAAATCTTTGATGTTTGGAAAACCGTATTCAAAATGTTCACATGCCTGAACCCCATGGGTCTGTTGATAGCTTCTTTACTCTTTCTGCCACATCTTGCTCAAGAGAGAGCAGAGCTCTCCCTGCTGCTGTGTCCGACACAACCTTTTTTCTGGCTTCTTGTCTTTCCACGGACAACTTGTGTGCTTGGGAGTGCCTCACGAGTGTGAACCTTTTGATCACTTTTGATCCATCAACAAGTTCATTTTTTGCTTTTCTCATCCCACCTCCCCTCTGTTCAGTCTCCTTCCAACATGGTACACACATGAGCACTTAAGTGCCATCTTCCTTCGTTTCAACAGTGTGCCAAGGAAAGTCTTTCTGCCAGGCTTCATTGTACACTCGCTGGCGCTTTGATTTGTACTCCTGCTGTTTAATCTTTTTTGTCACCCTGAGTTTTCGTCTCTGTGTCGGGAGCCTTTCTTTTAACATTGCAGATGGGAAACAGCATTCATCACTGACGCGCCATGAATGTCAACATCCGATTGCGCATGCGCAAAGATGCTGCTCCGCGAAGCAAGCTGCAGCAGTGACACTTTACATTTCAATCAACCGCATTCAAGATTGCTTTCTTTTTGTGTCTTTTAATTAATTTTATTTCACCTCTGTAAATTTGTGAGTGCCAGCTGGACACTCTCAACAGAAAATTTGCATGCCCGAGCCAACTTTTCGTAGCATTTGCACCGGAGCACCCGCTAAATTTGAATCCTACTATGTGAACTATGCCCTCATTGATACTTAGACATTCTGTGAGGAACCTGGGAAGTCAGTTCACTTTGATTTGGATCACTTATAACAAAGCTGTAACCAGGTCACACACACAGTTTACAATAGAGAGGGTTTGCAGGCCCGCTTTCGTGGTGGACCTTTCATCACTTGCAGAGCTAGAAGTTGGTCATATGACGTCATGGGCAGCACACCACCGTAACTAGCTTTTCTGAGTTTGCACTGCCTGTGTTATGACAACTTTTCAGCAGAGTTTAAATGGATCAGTTTGAATGCCTCATGGTAGAAATATGACAAGAAACATGCTGTAAGTAAACATAGAAGACTTAAGCAAATAATGGGTGTAATTATAAAACCAAATATATCTTGTAAACTTGCAGACATAGACACCGAAAATGTTCAAAATCCTTTTGTCAGAACAGCAATTTCCATGTCGAAATTTTAGCCCTTTGGTGACATGGAAAAAACAGTAAATGGAGATGCCCTTGCGCATGCAGCTCTTGTTAATGGGGAACCTCCACGAAAATCAGACAAAAGTGTGTGTGCAAACCTTCTCTAACAGCACTGCATGGGTCTGTTACTGTTTCAGAATCACTTCTGCACGTGGAAAGGCATGGACTTCTGCGGCGAAGGATGTCTGGGCAAGTTCCAGGCAGGAATCAGCACAACATGCACTCTGTGCAAATCGTTCATTCCTCTCACGGCCAGGTCCTCCAACTGCCTGAATGTCGGCAATCAGGTAACGGGGGAATGAATGTCCCATGTTCAGAGTCGTGTCCTTTGAATTTCATCGCCGCCTTTCTTCACCCTGCCTCCCACTGAGTGTGACAGTGTCAGTTAATTGTAATCAAGTATGAAGTGAAATACTGACTTTGTTGTGAGAGGTGGCACTGAGCGGCGGTCAGAACTCCGATTTTGAATGCAGATAGGGAGCATTCAGCCATTAACTTAAGTTGCAGGTGTCGGGTTTGAGCCACAAAAAAAGTTGTGTTTTATAGGCTAGAATTTATGGTACAATCAAAAGAAATAATCCAAACTGATGATTCGACTTAATCTGGCAAAATAGTTCTTTTACATTTTTCTCCCTTCACAACAGATTCGGCCATTCTGCAGTTCAAGATGTCACAGCGACTATATCCAGCGCCGCCTGTGCACCTACTGTCAGAACGACCTCGCCAGTAGTAAGGACTCTTTCTCCGCCCCTGTGGGCTCCGATGGAGCGTTCAAGGAGTTCTGCTCCCAGTGGTGCATGAAACAGTTTGAAAGTATGTTGAGCGCCGACGTGGAAATCATCAAGGTGGAGCAAGGGAAACAGAGAGGATCGAAAAAATGTTCTGTGTGTCAAAAGGTGAGTTTTCAAATCTTCTCATGGTTTCCATTACCCCCTTCCCCTTGGCTGTTATTCCCACATTCCCTCATATATGTGCGCGGGCTTTATTATGTATGACTTGTTTTTGTGTTCGCTTGTTTAAAATTATGCTGGAAGATGGCAAGGTGAATTACTATCCTAATATACAAGCCATGTGCATTGGCTTTGATGTGTGGATTTCAGAAGCCTAGTTATTCTGTTTACTTTTTTTCAAGCAACAGCAGAACTGGCTTTGAGCACAAACAGAGAAATCTGTTGTGACAAAAAATAGTGTTACAATGCAATGCAATACAATACAATACAATACAATACAACACAACAAGAACACTTCTAGAGTGTGTCCTTCCCCCCCACCCACACCCCAACACCACCACACCCCCTCCCTCTTTTATTGCAGATGGAGAAAACAAAGCATGTGATCAAGTACACGGGCAAGGTGCACAACCTGTGCAGCGACCCCTGCATGTCAGCCTTCCGTTACGCCAACAAGCTGGACCTGAAGACCTGTGACTTGTGTTTCACGGTCTGCTCGGCCCTGGAGGCCTCTCCCCACATGGTGGTGTTTGAGGGCGACAAGAAGCGCTTCTGCTCGGACGCCTGCGTCTCCAAGTACCGCTTCGCCCACCGCAAGGTAAAGAACTTACAGTCCACGTGTGTGTGTGTGTTTGTGAATGAGGATGTGTTACTCTGTTTTTAAGATTGTGACATCCATCAATGGAAGGGCCAGCTGGGATGTATATCCCATGTAAAACTGAACACGACAACATTAGTGCGAAGCTAGCATTGTTCTAGGCAGTCTTTAGGCCTGAAAAACTAGGAAGGAGAAGACCGACATTCTGTCCCATTAATGGCATGGCCAGCTAGGAAGTTAAGCCACAAAGGGGAGGTTACCTATTTCCGGGAGGTTATCGGCCGTAGCTACTTTCGTTTTCTCCGCATAGGCGGATAGTAGTTTGCACAGGACAGGAATGTCAGACCCCTGCCGCAGTCTGCACTAGTGGGTCACGGTAAGTATGTTACTTAAACGTGATTTTAGGAAGATTTCCTTTTTAGCAAGTTTGTATCTCAACATTTGTGTCTTACTTGTACTAGATGTATTGTTAAATAGGCTTAGTTAGAGCTGCAGGGTAAGCACTATGTATATGTTCCTTTAATGATGCACATCATTATTGTTATTATTATTGATATTTATTATTTATATTAGTGTTATTGGTAGTATTGTTGTTGCTGTTATTGTTGTTACTAGTGATAATATTATTGTTGTTGTTGCTGTTGTTATTATTTTTTATGTATTTTTTTATTATGATTATTAATCTTGTTATCATTATTATCACAATGATCAAGGTGGTGCACTGCTCCTGGTGCGGCTCCCAGCGCGACAACTTTGACATGATTGAGCGGCTGGACTCCAGCAGCAAGTTCCAGCTGTTTTGCAGCCTGAACTGCCTGTCCCTGTTCCGTGTCAACCTGCAGGTGGGTGTGTAGCATTTACATATATCTGTGTAGCCTTTGAGTGTTGTCAGTTGTGTGCGTTGTTTGTTACAATGTCATGTTTTATTGTCGTCACTAAGTTTTGATTGTGTATTTATCTATTGTGTTGTACCGGGAGCAGAAGTAACAGTTGAGCAGTCTTCTTCGTGGAGTCCTGTCTTTACACATAACAGTTGGGTGGGGGGGGGGGGGGGGGGGATTGAAGCGGTGTTCTGTTGGACTGGTGAGACAGAATGTGGGTCATTCCTCTTTTCTTTTTCTTTTTTTTTATCTTCTCAACAAAAGCACACATATATAATTTTTTTTGTTTTTCTATGGTCCATAATTAATTTCCCAGCTCTTTTTTTTTTTTTTTTTTTTTTTTGACAGCATGTGATCAAAAGCCATTAATCTCTAAACCCCGTAGAAATATTCCCATCAGGCCAAGTCCAACCAGGCTGTGAAGTGCGACCACTGCCACAAGCTGACCCCGGCCCAGTACCACCTGACCATGAGCGACGCCTCTGTGCGCAACTTCTGCACTTACAACTGCGTGATGAGCTTCCAGGCCCAGTTCTCCAAAGGCCAGCCCCCCATCCCGCCCATCCCACCCATCCCATTGAGCGCAGTGTCTTCGCCAGCGACGGCAACGGCGGCCAAGCACAGACATAACACGCGTGGGAAGTCTGCCAACAAAAGTACGTGTGATGATAGAATGAAAGATGACTGCTGCGTCTATTAAAAAAAACAACAAACAAATGGACAGAGTTTATGAAAATGTATGATTTGTATGATAGTCGGTGGTGTCTGACTGTGACCACAAGAACAGCAGAGGAGGCTCTCATGTGCTGTCTGGACTTTCTGGGCTAGAATTTGATTATAGTGGAGAGCGTCTTGCCCAAGTTACATCCATGATGAAAATACTAGGCAGTAGAACAGCACTTACATTTAGTACTTCCAGTTAACCAAGTCCATAAAGACAGACCTATGGTCTGAAGTGTTGGACACTTCTTGTCAAAAGTGGGTGTTTTTATACAACCTACAGTTTATGTATAAAATGTTTCCATTTGAAGTATACATGTAGTTTATCTCTTTTTATGTTTCTTTTTGTGTGTGTGTTTGTCACCATTGATAAGTGACTTTTCGTGGCATGATTCTTTTATTTATTCTACTCTCCTTCCAACACAGACACAACATGCATGGAAAGGCTTCCAACAAGTATGTGTGACTTGGGTTTGGTGGGTTTTTTGGTTGGGGGTGGGGGGTGTGGGGGGGTATTACCATTGATAAAGTTGCTCTTCATGGTGTGGTTCTTTTCATTCATTCTGTTCTCCTTCTGACACACAAACACAACACACATGGAAAAGCTTCCAACAGAAGTGCATGTGGCTTTTTTTATGATCATTGATAAAGTGGCTCTTAATGGCAAGATTCTTTTCATTTATTCTGTTATCCTTATATTCTTAACACCCTCATGCCCACCCACACCCACTAACACAGTAAAGTTTTGGCCCAGCTGTTTTCATTCCGCCTAGGAAGCAAGAGAATCTGAGTGCACTGGTCAGAATCCTGCACTCGCCAGTATTTTTCCTCCCACCACTAGAACTTCCAGAGTGGTGGTCTGGATGCTAGTCATTCAGATCAGATGATAAACCGAGGTTCCATGTGCAGCGTGAATTTAGCACATGATAAAGGGACCACAGCAACAAAAGGATTGTCCATGGCAAAATTCTGTTGAAAAGTCCACTTTGGTTGGAAAAGAAAATACACTTCCAAGCAGTAAAAAAAAAAAATGTGCTGTCACTGCAGCAATATGCTCTGTCTGGGGAGAGCAGTCCGGATTTCACAGAGAGGAATCTGTTGTGACAAAAGAACAATATAATACAATACAATGCATTAAAAAGCACCAAAACGTTTGCAAAATAAATAAAAATTCCATGCTTAGCAAAAGAAGTTCCTGTTTGAACAAAAAATGATAATAATGACTCCTCTTGTTGTTGTGTCAGAATAAGAGGTCAAAGTGCCAAGTTTAGAGAATACAAAAAATATAAATATAACAGTAAATGCAGTTTGCATATAATTAGGCTTCTTTTTTTATTTTTTTGTGCCCATCCCAGAGGTGCGATATTGTTTTAAACAAGATGACTGGAAAGAACTGAATGTTTCCTATTTTTATGCCAAATTTGGTGTCAACTGACAAAGTATTTGCAGAGAAAATGTCAATGTTAAAGTTTACCATGGACACGGGGACCCACACACACACACAGACAACCGAACACCGGGTTAAAACATAGACTCACTTTGTTTACACAAGTGAGTCAAAAATGGGGCCCAGTGGTTCAGAATTATGCCCATCAGGAGGGAAAGTGACAGAATGGCTAAAGATGCTTATCTCCAAGTACAGTGCCTGTGAGGGTCTGGAATCAAATCCTGGTCTTGACCTTGCTTCCAAGCCGAGTTGGACTGGAAAATAAAACTGAACGTCTAGTCATTCAGATGAGATGATAAACCGAGGTCCTGTGCGTGCAACACACACCTGGCGCACTGAAAAAGAACCCATGGCAATGTGAGCATTGTCGTCTGGCAAAATTCTGTGGAAGAAATCCACTCTGATTGGTACACAAAATGTGTATCACCTACTTTAAAAAGTCAAATAGAAATTTTTTTTTTTTTTTAAAGAGAGAAGTGTATGTGATTGTTTCAGGAATGTTAACTTTAGGGAGGGTGCAGTGTTTTCTGCTCATACAGATATGGTTTTTTTTTTCATGACTAATCTGTGTTCCCTTTGTGGAAGGTGAGGGCTCTTTCACTTCAGTAAACAGTATTCCTTCATTCTAGAATACCTGTGCTTGAAGTTTTCCAAGTTTCCTTGTTGCCTCTTTGTTTCTGTCATTTTTACCTGCCTTTCTGTATTGCTTCCCCCCCCCCCCCCCCCCCCCCCAACCCCCCACCCAACTGATGACAGAATGAATACCAGAATAGTAATGGGTATGTGACTGCGGTGTGATGACAGATGCTCAGCCGGCGCCAACACAGTCACCAGTGCCCATCATTTCCAACGTCATCTCTCTGGCTCCACAAGGTAAAGACCACCACTGCGCCCGTTAGATAAACAGATGGAAATAGGTAGGTAGGTAGGCAGATGTCTATACAGATGCGTAGGTAGGTAAGCGGTTTGATAAATATATATTTAGATGTATAGTTAGATAGACTGGAAACTGGTAGGAAACTTTGAAGTGGACTTTTTTTTATTGGGCGGGGGGGGCGGGTGGGTTGGCTTGTGTTACCTAAATGAAAGTAAAAGACTGTGAGGATGACTATATTGGGGAAACGGAGAGACCACAGGACAAATGCTTTAAAGAACATCGAACCTGAAGTGACTCTGCATTCCATGACCATCTTGTGTCACAAAAACACAGCATTGACCTGGACAGGACTTTGATGCTTTGTATGGAAAGCAGATTCAGGAGGAAGAAGAAGATTTAAGAACCTGTCCAAATCAGAACGAGAAGGCCTAGCTTTAACCCTGACTCTGGCCTGGAACTCCCATCCAGTTTATGACGAACTGTTACAACTTCATGATCAGGCGCCTGTAGCCGGGCAACACTGACTCAGCTGTGAATTGAGTTCACTTGCAGTCTAACCAACCGCAGCTTTCCTGTACCAAGTGATTAAAGCCGTTGACTTTCAATCTGAGGGTTCGAATCTCGCTAATGGTGCCTGGTGGGTAAAGGGTGATTTTTCCATTTTCCAGGTCAACAGATGTGCAGACCTGCTAGTGCCTGAACCCTCTTCGTGTTATATGCACACAGAAGATGGAATACGCACGTTAAAGATAATGTAATCCATGCCAGTGTTTGGTGGGTTATGGAAACAAGAACATGCCCAGCATTCACACCCCCGGAAATGGAGTATGGCTGCCTACATGGTGGGGTAAATAAACAAAATGGTCATACATGTAAAGTGTTACATGAAATGACTGATGAGCGCCCATTGGCAGTCGGCTCTGCCCAGTTAGGCAGGCTGTTGTGCAAATGACCCTGAGTTTGTAAAGTGCTTAGAGCTTGGTCTCCAACTGAGGATAGGTGCTATATAAGTATAAATATCATCATCATTCAGTTGTGCTCAGGAAGATGGCACGATACCATTGAACTATACAAGTAAAATCTTTTTGATTCTCTGTTGCATTGTTTCATATATATATATATATATAGAGAGAGAGAGATATATAGATATATAGATAGATATATTTAGATATATATAGAACTTGTATCAAGGAAAACCGAAGCCTCAGTGTTGTGTGCGGTGTGTGTGCGTACAGGCAGTCAGACGGTGAATATCAAGAACAGCACAGGGGCCCCGCTGGTCATCAGTGGGGGGACAACTCCTTCAGGGAAGGTAACTATTGTCATGCTCCGATTTTCACCAGATAAAACACTGGGCTGGTGTCAGATCTCTTTTAAGAGAGACGGATAAGTAACCCCTACCCAACTCATATCTGACACCCAGACAACATAAACACAGACAATAGCTAAACGAAAAGTTCAGTATATACATAAGCCCCAGACCAAGCTACAGCTATTTTCAATTTCTCTGCATAAACAGACAAGTAGTTTGCATAGGACAGGTAACAGACCCCTGCAGGAGTCTGCACCAGTGGGTCATGGTAAGCGTGTCAGACTAAATGTAATTTTGGTGTCATATACTGTACCATGTCAAACTGATGCAAACTAGGCCTATTGGTTTGCTCTGCTTGGCCAAATTTCGCGCGGCTAACAGTGAAAAGACGGGCCCACCCGCTCTCAGCCAATCAAACGCCTCTAAAAACTCCTCCTTTCAAGCAGGAAATTTTCTGTGTCACGGTAAGCATGTGATACTAAACATAATTTTGTCATGGTAAGCATGTCAGATGAAGCGTGATTCTATGCAGGAAATTTCCCATGTCATGGTAAGCATGTCAAGCCGCGCGAAATTTGGCCAAGCAGAGCAAACCAGTAGGCCTAGTTTGCATCAGTTTGACATGATAAGTATATTTAACACCAAACATGGAGTATAATACAAACTCCTCCTGTTGAGCAGGAAATTTTCTGTGTCACAGTAAGCATGTCAGACTAATTGTAATTCTATGCAGGAAATTTCCCATGTCAAGGTAGGCATGTCAGATTAAAAGTAATTTTAAGCAGGAAATTTCCCGTGTCACGGTAAGCATGTCAGGTGAAATGTAATTTTAAACAGGAAATTTCTTGTGTCACAGTAAGTATGTCAGGTTAAATATAATTTTAAGCAGGAAATTTTCTTTGTCACGGTGTTCGGGAAAGCATGTCAGGTTAAATGTAATTTTAAGCAGGAAATTTCCTGTTTCATGGTAAGTATGTCAGACTGAATGTAATTTTAAACAGGAAATTTCCTGTGTCACGGTAAGCATGTCAGACTACAAGTAATTTTAAGCAAGAAATTTCCAGTGTCATGGTAAGCATGTTAGGTTAAATGTTATTTTAAGCAGGTAGGTTTCTGTGTCACGGGAAGCAGTTCAGATTAAATGTAATTTTAAGCAAGCAATTTCCTGTGTCACGGTAAGCATGTTAGGTTAAATTGATTTTAAGCAGGTAAGTTGCTTTGTCACTGTAGGCGTGTCAGACTAATTGTAATTTTAAACAGGAAATTTCCATTGTCATGGTAAGCATATCGATTAAATGTAATTCAAAACAGGAATTTTTTTCTGTATCACCGTAAGCATGTCAGGTTAAATGTAATTTAAAGCAGGAAATTTTTTCTGTGTCGCGGTAAGCATATCAGGTTAAATGTAATTTAAAGCAGGAAATTTTTTCCATGTCATGGTGAGCATGTCAGGTCAAACATTATTTTAGCAGGAAATTTAGTGCTATTGTAAAGCGCATAGAGCTTCAAGAATATGCGCTATAGCAAGAAATCTTAATAAATAAATTTTTAAAAAATTCCTGTGTCAAAGTAAGCATTTCAGATTAAATGTGATTTTTTTTTTTTTCTTTTTCACACTGTAAACATGTCAGGTAACATGATTTTCAGCTGGAAATTTTCTGTGTCATGGTAAGCATGTCAGGTTAAACGTAACTTTAAACATGAAATCACCTGTTTCATCTGTGCATGTTGGTTTGGTGTGTGCGTTCCCCCCCCCCCACCCCCTCAACCCCACCAGGCCAGCGCCAGCACCGGCACCAGCCCAGCGAACGGCACCCCTCCTGCCCCCCAGATCATCATCCAGCCCCCGGCTCCCAAGGCGGTGAAGAACAAGTCCCTGCTGTGCAAGCCCTTCACCCAGACTAAGGCCACCTCCTGTCGGCCACACGCCCAGAGCAAAGAGTGCCAGACAGGTGTGGACCATAATAACGATAATCGTTAATAAAAAAAAAAAAAGAGAGAAAGGAAATGATGATAACAATATGTCATCCACTTCCACCCCCTCCCCCTGCCCAGAACAGAGAGTGCCAGACAGGTGTGGACAATGATCATAATCATTAAAAAAAAAAAAAAGGAAATGATGGTAACAATAATTATGTCATCCCTCCCCCTGCCCAGAGCAGAGAGTGCCAGACAGATGTGAACAATTATTGTGATAATGACAATGATAATCATGGTTATAATGGTAATGATGATAATCGTGATAAAGATAATCTGCCACCCCCCCCACCCCCCTCTACCCATAGCAAAGAGTGCCAGACAGGTGTGGGCAGTGATCATGATGATAATCATGATCATAATGATAATGATGTTCCACCCCCCTCTACCCAGAGCAAAAGAGTGCCAGACAAGTGTGGGAAGTGATCATGATTATGATGATGATGATAATAATTTGCCCCCACCCCCACCCCCCTTTACCCATTGCAAAGAGTGCCAGACAAGTGTGGGCAGTGATCATGATTATGATGATGATAATCATGATGATAATAAGAAGAATGTGCCACCCCCCCTCTATGAAGAGCAAAGAGTGCGAGACAGGTGTGGACAATGATCGTAGTGATAATGATAATCATGATCATAATGATAATGATGGTAATATTGATGTGCCACCCCACTCGCCCTCTACCCAGAGCAAAGGGTGTCAGACAGGTGTGGACAAATAATTGTGGTAATGATGATGATAATGATAATATTCATGATAATCATGATGATAATAATAATAATATTGTGCCTCTACCCAGAGTAAAGAGTACCAGACAGGTGTGGACAATGATCATGATTATAAAGATAATGATAATAATGATAATAATGTGCCACCCCCCTCTACCCGGAACAGAGAGTGACAAGACAGGTGTAGATAATGACAATAATGATGACAATCATGATAATGATAATAATGTGCCACCCCCCTCTACCCAGAGTGGAGAGTGACAGACAGGTGTGGATAATTACAACATTGATGATGATGATAATGTGCCACCCCCCTCTACCCAGAGCGGAGAGTGACAGACAGGTGTGGATAATTACAACAATGATGATGATGATAATTTGCCATCCTCCTCTACCCAGAGTGGAGAGTGACAGACAGGCTTGGATAAATACGATGATGATGATGATAATGTGCCACCCCCCTCTACCCAGAGCGGAGAGTGACAGACAGGTGTGGATAATTACAACAACGATGATGATGATGATGATAATGTGCCACCCCCCTCTACCTAGAGTGGAGAGTGACAGACAGGCGTGGATAATTACAACAATGATGATGATGATGATAATGTGCCACCCCCCTCTACCCAGAGCAGAGAGTGACAGACAGGTGTGGATAATTACAACAATGATGATGATGATAATGTGCCACCCCCCTCTACCCAGAGCGGAGAGTGACAGACAGGTGTGGATAATGATAAAAATGATGATGATAATGATAATGCGCTACCCCCTCTTTCCAGAGCAGAGAGTGACGGACAGGTTTGGAAGGCGATAGTTATAATAATAATCTTTCAAGTCTGGCCTTAAAACCCACCTCTTCACAAGATAGCCTCCTTTCCCAGCCTCTTCCTTGTCTTCAGTTTCTTCAGTTTTAGAATTATGCATGCGTGTGAATGACTGGAGTGAAAGCGCTTTGATTTGTCTCTGCACAAGATTCAGCGCTGTATAAATACTAGCATTATTATTATTATTATGATAATAATGATAATAAAAGGAATAGTTGTAGTAGTATGCCCACCCCCCACCTCCTTCCCGCCCCCCTCAGCCCCTGCAGATGTGGTGCAGTGTAGGTGGATTTGTTTGAACGTAGCAACACTTCCTCCGTGAGGAACTGAAACTGATGACGGCCTGTTGTTGGTTCCAGACAAGGTGGAGGAGAAGCCAGCCCTGATCCCGGTCCCCGTGCCCATCTACATGCCGGCGCCCATGGCCATGTACTCTGCCCCCGCCCCCACACCCATCTTCATCCCCATCCCCATCCCTGTTCCCGTCTTCATCCCCACCACACGCAAGTCGGCCAACGGCATCATGAAACAGATCCAGGTAAGGGATGAGTGATGCTGGAACTGGTTTCTGTGTGGGGCTGTAGTCGTAATGAGGCTTTGGTTTAATCCATTCAACCCTTGGGAGGTTACAGCCTTGTTTTTCTTCCAAATTATGTGTAAACACATCCAGAAATACCGTAGAAGTTTGTTCGCTTTCCTTACGGTTGATGCATATGGCATATTCAGGAACATGAAAACCATTTTAATGATTTTGACCTCAGAGCATTGCTCAGGTGGGGGATGTGGGTTGGGGCTGAATAAGTTAAACAATATTTTATTCAGAACTTGTCACAATACATCATAGTCATAGATAGCTGACAGGTTTTCACACACCACCCACAGAACTGGAGGAATCTGGTGAACTGTTCTTGTGCGCAGTTCCCCAAAGACTCTTCAGAGAGTTAAGGGAGAAGAAGAAGAATAGTCCTACATTTTATCGTTTCTCATGATTGGTGTGTATTTTGATCTCTTCAATGTACAGTTATCCACAGATGGTGAAAGGTTAGAAGTTTCCAGGGTTACTGTTACCAGTCTAAGCAGATATGCAGGGTGTCTTTGAAAGACTGACTGATGTTGTTTGTGTGCATGTGTTGTTATTGCTTGCTGTGTTCAGCAGAGTGCACACAGAGGAAACTTGAAAATATTTTGAATTGACATGACTTCCAAGGCTGGCATTGTTGTATATGGTCAATAACAATCTTAATTGTAATACAGTATATTGTTATATTAGATGTAACTTTAGAGGTGGGGGGGGGATGTCCTTGTTATTGTAAGTAACTCAGTATTTATCATTCTCTTAAATGTAAAATTGTGTGTGCATGCATGTTTATTTGTGAACCTGTCAGAGTGGATTTTTTCCAGGGGACAACCTTTTTGTTGCCTTGGGTTGTTGTTTTTTTTCAGTGTGGCCAGTGTATGCTGCACATGGGCCTTTTGTTTATTGTCTCATCTGAATGGCTAGATGCTCACTTAGAGTTTTAGAAGTTAAACTTGGGAGAAAGGGCAAGACCAGGACTCAAACCCAGATCCTCATGGACACTGAACAGACTGATAAGTATCTTCATGATTCTCACACCTTCCTCCTTTTCTTTCCCCTGTGGGGATGCCGGGGGTCTTTCAGTATAAATAGCATCCCCACCTTCTGGAAATTCTGTGCTAGAAATTTCCTCTTTTCTGTCACTCTCTTTGTTTCTGCCTTTTTTCTATCTTTACTGTTGTCTCTTTTTTCTGCCTTCGCAGTCCATTCCCCTTTCTTTTTTCAAGCAAGCCTTGACACTTTTTTCTCTTTTCCGCAGTCTGTGATGTACTATCTGTGCTGTTTTGCTCTGGCGATGGGTAGTTAGATGTAAACACTGGGATGGGCACTAGCTGCTCATTCTGCAGTGTTATTTGCCTATGTGGCCTTTTTTATGTATTTTTTGTTTGGCTTTGAAGTATTGTTTTTTTTTCCTTGTTTACGATTTTTTGTAATCTGGGGATGATGAATTAAGCGGAATGGTTGGCGTCCTCAGCATGGCCTAGTCTTATTTGCCATAAGGAGCTAAATGGTTGGGATACTGTGTCATGAACTGTGTTTTGTGGGTTTGTCTTAGTGTTTTTTTGTAAATGTGACAGTTTTGTGTTGACGCGGTTGAGCATTTGTATGGTTTGGCAGTCCTGATATGGCCCTATGCGGTCGGCTGGACTATAAGCAACAAGAATAAGAGTAAATCCTCCTTTTCTTGAATGTAAAAAGGCTGAGGAAGGAAAAGAAAGGACGGAGATGATGTGGGTGTGTTCAGTGAACCAGCTGTTACAATTTCACCGTAATTTGTTACACTTGATAATAGTTTATTCTGACGTTTCACCAACATCAAAATTGTTCTGCCATGTTCATTTTTGGCTACATAGCATGGTCACATGTTTTCCTGTCGTAACATTACCCAAACACTCCATACTTAATGATCACGAGGCCAGGGCATTCACTACTAAACCTTGGTTTTACGTGATGATGCTCAGCTAATCATGTGCATGTTTGCGTTGAAACAGCATTGAGTGGACTAGTCAGCTTAATCGTTTGCCTGAACAAGAGAGAATGTGGCTAAATCAAGCTGCGTCTTGGACAGCGTCTGTGCCCATTTGCTGATGTGGCTTGGAGTCCGAGTGTTCCTACCAAATTCAAAATGTTCAGGGGCCATATTCATGGGGACTGACTTACGTATGTCGAGCGTAAAGCAAAACCTCTGGAATTGAACGTCAAACCTCTGCCGCAGCAAAAGTCGGTATTCATAGAACGACTGGACTTCTCACAAGTAGTTCTTGACAACGCCTTTGTTCTTATTTAAGAAAGGGGTTTTCCCGAATAAGCTCCCCTGTGAGCATGTTTGTCAGCTGCTGCACGGAGTGAAATTAACGCTTGGTTTGTTCAGCCTGGAGTTGATTGGTTTGTTGTGTCAGGAAGGCAACACTAAGACGTGTGATCGTGCAGCATGCACGTGGTTGACAAACTCCAACGAAGTCGCTGTCATGTTTTGAAGCACCAGTGTGTGTGTGCGCACGCGTATGTGTGTGTGTATGTATAGATGTAATCATAATTTTTATGTATTATGTTTCTTCTTGTTGTATTTTAATGAAAGGCACAATAGAAACTAAACTGTTATTATTATCGTCGTCATCATCATTATCATCATCATCATCATCATCATATTAGCTTCTAGAAGGTGCATTCTAGTTGACTGTAATACTTAACAAAATTAAACGCGTCATTTGTCTTTGACAAAGTCTGTGCGTACAAAGTGTAGTCCAGTGAAATGACTAAATTTCAGCCTAAATTTTTTAGCCTGCGTCCAGACTTGGACTTCGTCCACCATGAATATCAACTTTCAATAGATTGTATCGGACAACACGTTTAGTCCGGACGTTTCCATTTACAACCACCCCATGAATACGACCCCAGGACTACCAAATTTCCTGATTGTTCCTACAAACTTTTGACAAGGGTTGGCATCTGCATGTTGCAGGAAATCATGGACCAGACTCCATCAGACCCTCTGGAAGTGGAGCTGCTCCAGATGGCAGCCGCTGTGTCAGGGGAGGCCACCCTCAACCCGGAAAGTGACACAGACGAGGAGACCCTGCCAGAAGTCAGCAGCAGTCAGTATCTATGTGTGTGTGTGTGTTCGTGTGTGTGTTCATGTTCAAGTGTGTGTGTGTGTGCATTCATGTGTGTGCTTATGTTCAAGTGTGTGTGTGTGTGTACCAGTATTCTCTGTTTTGCATTTGCTGTTTGGTAGTGGAATTACTGGGGTTTTTTCACAACAGATTTCTGTGTGTGAAATCCAGGCTGCTCTCTCTGTGGTGAACATGTTGTTACAGAGCTTCACCATCCTTTTTTTTTTTTTTTTTCTCTGCCTGCAAGTGTATTTGTTTTCCTATTTAAGTGGATTTTTCTACAGAACTTTGCTAAGGACAACCCTTTCATTGCTGTGGGTTCTTTTATGTGTGCATTCTACACATGGGGCTTCGGTTTATTGTCTCATTCAAATGACTGGCGACCAGACCACTACTCAAGGTCTAGTGGAGGGGAAGAAGATACTGGTGAGTGTGGGACTGGAACCTGCACGCTTAGATTCTCTTGCTTCCTAGACGGACCGCGTTACCACTTGGCCACCATTCCACATGAAGTGGGGTGATAAAATGGCACTTTCAGTCACATTATTCTGACATAAACTTGCAGCAGGGGAGAAGGTGAGGAGGAGGGAGAGTGTGTGGTGGGGAGGGATGTTCAACACTCACCAACACTAGTAGCAGAAGCATAGAGAAAAAAAAATTCTGTCACTTTATTCACAGGTGGGGGTGGGTGGGGTTCATAATGATAATAATAATGGTATTTATATAGCACTGAATCTTGTGCAAAGACAAATCAAAGCGCTTTCGCACCAGTCATTCACACGCATGCATAACTAAAACTGGAGAAACTAAAGACAAGGAAGAGGCAGGGAAGGGAGGCTATTTTGGGAAGAGGTGGGTTTTAAGGCCAGACTTGAAAGAGCTGAGTATGGAGACTTGACGAAGCGAAAGAGGAAGTTCATTCCAATTGCAAGGTCCAGAGACAGAGAAAGAACGGGTTGAGGGGGCAACATGAAACGCAAAAGCAGTGTATACACAACAAGAAAACTAACCTCACAAAGTTCATTGGTTTCAGGGGTAAACTAAACTCCTGTCAACAGCACTTTCTGTCTGCACTCTGGGTGGGACAGCAGCACGGTGACAGCATCCGTCTGTCAAAGGCGCCACAAGTCATGACGCTGGTTGATGATCAGCTGCATGAAGTCATACTGGTATAGCTCTGCTGCTGTTGGCCAGTGTGTTTAAAACTTTAATCCTGCACTCACAGTCAAGAGTTTTGTTGGCAGGATATGGGACAGACTGCCCTCATTTCATCATTACCGCACATCAGAATGCCAACATTCGAACCTGAATGACCAAACAGAATGTGACAGCGCCCCCTACCCTACCCACCCGACACCCCCCAAATTTTTGGCATTCAGACCAAAATAGTCACTGACAACAAAGTTGCAGTATACACCAACGGCCAGTACTTCTCTGAAGACAGTAACTGGTGAGGTGATAATGCTCACATCCTTTCTTTTTTTTTTCTTCTTTTTTTGTATTACTTCATCATAATAATTGCAATAATTATAATTATACACATAACGTACTCATTGCAATGTATTCCTTTTTTATTTATGTGTTGGGATTTTTTTTGTGTCTGTGTGTGTGTGTGTGTGTGATTTTTATTTTTAATGCTCACATTGTCCTCCCATGTTCTTCTTCTGCGGCAGAATCCAGAAAGAGGTCACTGCCTGTGGACAACAACGACGAAGACAACATCGATGACGATGGTGGCAACGCCGATGTGATGCCGCTGACGAACCGGAAGGAGGACGGGGAGGAGGACATGCTGTCCATGGCCCTCAGGATGGCCGAGGAAATCACAGACCTGGAGGATGCCGTGCAGGCGGTACCTGTCAGCTCAGGTGCGATGATTCATCAGAACATTTTGTTGTTGTTGTTGTTTCTGGTTTTTATTAGGAAGGCAGTCACTAAATTCTTGTCCTTTTCCACAAGTGGTTCCTGTAGTTCAGGGGTGATGATTCATCAGAAGTTTTGTTGTTGTTTTTGTTTTGTTAGGAAGGCAGTCACTGAATTCTTGTCCTTTTCCACAGGTGTTTCCTGTAGTTCAGGTGTGACGGGGTGTTTTAACTACACATACTTTACCATGACCCTCTAGTGCATACTTCGGCAGGAAGTCCCAGTTCCTGTCCTGTACAAACTATTACCAATTTCCTCTTCTTTTTTTAAAATTTATTTGTTGTTGTTTTTCTTTGTTGTTATTTTCTTATTGTAGAAAGGAAATCACTAATACTTAATACTAATTTTTTTCCACAGGGGGTGTTTATTTATTAAATCATAAGGCTAACAACTTTGTCATTTTTTAAATCATAAAGGCTAGCAACTTTGTCATTTATTAAATCATAAGGCTAACAACTTTGCTATTTATTCAATCATAAAGCTAACAGATTTGTTATTTATTGAATCATAAGGCTAACTACTTTGTTATTTATTAAATGATAAGGTCAAGAACTAGATCATTTATTGAATCATAACTCTAACAACTTTATTTTTTATTCAGTCATAAACTTAATTACTCTTTGAGCCATAAGACTGACAACTTTATTAAAATGTTAGGTGAATTTCGTGTTGAGAATTTGATTATTTATTACATCATAACACTAACATGTTTATTTTACATTCAGCCATACACTTTATTGTTCATTGAGCCGTCAGACTGACAACTTTTTTAAAGTGTTAAGTAAAGTTCCCATGGCAAGTTTTTTGAATGAATAAACTTTGTTATTCATTGAACCATAAGCCTGACAACTTATCAGAAGTGTTAGGTAAAGTTCGCATGGCAGGTTTCTTAGATGACTTTTTTTCTCTTCTTTTCCTTGTTTAAAGCTCCCACTCTGCCTGAGACGACAAGCATGGGGTCCATGTCTGAAGAGCCCCTACAGGAGGACTTGAGAATACTCCGACACACAAGGCGAAACACTCGTGGCGGGGGCCGAGGCAAGCGCCAGCGCCTTCAGGAGCCTGTAGTGGAGCAAGCGGCAGTGCCACAACAACCAGTGGCACCCCCGCCAGACACGGCCTACCACCTCAAGTTCACGTACGGAGTGAACGCTTGGAGACACTGGGTTATGATGAAAAACGCTCAGATCGACCAGAGCAGAACTGTGGGGACTGGGAGGGCGAAGATGTTCAAAACTGACATTCTGCAGTGCACGGCAGACGAACTGAACTTCTCACTGTGTCTTTTCGTCAAGGAAGTTCGAAAGCCTAACGGGGACGAGTACTCGCCGGACAGCGTTTACTATCTGACCCTTGGTTAGTATGATAGTTGTGTCCAGCTTTGCACGTATTATAGTCAGTCATGTCTATGACCATCAGGGCAGCAAAGAAGGCAACTGCTGTCCAGAGTATCTGGGCTAGAATTTGATTATAGTGCAGAATGCCTTGCCCAAGTTACATCCCCACTCTCTCAGCCAAGAGGGTTTTAGGACAGACAACGCTGGGATGTTCCCAAAGGCCAACTCGCCCCTCAAGGCTGCAGCACTAAGAGCCAGTGCAATCTTGCCTCCTAGTTTGAGAGTCATAGTCCTTCACAAGACTAAGACCATCAGGACAGCAGAGGAGGCAACTTCTGTCCCGGCGATATGTGCTATGTATGAAAGTCAGTTATGGCTAACTAAGACCTGTATGGCTTTAGGACAGCGAGGAGGCAACTGCTGTCACAACTGTCTGTGCTGTTTATGATAATTGTGTCCAGCTAAGGCCATTAGCACAGCAGAAGAGGCAACTGCTGTATCGACTGTCAGGGCTGTGTATGATAATTGTGTCTAAAACCATCAGGACAGCAGAGGAAGCAGCTGAGAAGTCAGCTTTCTGTCCCAACTAACTGGGCTAAATTTTGATTATAATGCAGGGACTCTTGCCCAAGTTACATTCCCACTCTCTCAGCCAAGAGGGTTTTAGGACAGTTGGCATTGGAATACTTGGGTTTTGAATTGGATTGATGGATGAAAGGAGGTGTGGGATAGTGGGGTTGTCTTGGGACGAAACTTTTATGTAGAATCTGTGTTAACTCTTTCCGGACGAAGGAATGCTCACGCATTCCTTCACAAAACGTATTCGGTTTCGGACGAAGGAATGGAATAGCATTCTCCGAAAGTAAAATTCCATCATGCGCTGTACACGTGATTTTGTGATTAGCCAAGCAGAGTGCGCTATTCTGGGTCACTCCACAATCGAACAGTATGATTGGTTAATATGGGATGTGTGGCCTGTCTCGCACACACGCTGACAAAGTCACTGACCGGTCGTCTGCTCGCGTGCCAGCCTGTTAGCAAAGCGGCCTCTTCTCGGAATGTTGTGAAGCGAACAAGGCAGTGACGGCAATGTTTTAGGGTTGCCGAAGTACTTGAAATGCTACAAACTGAAGGGTCGGACATTGAAGAGGTGGATGATGACGACGAAGAAAGCGAATTTAATGCAGAAAGCGAGCATGGGTATGGTGATTCGGGGCGAAAAATTGGCAGTATTTTCTACATATGGCAAAACTGTAAAAATAAGATGAGAAATTTGATTTTTTTTACATGTAATAGCTCAACACGTAATAAACCAGTTCTGAAAGTTTCATCTTCTTACACAGTATTTTGTATTTTTTGTAATTTTTTTCCTAACCCTTACAAATGGGCCGTCTGTGGGGAGGGAGAAAGGGAGAAAACTTGTCGTCCCGAGTGAGTTAACTGCGTATTATAGAAGTTGTCTCTGTTCAATTTGGTCTCTTTCTCTTTGTGTGTGTTTCTCAAATGCATCAAGGGAAGTGTATTTTGATGTCTGATCCTTTATTCTGGTGGTTTTGATCACTCTGTCATCCAAAAGAAGGGACGGGATGGGAGACAAAAAATGAAAATGTTCTCTTCCCATACTCTCTGACTCCCCCCAATAATTATTATTCTATGAACCATGGATAGCAGTAGTTATATGCAATGCTGAAAAATATTGAAGGAAAATTGAAGATCATTAAGTTGCAAAGTTTGTATTATTGGTATAACTTATCATTTGGCTGCAAAGTTTGTGTTGTTGATATGTCTTCATCATTTAGCTGTAAAGTTTGTGTTGTTGATAGTGTCTTCATCATTTAGCTGTAAAGTTTGTGTAGTTGATATGTCTTCATCACTTAACTGTAAAGTTTGTGTAGTTGATATTTCTTCATCACTTAGCTGTGAAGTTTGTGTTGTTAATATGTGTCTTCATCATCTAGCTGTAAAGTTTGTGTTGTTGATATGTCTTCATCATTTAGCTGTAAAGTTTGTGTTGTTGATATGTCTTTATCATTTAGCTGTAAAGTTTGTGTAGCTGATACGCTACATCATTTAGTGGCAAAGTTTGTGTTGTTGATATGTCTTCATCATTTAGCTGTAAAGTTTGCGTTTTTGATATGTCTTCATCATTTTGCTGCAGAATCTCTTATTCAGAGATGCCAAATGTTACGATTTTGCTGTATTTTGTTACACTCAGTAGCAGTTTGTTCCGACATTACACCAATGTCAAAATTGTTCTGACAAGTTCATTTTTAACTACATAGTATGGTCACATGCTGTCCTGTCATCATTACCCAGCTGCTCTAGACCTATCTATTATGAGGCCAGGGCAGTCACTACTAATTTTGGTCTCACATAATGATGCTCAGCTAATCACGTGCGTGTTTACATTGAAAACAGCATTGAGTGAGCCAGTCAGCTTAATAGCAGTTACACCATGTTGCAGGTGGGCCCAAGTGTTTGTATGCCTTGTAGGTAAAATGTACGTTTACTGATGTGGCTCGGATTCCGAGTGTTCCTGCCAAATTCAAAATGTTCCAGCCTTCTTCTTCTTCTTCTTCTTCTTCTTCTGCGTTCACTCGTATGCACACGAGTGGGCTTTTACGTGTATGACTGTTTTTACCCCGCCATGTAGGCAGCCATACTCCATTTTCGGGGGGGGTGCATGCTGGGCATGTTCTTGTTTCCATAACCCACCGAACGCTGACATGGATTACAGGATCTTTAACGTGCGTATTTGATCTTCTGCTTGCATATACACACGAAGGGGGTTCAGGCACTAGCAGGCCTGCACATATGTTGACCTGGGAGATCGTAAAAATCTCCACCCTTTACCCACCAGGCGCCGTCACCGTGATTCGAACCCGGGATCCTCAGATTGAAAGTCCAACGCTTTAACCACTCGGCTATTGCGCCCGTCAAAATGTTCCAACCAAATTTCCTGACTGTTCCTACAAACACTTTACAGGGGTTGGCATCTCTGTGTGTGCTGTTGTTTTCCTTGTGCTTAAAAAGGCAGCATCGTTATACATCTTCTTCTTCTTATTATTCTTATTCTTCTTCTGCGTTCGTGGGCTGCAACTCCCACGTTCACTCACATGTACACGAGTGGGCTTTTACGTGCATGACCATTTTTACTCCGCCATGTAGGCAGCCATACTCCGCTTTCGGGGGTGTGCATGCTGGGTATGTTCTTGTTTCCATAACACACCGAACACTGACATGGATTACAGGATCTTTAACGTGCATATTTGATCTTCTGCTTGCATATATACACACGAAGGGGGTTTAGGCACTAGCAGGTCTGCACATATGTTGACCTGGGAGATCGTAAAAATCTCCACCCTTTACCCACCAGGCGCCGTCACCGTGATTCGAACCCGGGACCCTCAGATTGAAAGTCCAACGTTTTAACCACTCGGCTATTGCGCCCGTCAAAATGTTCCAACCAAATTTCCTGACTGTTCCTACAAACACTTTACAGGGGTTGGCATCTCTGTGTATGCTGTTGTTTTCCTTGTGCTTAAAAAGGCAGCATCGTTATACACCTAATTACAATGCTTTAACCCATGTGAAATGTGACAAGGCTTGCCGTGTGTGGTCAGGCCTTCAGCAGTACCTGTATGAGAACGGGCGAATTGACAACATTTTTGCTGACCACTACTACGAGCCGTTCACGAAGCGTTTGTCAGAGATCCTGTCCTTATGCAAACCAAAGTTCAACAGTGCAGGTGAGCAAATGAGATGGGAGACTCTTGAGTTGTTTGTATGAAATTATTTCCTCTTTTTTTTCTTTTCTTTTTTTTCTTAAAAAAATTTTTTTTTTTTTTTAATCATGTCATTTCAGTGGTGTTCCTCTCGCACCTAACATTCTAAATTGCCCCATATTCAGCTGTACTTTGGCTCAATCTGTTGTGGTCCTAGTGCTTATAGTTCACAGGGATCTGACAGTTTTAGTGGCAGGTTTCCTTGAGACCACACACACCAATGTCCAACAAGACTGTGTGTTTCCATTCCAGGTCAGATGGTGTGACCAATCAGAAACCTTGTATTTTCATTCCAGGTCAGATGGTGTGACCAGTCAGAAACCTTGTGTTTCCATTCTAGGTCAGATGGTATGAGTAATCAGAAACCTTGTGTGTGACCAATCAGAAACCTTGTGTTTCCATTCCAGGTCAGATGGTGTGACCAATCAGAAACCTTGTGTTTCCATTCCAGGTCAGATGGTGTGACCAATCAGAAACCTTGTGTTTCCATTCTAGGTCAGATGGTGTGAATAATCAGAAACCTTGTGTTTCCATTCTAGGTCAGATGGTGTGAATAATCAGAAACCTTGTGTGTGACCAGTCAGAAACCTTGTGTTTCCATTCTAGGTCAGATGGTGTGAATAATCAGAAACCTTGTGTTTCCATTCTAGGTCAGATGGTGTGAATAATCAGAAACCTTGTGTGTGACCAGTCAGAAACCTTGTGTTTCCATTCTAGGTCAGATGGTGTGAATAATCAGAAACCTTGTGTTTCCATTCTAGGTCAGATGGTGTGAATAATCAGAAACCTTGTGTGTGACCAGTCAGAAACCTTGTGTTTCCATTCTAGGTCAGATGGTGTGAATAATCAGAAACCTTGTGTTTCCATTCTAGGTCAGATGGTGTGAATAATCAGAAACCTTGTGTGTGACCAGTCAGAAACCTTGTGTTTCCATTCTAGGTCAGACGGTGTGAATAATCACAGACCATGTGTTTCCATTCCAGATTGGATGGTGTGACCATTCAGAAACCATGTAGTTTCCGTTCCAGGTCAGATGGTGTGCCGCATAGAGGAGGAGCACCTGTGGGAGTGCAAGCAGCTGGGAGCGCACTCCCCATACGTGCTGCTCAACACGCTGATCTACTTCCACACCAAGTACTTCATGCTGAAGACCCCTGAGGACCACCTGAAGCTGTCCTTCTGCCACATCCTCAAGTACTGGAAGAAGGGGACCGCCGCAGTGAAGGGAGGGCAGGCGCCACGAAGCGTCTCGCTGCGGTACTACAGCGTCAGCAGTGCAAGAAAAGGTGATTGTAGTGATATGAATGATGGTAATGTACATTTGTGTAGCGCCCTTCAGGTAATTGTGTGATATAAATGATGATAATGTACATTTGTGTAGTGCCCTTTCAGGTAACTGTAATATGAATGATGGTTATGTACATTTGCGTAGCAGCCTTTCAGGTAACTGTAATATAAAGGATGATAACGTACATTTGTGTAGCGCCCTTTCTCTCTGAAAGCTCAAGGTGCTTTACATGAAAGAAAAAGTTACAAATTACGTGAAATGCTCACGACCACTCTTTCTTACGCCCCCACTCCCATCAGAAACTTTGTCTCATTCCTGATACATGCAGAGTGAATTTATTTACCGAGTGTGTTTACAGATAGGTATTGAAAAGATTAGTTTTCAGTGAAGAGCAAAAAGGCAGCGATGGAGTCAGATGAACAGATATGATGTGGAAGGTTGCTTCAGATATGAGGAGCAGCAAAGTGCAAAGAGCATTGACCACAGGTTGTTGTATAGACAGAGGGAATTTTCAGAGGGTAACAAGAGGAAGAGCGGAGAGTTCTTGAAGGAGTGTAAGCGCTGATAAGGTTAAAAAAAAAAAAAAAAAAAAAAGATAGGTCCAGTGGAGTAGAAAACAGAAAAGCAGAGACACACAGCTTTGTATTTAATTGAACCCAGCTCTGTTGTGTAAACAGAATGAGAGGTCATTCTGTTGCATTATTACTCTGTCACAACATATATATGTCAAATTCAGACTGCTGTACTCAGGGAGAACATGTCACTACAGTGCAGCACCACTCTTTGCTGTTGGTTGTTGTGTTTTTGTCTTTTTTCTGCCTGAAAGTGTATTTGTTTTCCTATTTAACAGAGTTTTCTGTGGAATTATGCTGGGGAAAACAAAGATTTCTTTCACTTGATCTTTATTAGAATGAAAATCGTTGTCATTGGAAAGTTGTAGATTTGTAACAATCTTTTTTTTTGTTTTTTGTTGTTGTTTTTTTGTATCATTTGTTTGAAAATTCTTGTCATTGACTTAAAATTTGTGAACACAGAAATCAGTACTGAAGAAAGTGTTGATGAATTCAGATTTGTGGTTGAAGTAGTTTTTTGGTGTTTTTTTTTTGTTGGTTTGTTTGTTTGTTTTTCAAGAAACTCTCGTGAGATTAGCAATTTAGTACAGTTTGACTTTAAAGTGATGCACAAGACATTCTACCCAAGTGTGGGGAACATAGAAATGGGTGTTAGGAGTGGATTGGGCCATGCCTTCCTTTGCCGAACCCTAGACACATTGGATATGAATTTACTGCCCTTTGGCTGTAACAAGGTGATGGGACTTTAACAACCACATTAACCTTCATTTCTGTGTAAGGGACATTTACAACCACATTAACCAACATTTCTGTGTGTAAGGGACTTTAACAACCACATTAACCTTCATTTCTGTGTAAGTGTAAGGGACTTCAACAACCACATTAACCTTTATTTCTGTGTAAGGGACTTTAACAACCACATTAACCTTCATTTCTGTGTAAGGGACTTTAACAACCACATTAACCTTCATTTCTGTGTAAGTGTAAGGGACTTTAACAATTACATTAACCTTCATTTCTGTGTAAGTGTAAGGGACTTTAACAACCACATTAACCTTCATTTCAGTGTAAGTGTAAGGGTCTTTAACAACCACATTAACCTTCATTTCTGTGTAAGTGTAAGGGACTTTGACAACCACATTAACCTTCATTTCTGTGTAAGTGTAAGGGACTTTAACAACCACATTAACCTTCATTTCTGTGTAAGGGACTTTGACAACCACATTAACCTTCATTTCTGTGTAAGAGTAAGGGACTTTAACAACCACATTAACCTTCATTTCTGTGTAAGTGTAAGGGACTTTAACAACCACATTAACCTTCATTTCTGTGTAAGTGTAAGGGACTTTAACAACCACATTAACCTTCATTTCAGTGTAAGGGACTTTAACAACCACATTAACCTTCATTTCTGTGTAAGTGTAAGGGACTTTAACAACACATTAACCTTCATTTCTGTGTAAGTGTAAGGGACTTTAACAACCACATTAACCTTCATTTCTGTGTAAGTGTAAGGGACTTTAACAACCACATTAACCTTTATTTCTGTGTAAGGGACTTTAACAACCACATTAACCTTCATTTCTGTGTAAGGGACTTTAACAACCACATTAACCTTCATTTCTGTGTAAGTGTAAGGGACTTTAACAACCACATTAACCTTTATTTCTGTGTAAGGGACTTTAACAACCACATTAACCTTCATTTCTGTGTAAGGGACTTTAACAACCACATTAACCTTCATTTCTGTGTAAGTGTAAGGGACTTTAACAACCACATTAACCTTTATTTCTGTGTAAGGGACTTTAACAACCACATTAACCTTCATTTCTGTGTAACAGTAAGGGACTTTAACAACCATATTAACCTTCATTTCTGTGTAAGTGTAATCAAGCAGCAGGAATCCCTGAAAACAGACATGTTACAAACATGGTACGTTTCAGATGCATCTGCAACAGTGAGCATGACAAAACGAGGCAGTAGAGATGGCATTCCAGTGTATGAGGTGGTGGAGAATCAGTTGAATCCTCTCCGGTGCCCTGTCAAGCTCTACGAGTTCTTCCTGTCCAAATGGTCAGTCGGTCACTGATTGGTCTGCGTGTGTCAAGAAAAAAAGGAGGGAGTGGGGGGCAGGGCATGAGGATGGGTGGGTGGGCAGGGGGGGGGGGCGGAAACTTGAAGCAAAATCCTTACTAATCTTTGTGTATGTGTGATAGAGGAGGAGTGTGTAGTGTTACGTACAATTATAATGCATGTCACTTCTCTGTGTGTGTTTGGGATGGAGGGGGGTACTTGTACAACTGTTTACCTGTGTGCATGTTCTGTTTGTGTTTGTGTTTTGGATGGAGAGGGGTACTTGTACAACTGTTTACCTGTGTGCATGTCCTGTCTGTGTGTGTGTGTGTGGAATGGGGGAGGGATTTGTACAACTGTTTACCTGTGTGCATGTCCTGTCTGTGTGTGTGTGTGGAATGGGGGAGGGATTTGTACAACTGCTTACCTGTGTGCATGTCCTGTCTGTGTGTGTGTGTGTGGAATGGGGGAGGGATTTGTACAACTGTTTACCTGTGTGTATGTCCTGTCTGTGTGTGTGTTTTGGATGGAGGGGGGTACTTGTACAACTGTTTACCTGTGTGCATGTCCTGTCTGTGTGTGTGTTTTGGATGGAGGGGGGTACTTGTACAACTGTTTACCTGTGTGCATGTCCTGTCTGTGTGTGTGTTTTGGATGGAGGGGGGTACTTGTACAACTGTTTACCTGTGTGCATGTCCTGTCTGTGTGTGTGTTTGGGATGGAGGGGGGGATTTGTACAACTGTTTACCTGTGTGCATGTCCTGTCTGTATGTGTGTGTGTGTTTGGAATGGGGGAGGGATTTGTACAACTGTTTACCTGTGTGCATGTCCTGTCTGTGTGTGTGTGGAATGGGGGAGGGATTTGTACAACTGTTTACCTGTGTGTATGTCCTGTCTGTGTGTGTGTTTGGGATGGAGGGGGGGATTTGTACAACTGTTTACCTGTGTGTATGTCCTGTCTGTGTGTGTGTTTGGGATGGAGGGGGGGATTTGTACAACTGTTTACCTGTGTGTATGTCCTGTCTGTGTGTGTGTTTTGGATGGAGGCGGGTACTTGTACAACTGTTTACCTGTGTGCATGTCCTGTCTGTGTGTGTGTTTTGGATGGAGGCGGGTATTTGTACAACTGTTTACCTGTGTGCATGTCCTGTCTGTATGTGTGTTTGGGATGGAGGGGGGGATTTGTACAACTGTTTACCTGTGTGCATGTCCTGTCTGTGTGTGTGTTTGGGATGGAGGGGGGTACTTGTACAACTGTTTACCTGAGTGCATGTTCTGTCTGTGTGTGTGTTTGGGATGGAGGGGGGAGATTTGTACAGCTGTTTACCTGTGTGCATGTTCTATCTCTGTGTGTGTTTGGGGTGGGGTGGGGGGCTTGTGCAACTGTGTGCCTTTGTGCATTTATTGCCTGTTTGTGGGGGAGGGGCTTGTACAGTTGTGGACATATGTGCATTTTGTCTGTATGTGTGTTTGGGATGGAGGAGGGTACACCAGGTACACTTGGTAATAAAGACATTTTCTGCTCTGTTCTGTTCTATTTTATATTTGTGTCTGTACCTTTTATGTACTATCTCCCCACCCCCAATATTCCTTGTAACTCTGCTACACTGGGCAATGAAGACTTACGTACTCAAGTCTATTCTGTTCTGTTCTATCCCTGGTTTCTGTTTGTGCAGCCCACTCTTGGTAATAAAGACATATTCTATCCCAACCTATCCTACCCTGTCCTTCTCTCTTCTGTTCTGTTCTATTCCATTCCATTCTATCCGATGCTCTCTGCTGTTCTCGTGCAGTCCGGAGAGCATCAAGAACCGGAGCGACATTTTCTACCCAGTGCCGGAGCGGAGCTGTGTGCCGGACAGTCCGGTGTGGTACTCCGCCATGCCCCTGAGCGAGGAGGTCATGACCCGCATGCTGACACGCATTCTGCTCGTCCGAGAGATTCAGGAGGCTCACCTGCACGCCCATCCCATCTTCGTTTAAGTTTGTGAAGGGCGCGCTGAGCGTACTCGTGTACTGTACCGTAGTGTGTCCTGTGTCAGGATTCATTGCATCCAGATTGTATCGTCCACTTCCTCGGCAGAGTTCTAGACTGAGTTGTTGAGGTGCGTGGTGAAGAAGAACAGTGGTTTTTAGACATGGGGACAGTGCTTTAGCCATTCCATGTGCCTCAAGCTGGACAAATTCTCAATGATACAGATTTAATTAACGTTTTGGGGGTTGAGTGGGAAGGGGGTGGGGGTGTGTGCCAAAGACACATTTATGCAGCAGTTTGGAAGAATGCCAGCATCACGTTTATGCACCATTCAGATTACTAAGGGACCTGTCGTTTTTCAGGGGGGTTTTGGAGGGTCCTTTTTGTTTTTTTCTTGTTTGCCAGTGAGCAAGGATGTTGTCTTTTGATCCTATGTTGTGGACTTAATTGTCTTTGCTCAATACCATGCTTGTGTTTGAAAGTACCAGTAGTTTAACAGTGACTCTCAGCAGGCATGTCACTGTTCTGCTGTCTGGTATGTTAAAAAAATAAATGAATAAAAAGGAACTGGTGTGGGAAGGACATGAATATGTTATGTTGGTGTGAATATGTTAGCATATATATGTATACACAGTCTTATGAGCCACATACCTTGTGGATACACACTCACATTGACACACAAGGTACCACTGAACACAAAAATTACAGCGCAGGGTCTCCTGTAGTGAGTGGCCTGACAGTGATAGCTCTATAAGGACTGCTGACACTGGGACTTCCAACAGAAGAAACCTTGGTGTGGCAGTATGGGGGGACTCAGGGGGGGGCATGTTCAGTTTCAGTTTCTCAAGGAGGAGTCGCTGCATTCAAACAAATCCATACACTCTACATCACATCTGCTAGGCAAATGCCTGACCAGCAGCATGACCCATCACGCTTGGTCTGGCCTTGAGTGCTTGAATATATATTTGTGCACCTGTCAGATTGGATGTCTTTTACAGAATTTTACCAGAGGACAACCCTTTTGATGATATGGTTTCCTTTTTCAGTGTGCATATGGGACCTCGATTTATAGTCTCATCCGAATGACTAAATGCTCAGTTTGATTTTCCAGCCAAACATGGGAGAAAGGGAGAGACCAGGAATCAAACCCAGACCCTCACAAACACAGGAGTGGCCAGTCAGTGTCTTAACTCTCTCCATACGAACGGCGAAAGAGACGACGTTAACAGCGTTTCATCCCAGTTACCATCATCAAAATATTGCAAGCAGAACGCTCTTATACTGAAGAGGTGAATGTTGACAAAGAATACTACAGTTCTGACAACGGAAGCTAAAGGTTGGCTCATTCAGACACCCACTGGACATCTGAGGGGTCTGTGTAGAAGAGAAGAGAGGACTGGCCGTACTGAGTGAGTTAAGCATTCAGCCACTGTCCTAATTTGATGTTAGAGGGGAGGGGCAGGGGGCATTGTGGGACCAGTGCCACTGTGAGAACACAGATTAAACATAAAAAAGCAAACTTACTCCGAAAATTCTGTTTGTCTGTGGATGCTGCATGGGGTTGGGGAGACAGGAATGTGGGAGCTTGGTGTGATATTAAAATAGAATCTTCATCAAAAGAAGTTAAAAGTAGCAAAAGTTCACTTATAGACCTGTGTGTTTATCTTTGTGTCAATATAAAAAGTGAAGACTGCTATCAACGTCAATGCTAAACAGACTGCCTCTTTATAAGACTGGTGCTTAGTTTTTCATTGATTTCTCATTAACTGGAAGTGACGTCTTTCTAATTCTTTTGTTCTTTGTTTTTTCTTTTTCGTTTTTTTGTTGTTTTTTTTTTTTTATGGGCTTGGGTTTGTTTGTGGAAGATTTATCATGAAAAGTGTGCAAAGTTCTCCTTGAATGAAGCATGGCTTTTTTGTTGTTGTTGTTGTCATGTGTTGTGGGAACACTCAGGTCTGCTGATGATTTTTCATGATGTCATACCGTAACCAGGCTGCTTTGAAATATGTAAGGAGGAATTTTGTTTAATGTCCCGTCACACATATCGGTGATTGAAGACATTTTGTTAAAGTATTTATGAATACATCTGAGTATTATCGGTTAGAAGGGGTGGGAGATGTGGATGAATGGAGGGTTGGGAGAAACTGGGCAAATGAGGGTAAAAATGTGGGTGAAATTTGGAAGAAAAAACAACAACAAAACAACTCTAAATACAGTTACAGGAAATTACTTAAAGGACTTCGTAATATGTAAGTGTTGTGTCGAGTGAGGGAAGAGGGGAGGGGTGGGGGGACAAAGACAACATCAGCTGGTTGACTCTTCAGTCCATGCAGCCTAACAGCTGAGAAATGACAGTGTGCTGTGGAGTCACAAATTGCAAACTCTGATGTTGGTCAGCTAACATGTTTGACCCATCAACTTGACACACTAATTTCCATTTCTTTCCTTTGCATGGTTTAGATTGTGTGCATGCACTTCTGCCCATGCATCCAGACACACGCATATGCATGCGCACACACACATGCGCACACACACACGGACATGCACACACACAAACACAGTGGTGAGCACAGTGGGTGTTTCTGTTGATTTTTATGCATGACCAGATTCATCTTTTTTACTTTCTTTCTCTTCAATTTTGAACAAAATCCATGTACAGTTGAGGGAAAAGTTGCCCACAGGGTCATTTTTCAGTCAGAGTTCGGGGAAATAGACATTTTCACAATGTACTACGTTGTGGGGGACATTGTGGCAGAGTCAGGGTTGGACTTCCTGATCCAGTGATCAAGAGTTCAAGGCCATGTGCGAGGAATGGTGTTGTTATGTACTTGGGAAAGGCACTGTGCTTCAATTTTTCCTCAGTTCACTCAGTTGTGAATGAGTTGGGTATTTGACTAAGGTCAGGAAACGTTTAAAGGGGTGGAAGGAAAAGATGGGGCTCCTCCCTTATTATGCCAAGTTCTAGATACAGTAAATATGGATTCACTGCCTGCCCCTGGGGCCTTGAAAGGTTATGGGGCCTTAACCTTCCTGCTATTTTGTAGAGGCAGTGTTTAGTGTTTAGCGTTATATTTGATGATTTTATTTGTTACCAAGCAGAAGTAACATCTACAAATAAGTTGAGAAACTAAGCATTTTCTTTTTTATTCTTTTTTTCTCAGGTTCTTTTTGTTTGTTTGCGTTATCTTGTTCTTCAAGTTTTTGTGTGTGTTTTTTTTGGTTTTGTTTTTTTCTGATGTGTTCCCATGTGTCAGATAGAAAAGCAGTTTCTGGGTAGAGTATGTATAGGTCATTTGTTCTTGGTTGCTTTTTGTTGGTGTTTTTTGTGTTTTTTTTTCATTTCTTTTTTTTTTTTTTCATTTGTTTCCCATCTAGTTTGTCTTGTTCTCTTTCCTCCTTTTTTAGCTGTTTATCTGTATGTTTTTGTTTGCAAGTTTGTTTTTCATCTTTGTCCAGACTAACTTGATTTTTTTTTTTTAAAGGGCAGTTTTATTGTAATTTAGTTTTGTTCATAGTTTCAATTGGCGGTTTCTGACTTCTTTTTTTTTAGTGCAGTTTTATTGTAATTTAGTTTTGTTCATAGTTTCAGTTGGCGGTTTCTGGCTTCTTTTTTTTTTTTAGTGCAGCTTTGATAGACATTTACATGTGTTGAACTGTTGTTTGTTTTGTTTTTTGTTACATTTATTGTTTTGTTACATTTATTGTTTTGTTTTGTTTTTTTGTTATTGCAAGTGCTTCTGTATAGTAAAGAAATCCAGTTTTGATAAGTCTGTAGTTGTCAGATCAGCAAAATAGTGTTTGAGGGTATTCCAGTTTGCAAATGTTACATTTTATTATATTATTTTTGCAGTTTTAAGACAGCATGGATCAGCATTTCCTGTGCATGATGAAAAGAAACAAAATCGTTATATGGCAGACTACCCTGTTTGCTCTGTTGATGTATTCTTTGTGAATAAAGTTGAACATTTTTGCAAGGGAAATGATTTACTGCTCATTGTCAGCCATCTTGCCACCATGTCTGTATAAAATTTCTTTCTCACATTCTGTTTGAAGCGTTTGGCATGCGTCTGCAGTTTCCATTTTGAACTATCTCAGGTCCAAAATCATAGAAAAGATGGACATATGCAAAACTGCAATGGCTATGAGTATGACTAAAAATTTACATGGATATTGAAACAGTGAAATGCCAGTTATCTGGGCTGCCATGTTCACTCATTGCTTCTTCTTCCAGTAGTTTATGCTGGGGGCGAAGAACACTGCAGAGGGTGGGGGCAGGGGGTTTGAGGGACACAAATTTGTTTGACATGTTTAACAGGTGTCCTTGGCATTGAAGGCACCTGTTGATGAGGCTTGCACTATTTCTGCGGGAAGAAGATTCCAATCTCTGACCTGGGGAAGAAGAAGGTGCAGTGTGCCACACTGCAAAGGGATACTGCTGAGTTGTTGGTCATGACTCTTTTCTGAATCATGTCTGAAGAGGCTTCAGGATCTGCCAGGTCACTGCTGTTTCCTTGTATATAAGTCAGTTTTCTCCTTTTGTGTTCAGTATGGAATAATTGTATCTACACTTTTTTTTCTTCTTTTTTTTTTTTTGGAAGGAAGGGGTCAGGGGGTTGTAAAAGGGTGAAAATAGTGGATGTGAATAATAGTTCAGGATTAAATTTAATGGAATTTGTGCAGGATCAGTTCCTGCTTTTCATAGAGTATTTTGTTTATAACCCTTTGGTGATTGTTATGTGCTGCATCAAGGGTACTGTGTGGGTGTTTTGATGTGATAGCATTAACCCATTCAACCCAGTGGAGTTTGCAGTCTTGGCAAGTTTTCATGACATGTTGATGCAGAAAAAACACAGAAAATATAGTTTTTCCTCCAAATGACTAGTGGACACAGCCTGAAATACTGTGTATGTTAGTTCCAATTCTTTGTGGTTTATGCGTATGTAGGAAAGTGAAAATGTTGTAATCTGACGAATTTTTATGTCAGAGCAATGCTCAGGTGCAGGGCTCAATGAGTTGATTTAAAATCTCTGTTACTACAGTTGATTATTATTTGTTTACAATTTTGAAACTTTCATATAAAAAAAAAAGATGAATAATAAAATATATTCTTAAATGGGTTTCTACGAGTGTAGGTGTTTAATATTGATCAGTGTTTGAATTTGGTTGTTATGACATGCATTCATCAGGTTGGTGACTTTCTTTCTCCATTTTATCTCTTTTACTCCTTAACCTGTTCACTGCCAGGGAAACATAACTACTGTTGCAGCAGGGGCCCTGTCAGGGAGTTTTCTATGATAATGGGTATGAATTAAACCCACCACCCACCACCCCCTCCACAAAAAAAAAAAAAAAAAAAAAAAAAAAAATCTACAGGTTACAGTTATGGTCAGAAGTATGCAAGCCATATGTTTTTTCTATTGGAAGCTTTTTGAAGTTATGGGATGTACAGATAATGATTGTGAGCTGGTTGAACAACGAAGTATATTTTACCATTGTAATTTTACATTTCTTGACACATATAACACACTTGTATCATTGTGAATACTTCAAAAATAAATAGATAGATGGAAAGATAGATAGATTAATAAATAAATAACTGCACAAACATGCCAACAAAGAAATGCCACCAAATGAATTCCTGGTATCCAATGTGTTGTAACTGAACGAAAAGAACTAAAGAAAACAAAAAAACTAGCAGACTACACATGTTTCGGAACAAGTCCAAAATGTCAGCTTTCATCACCGATCCCCTCCTCTTCGTCTGTCTCTCCCCTCTCTACTTCCGTTCTTTAGCATGCTTTTGATGTTGTCATGGCACTTACCTTTTCTCTGCCACTTGCCCACTCTCTTGACCACACCCCCCACAAATTTTTTCAACATTATCAGGCTCATGTGATTCATGTCATACCACTTAAAGTGTAAATATCAGAACTATCAGAATCTGTGGTTTTTATTGCTCGGGTCACCATATCTGCCTTTGCTTGCTTTTAGTCGACCAAGGTTACTAATTGTCATCTGCTCTCAATTACTGACTGGGCTAGGAGTTGGTTAACACTTTTAGCCACATATTGCACTATGCACCATATTAGAACTGTGTTCATGTTTATTCATGGTTTGACAACAGTTCTGATGTTAGTTATCATTCTGGCTGAAAGAAAAGTTTAAGAAAACCTGATGATGGGTTTAACCCTTCATGTGGGCAGTACAGCTGCAACTACAGTATGACAGGTTAACCTGTCATGTAGGCAGTGAACAGGTTAAGTTGATAAGAATTTTTTTCAAAAGGAAGAAAAGGAAAACAGTTCTGTCTGTATCGGGTGCAGTTTTAGAACCGCACAACAATGGGATCAATCTTTTTGTCAGGTTTTGGCATGAAGTACGTTGGCATTAAATTCTAAATGTTCCTCAAATGTGCCAGAGTATATGGAGTGATGTTGTTTTGTTTTTGTTTACTTCTTTATACTATGCCTGGAATTGATTGATTGAATGCTTGTCAGCATGAGTAAAAGTATAAAATTTCTCACCACTTGTCTCTGTTTCTGCCTTGCAGTGTTGTGATTACTCACAACAGGTCATCTGTGGACCATGAACAGATCACTCGGTGCAGACGCCTGTTGCATCAGATGACTATCCCAGTGGTTTTACACATTTATGGTCTGACAGATTTAAGTACCAGTACATAGTATGTATCTCTCTCTCTCTCCCTCACTCTGTGTGTGTGTATATATATATATATATATATGTGTGTGTGTGTGTATGTATATATATATATATACACCGTAAAATTTGGACTATTGAGGGTATTGTTATATAAGCTGCATCCACTGAATTTAAAAAAAAAAAAAAAGGAATTTAAACACAAGCTGCACTGGCTTATAAGCCGGGGGGGGGGGGGGGGGGGGGGTCTTTTCTTTTGGGGGGTTGGGGTGGTTGGTGAGAGATACATTGTGGGGCTGTGGTTTGGGGGAAGTTTGGCAGTCTACTCTCTGGAGAGAACACACTGGCTCTGCATCTATTCTCTTCTTGGTGCTACTGCACACCATTGAAATGACTTGGCAGCGGAGCAGGGTCTCTCTCCTCTGGTGTGTGGCCTCCTGGTGATCTAACATTGATAGTGTCCTGTGGACTGCCATCTCTAGACCTTGGGGCGTGAGACAGAGGAACCTGGGTGTGGCTGTGAATGGGAGACTCGGAATGATTAGTGCGGAAGTGATGCTACTGAAACAGTGCAGATGCTGTGGCATATATATATATATATAGAGAGAGAGAGAGATAGACTGTTGCAGATAAGAGTAAATTTTGTTCGCTGACAAACTTCCATGATTTTCATGCATCACAAACACACACACACACACACACACACAGAAACGTGCACGCTCATACACACACACACACACACAGGGGGAGAGATGAAGGAAAAGGGGACTTAAGTTCACATTGCCTGGTGGCCCTGAAATAATAATAATAGTAATGATATTTATATAGCACTGAATCATGTGCAGAGACAAATCAAAGCGCTTTCACACCAGTCATTCACACGCATGCATAACTCGAAAACTGGAGAAACTAGAGAAGGAAGAGGCATGGAAGGGAGGTTGTCTTGGGAAGAGGTGGGTTTTTAGGCCAGACTTGAAAGAGCTGAGTGCGGAGACCTGGTGAAGCGGAAGAGGAAGTTCATTCCAGTTGCAAGGTCCTGAGACAAAAAGGACAGCAGCCAACAGTGGAGTGTTTGAATCTGGTTATACGTAAACAGAGTGGATCCAAAGCTGATCGTAGAGAGCGAGATGGAGCGTAGAGGTGAAGGCAGCCACAAAGATAGGAAGGGGCAGATTTGTGAATACATTTAGAGCACACAGTGCTGATCTTATACTTTATTCTGTGTTAGACGGGGAGCCAATGGAGATGTTGCAAAAGAGGAGTGATGTGCTCAGATCTTTTCTTTCTGAGGACGAGTCGTAAGACAGCATTTAGCAGTTGAGATCTCCGCCTCGATCGACGACAACAAATTCCCACAATGCACGTGACTGCCTCCATGTCCACCATGGGACTTCTGCAGAGAAAACTCTATGAAGACCTCCGTAAACCCGTCAGACTGTCGTCTAAACGATTTCTTACCCTGCGTTCCTTTCATTCAGTTTCGTTCCGAAGACGGAAAAATCAGAAATTTGTTTAAGTAACATTGTAATGTATACTCTTCATTCCTTCCCCTGTCAAGAAGCGTGACCTAAAGAAGGCCAGTCAAAGAGTCAGTGGAGGGGAGGAAATATAGCGGATATATTACAATGCTATCAACCAATTTACATATTTTCCCGTCTTTTAAACGGGAAAAGTACAAGGGAAGAAATGTGGATATTGCCGTCTGGACCAACACAACTTTAAGGGCATATTGCCAGTAGCTCATTCTATTCCACTCCATATAACACCAGCATTTGCAAGGTCAAGTTGTATGTCGGCGTTGGACATCGGACACAAACTGATAAAGAGTTGAGAATGTCTAGTCATTTTATTCCTGAGGAGGACGGATGTCCCGATACTTTTTTTTATCGGCGAGGTCACTGTTCCATACAGTTCTGTGTTAGCTCAGACATCGTGTGTGACAGTGACAAGTCGATCCTCAGTGAACGGGAGGTCCATCTCAAGTTCATAATAATTATGGGAACTTATCGAAATAAAACTCCCTCTGTTTTACCGCAGTCTGGGTTACTTCCATTTAATTGGAAAGATGGGACTCCATTCCCCGACATATCACAAATCTCTTTCTTTCTCTAATTTCCCGGTTTTTCTCTCTCCACCTCTCTTTCTTTCTTTATCTCTACTTCTCTCTCTGTTTCTTTCTATCCACTTCTCACTTTCTCTTTTATTTTCGATCGAACTGTCTGTCTGTCTCTTTCTTCTTCTGCTTCCAGGGAAGCGACCGCAATCAACCAGCTGATTATTCTGTCACTTCGGAGGAGGTCGGAAGGTGTCGATGGTTGTGGCCTCCACGACGGTCTGGGGCAGGCTGTTCCAGTCTCGGGTTGTTCTTGGTAGGAAGGACTGTTGCTGATATTGTGTGCGGCATCTTGTTTTGCCGGGTGTATTGATGGTTGTGGCCTCTCCTCTTATGTCGGGCTACAGCAGGCTCCATCTTTTGTTTCATGCTGTTCATGCATACCATTTCATGCCGAATTTTGTACAGTATAGAGAGGCGGGCAGTTCGACGTCTGTCAGTCCTGGAGCGAGGGCCATCGTAAGTCATCAATCATGTCTGATACTACGCTGGATGTGTTACGATACCGCCTCTAGACGAAGCGTGCCGCTCTGCGCTGATAGCCTCCATCTTATCAATACTGCCCTGCGTGTGGGGGTCCCAGACTGTTGCAGCATGTATTCCATGATGGGTCGTACAAGGGTCTTGTACATGCTGTCTCTTTGATTCCCCGGGAGCTGATTTTTAGATTTCGCTTTAAGAAGCCGAAGGTCTTGTTGGCTTTTGAACATTGTTGATCGATTCATTCCAGTTGCCAGGTCTTTGGTAATTGAGATCTTCTTCCGCTCTCCGTCTTCCCCCCCCCCCCCTCCCTCCCCCGCCCCTGTCATCCCTCTCACCATTCGTCTTGGTTTTCTTCTTGTTATAATTATTTGTCGTTAAGTTTTCACTTCATCTCTTGTTAGCATAGTTCATCATGATACAAATTCATTTTTGGTTGTTTCCGTCGGGTGCCTGCTTGGCTCAGTAGGGTGATCACCGTTCTCAGTCAGAAGGTTGTGAGTTCGAGTCTCCGGGCATGCCCAAACTGATGTGAAGAGTAGGAATGTAGAATACAATTAGAAAAATAAAAAAATGAAATGTTAAGAAAACGACGAAATAGTTATTATCGGAATGAAAAATCAACAACAAACAAACAAAGCTGAAAAAAAGAAAAAGGAACAAACAAAACAAACCAAACAAACAACCAAATACGGGTTGAAAATGGCAGATGTGAAAACAAATTTGTAGGAAAAAAAAAGAAAAGAATATATATACATATATAAATAATCAGAAATAAATAATCAAACAAACTAAAAAATGTTTCACGAAATCCTAGCAAAATTGGACACACTCACGAAACATTAATTATTCGATCAATTTACTTAACTGCAGAAAAATAAAACGTATTTTCATTAACAAAAACATCAATATAAAAAAATATTCCTGCACATATCCTTCACACACAGCAACAACCGATGTTATAATTATGGGGGGGGGGAGCGGGAGAGAGAGAATCAGTGAACGGAAGGTCCATCTCAAGTTTTTACGACAGTCTGGGTTTCGTCCCTTTAATTGAAAAGGTGGACTCAATAACCCGACAAATCGAAAATCTTGTTCTGTCTAATCAATTTCCTTGTCTTACCTGTGATTTACCCTCTCTCTCTCTCTCTCTGTGCCCTCCCCCCCCCCCCCCTTTTATTTTCTACCGAACTCTCTGTCTCTGTCTGTCTATTTCTTTTTGTTTCCCGTCCTTATTTTCCTTCTGCTCAGCCCGCCCCCTTCCCGTGTCATCCTTCTCACCAATCGTCTTGGTTGTTTTCTTGCTATGATTATTAATGTTTTTACAACATGCCTTAATTGTGAGCACAGTTCGTCATCAGTGATATAAATTCCATTTTTGTTGCTTCCGTCGAGTGTCTGCTTAGCTAGCTCAGTTGGGTGATCACCGCGGTTCTCTCAATCAGAATTAAAGGTTGTGAGTTCAGTCACGTCCAAAATGTGAAGAGTAATGATGTATAATACATGATGAGACCAACACTCCCCCCTCCCCCTCCGACCCCCCCACCCTCACCAGGGGAGGGAGGGAGAGAGAGAGAGAGAGAGAGTGGGATAGAGGTGGGGATGAGAGAGTAGAACGGAGGGGTGGGGATGGTAGAAGGAGGGGTAGGACGGGAGGGAAATGGGAGAGTACTCTAGGTGGAAGTGGGTAGGAGAACAGGGTGGGTGTGGAAGGGGGTGTGGGTTAGCGACCAATAATTCTACTTCTCTGGAGGAAAATAGGTTGGTATTTTTTTCTGTTGCAAAACGTCTGCAGCTGATAGTGTGAGAAAAAGCTGATACCCTCTGCAGTAAAAATCACATGTAGATGCTTGGCAAAAGAAAAAAAGAGCACACATTTTCCTGCAAAGAATGGAGGAGCAAGCTTAATGGGTGTCATCCGCTCCTGCCTGATTCTCCTACCATCCCCCCCGAACTAACTCTCCCTTACCCATCCCATCTCCCCACCTGTCCCACTCTCTATTTCCCCAACAATCCTAGTTTTCCACCCACCCACATCTTTCACCCATCCTACTCCCCATGTCCTACTCTCTCTTCCCCCTACCACGTCTCCCATTCTTATGTGCTGACAAATGTTGTATAGTGGAAATTCTTTGTAGTTTTTTGTTTCAGGGGTACACTAGTCAGTTTTGTACTTTGTGTCAGAGATGCATATATATATATATATATATATATATATATATATATATATATATCTGTGCTGAATAAATATCACAGCTAAGAATGTGACAAAACAACACACACACACACACACACACACACACACACACACACACACACACAAATCCAGTTGAATGATACAACATTGGTGACTGGAAGTTGAAAAAGACCGACTAGCTGGTGTACTGTAATTCTCCGTTTTAAAGGTTAAATTGTGCTTTTGGATTCAAACATTAGACAGATTAAGTGCGTGAGAAATGAAGACAGTATAATTATCCGTCTTTAAGAAATCAGACCAAAAACATTTTTAGGCTTGGCTGTTGAATTGAAACAAATATATTTTGAAACATAAAAAATGAATATTCGATTCAAAATGTCACATACCGTGCTTGTGTTGAAGACCTTGTTCGTGAAAAGTGAAGGAATATCATCGCCACTGAGGGTGCGGTCCTTTTCAGTTCACGAAGTGATTCTGAGCTCGCCACGCTCTATGCAATCGGTTCGTGGCTGGTATTCGTTGCGATGTCACCTTTTTTCCTTTGAAGTTCGAACAGCACACACAGTACTTCTTTCCTCCCGTTTTCCCCAGACCCATTGTGAAGCATTTAGACAAGTACAATCGACGAACTCGCAACTTTCGCTTTTAGAGACTCCCCACGAATTCTCTTTCCGGCGTAATCAAGGGCAAATCACTCTTCTTTTTTTCCTTCTTTTTTTTTTCTTTTTTCTAACGAACAAGGTCTATTGCAGTTGTAGTTACATGGGCCGTATTACACGGAGACACTCTCCGTCATCATGACTCAGTGCATATACGGGGGAATGCTCTCTCTCTGTGAATAGAAACATCCTGTGGAGTACTCTAAAAACTTGAAGAGCGGGGTACATGGGAAGTTTTACATGGCTGTGAAAAGCATATGATTCTGTACTTGTATGTGTTCGTGACAAAGGTATTTATTCAGAATTTCCAATACCTTGTCCCATTTAGGGACAAGTGGAAATGCAAGGCAGTAGCGAGCCCACCGGCACAATAGCGGGCCCCAACACACGTCGCGCACTGCTGCTCAACTCTGAAAGCGGACGGTTGTAAGAAGAGAACATATAACACATTAATCATTCCATAACATATCTTTAATCAAGCAGAAAACACATTATCAGTCACAACTGTATAGTTACATTTGCTTGTTTTTGGATCTTTTCGAGAGGGATTAACGAGTATCGACTCGGGCCGGAGAGTATCGACTCGGGGGAGTACCGGGGGAGTATCCGGACTCGGGGGAGTATCGGGCTGACCCCGTACGAAAGTCCTAGCAAAATTTGTCGCACTCACGAAACATTATTCACGTCACTCAATATCAGAAAAAACAGAATGTATCATAAAGGCATTTAAAAAAATGTCTTTGGAGATCCTGTTAACGTCTTCTTCTAAGAAGAAAATGATGTTGGGAAAAAGTACAGCAGTACCATTCCAACATTCCAGTCCAATGACATCAGAATGGGAGGAGAGAAAAAAACAGGAACATATTCCTGCATAATTATAGCATACACACACAGCAGCAACCGATGTTATGTGGCATAATCATGCATGACGTGAAAATAAAGGTTCAAAGGCTCTCTCTCTCTCTCTCTCTCTCTGTGTCTGTGATGCACAGCTTGAGCGTGTGTTCGTGTGTGTGTGTGTGTGTCCGGACTAAATACTGTCTTAATCTTCTTTTGCGGCTCTCCTTTGAACTTTTCCAAATCAATAGATTGTCTCTTGTAGATAAATGCTTTGAACTTTCGTCATAAACTTTCTACATTACCTTCATTAAAAAAAAAAAAAAAAAAGAGAGAGAGAGAGAGAGAAAAGAAGTAAACAAACAAACAAATGCACACACACACAAAAACAAAAAAACCCACACCAAAAACACACACAAAAAAACAACAACAACAACAAAACAAACAATTAAACAGAAAAAAAGTAATTACTCCCTGCCTGCGCTGTCAAGAAAAATCGCTGCTCCCTGAATAATCTCCCCTCACTTTCCGGAAACATCAGCCATAAACACGTCGGCTGCTTGAATATTTTGCTTCGCCATGGAAACGTTGAAAGTGGTCACTTTGAATTGCTGGTAAATGACTCAAAGCACCGTTCATATATATATTTTTATGAGGCATAATATAATTTTCAGAAAGTGTGTGCATATCAATTTTTTGGTAGGCTTTTACAGATCCCATTTCAACATTGGAAGCCTTTCGATGTTCGCATATTAGGCATCCTTATTGTTGTTTAAAAAACCGTTGTACAATTATATCTTTAACTTTAAACTTGAAAAGTGGTGCTTGAGACCTCAGTATCTTTGTACTCACTTCTGTACTACCACAAGAACAGTAAATACTGCCGACATAACTTAAGCAAACAACAGTGATCAATTCTTTAATTGGTTGTTCCTGATGTCCAGAATGATATCAGCAGAGTTTTTTAACAACAACAACAAAAAAAAAAAAAAAAAAAAGGAAGGAAGAAAAAAGTTTATGATCTCAGACCTTTTTCGGTAGGACATCGGGGAAGTGAATTCATATCTAGGGTTCAGATTAGGAAGGCAGGGCTTAATCCTTTCCCTTTTTTTTCTTTTTTTTAAACCTCCCCAAACTGAAGTCAGGTACCCATTCACACTTGGCCGGAATGAAGAAAAACAGCGTAAAGTGCATGCCTTCCCCAAGGACACAACACCATGCCAAAATAGGGCCATGAATCCAGATCACTGGTGAACACAGGATTGGAAGTCCAGTGCTTAACCAGTTTTGTTATGGTGCCCCATATCAACACAGAGGCAGTGATTATAAAAAGAACATACATTTATTCAATATATATGATATCTAAGTCAGTTATACAAAAGTCCCATTTTTCTTGTTGGCTCATATGACCAGCTGATAAGATTATCAGTGATCAAATGGTTTTAAAATCCAGATCCAGTCAGACATGATTTGTATGTTTGTTTTTTGTACACATTTTATATGATGTATTTGATAATGATCATTATGAGATACCATACACAAATGATAAAATCAATATCAGATTCTGTTATACCAGCCTGTTGTACAAGATTAATTATTCATTATATTTTACATTGAGTCTTGTGAGCTTATAACTTAATAACACTAACAGTAGCCATGCAGTAACTTTTTACAGTTATGTCAGTGCTTCTACTAAGTACTAGCTGCTACTGCTATAGTGATAGAGAACTAGATGCCTATATACAGTCTGTAGCAAGCCAACTCTATTTTCACTGCATAGGAGTAAGAGTTGACTGATATGTATGGGACTCCTGTAAAGACTGCCCTGACGTACTGATAGTTGATAATGATACTTGATAGGTACCAGTGCCCCTCTTTGATCAGAGACCAAATCCTACGCACATCTGGAATCTGGAAATGGGATCTGTAAATTTATAGCTATGTTCTTTTATTGTAGCTGAGTGACTTATGAGTTTGCATCCATATGATATGATATACAATAATGAACAGTATTCTATAATTAATTGTGTGTGTGTGTGTGTGTGTGTGTGTGTACTTGATTTCCCTGCTGGTACAAAATACAGTAAGCAATATGGGGCAAGTTACACAAATGTCAACATCACTCCAGCACAAGCATAATATTTGACACTTTGAACCTGCTATAGTAGTGATATGGGGAAAAAAAGTAACCTGTATAGAAATTGCTTTGGATTTGTTTGACAGCACAAGTTCAGCTGAAGCCCTGTTCATCAGCCTGTAGACACACACACACACACACACACACACACACTCGCACACTCACACACACACACACTACTAATGATGATTATAATAATAATAATGATAAATTGAAATGTATTCATTGTGGAATTCTGGTAGTTTGGTGATTCAAACACCACAATTTTACTTGTACCCCAGCGTAATAAGGGCTGTGGTTTTAATAGCCTGTTCTTCTCGCAACCTATCACAAAATATTGTACACAAGATCTGTAATGAAATTAAATCAGCAAGATATGTAGCCTGGAGATTTTGTTTTTCCAAGATAAACTTCAAAATTTTGTGAATGAAAATCTCTAAATGCCACCTTTGAAGGGTTGAGATTATCCATGTTTTTTAGAAATATTTTTTTCCAAAAGAAAAAGAAAAGTCAAAGCAGAAATATAATTGTTGCTTCCCATTCCAGTACACAGGATAATCACTTATCTTTCATTTTGATCAGCCCTCTCTCAGATGATAGTAAGTTTTGAGGCAGCAAGGTATTTAGCAGGTTATGAAAGTCTGAACACATTCTGATAGATAAATGGTCATGATTTGCACTTTTTATTTTTTGTCAGTAAAAAAATAATGTTTATTGATTATTTGTCTGGTTAATGATGTATCTGTTTGCAGGAGAAATTGCCTGTCATGCATCATGTTGTTGCTAGATTAGACCTGATTTTTAGCTTAAGTAGAACAGATTTATTAGGTCAAACATCATACATGTGCAATGAGCTGGTGCTAATCGAAATGTGATTTGATCTGAATTAATTTTCATCTATACTGGATAGAGTTGGAAAAGATAAAATTATTTTCTGCCAAAATATTAAAAAAAAGAAGAAAAAAAAAGTTGTCATGTTTATACTGTTTGATGACAAGTTCTGGATTTAAAGCGCCACTGCTTTTATATAAATTATGATATATATATAGGATACAGACATGCATTTTGATACAGATTGTTTTCAGTTAATCATCCACTATCTGAATGTCTTGATGGCAAGTGTGATACGTGCACAGACAAGTGTGATATGCAGTAACAGCTTTTTTTCCCCCCTGATCTTGGTGTGATGTGGTTTTGGGTGTTTGTTTTGTTGTGGAGAGGCTGTTTGCTGTGTGTGTGTGTGGCAGGGCACTGCTGAGTGTCCGTGCGTTCATGTATGTGTGTGTGCGTGCCTGAGTGCGTGTTGCAGGGATGCGTTTTCTGGAGTGCGTCATGGATGGGTGGGTGGTTTCCAATGTTTAGTTGCCTGAGTGTTTTCTGGCACATGCTTCTGTGTGTGGGGAGTAAGGGAGGTGCGGGTGGAGATGAGTGTTGATGGGGAGGCGGGGAGTGAGGAATGAAGTGTAAAGCGCTTAGAGCAGTATTTCTGGAGAAACGTGATAAATGTCTATTATTATTATTATTATTATTATTATTATAATATGTGTGCAGGGGCATCCCCATTCCAGGGATAAGCAAGATGCGCTCAAAGCGTATACAGGCCATTGGGGAGGAGCTATCCAAAGGATACTATGACATTGTAGTTTTGGAAGAGGTAAAGTTTGTCACCAGTGATCAGAGGAATGCTGCCATACTCTTGTGAGCAAAGCAGCAACAGTGACAGCAACAATGATAACCACCACCTCAGCAAATCTAACCCTGTTGTTTTGTTGCTTGACTTTTGTCCTTTTTCTTTGGGCATGTATCATAGATTATGTGACACCAGTTTGTTGTTTCTGCCCTCACAAATAGTTTTTATATATCTGGTTCTTTTCCCTTTTCCTCGGAACAATTTGCATCGGAATAATGTAGCGAAGTCAGTAAGCATGCAGGGGTTGTTTTTTTGTTTTTGTTTTTGTTTTTTCTCCCCATTTTAGCCAACTATTGCACCCAATTTTTTTTTGAATGAAGAGAAGATTATTCTGTAATCAGATGCATACATTTATCTTTTCAGTTTGTCTAGTTGCTGTGGTAACTTGAGAAGAACCGTCCTGTAACTAGTGTAAGAAAGAAATATTGACAGTGAGCTAGAGGTTGTTACTTATGGCTCAATATTTTAATAAAAATAATTGACATAATGAAACAGATCAACCACAGATGCATTGAAAGTGTTGTGTACTGTTGTTGTTTTTCTCTCCATTTTTATTGGTGTTTTTTTTGTTGTTGTATTTTTTAAAAATAATAAACTTATATGTTTGATAAGAAACATGCATAGATGTCAGTGATATAAATGAGCATTATGTCACAACCTGACATGTCAATTCTCACACATTTTGTTATAGCCTGACATGTCAAAACTCAACATTAACTTAGTAGGCCCTGTCAAAAGTACAGAACTTCAAACTAACTAAACACGAACACGCCTTTGTCTGAGTACTAAAAATTATTGTACTTGTTTGATACTCAACCCTCATTGCCTTGTGTATGTTTGCAGTCAAGACTAGTCGCAAAATACTTGTGATTTCAGATTTGGTCAAAGGGGGATTACAAACGGTTGTGTGGTCACATCTGCCAAGCATTGCCATACTCCCACTATTTCTACAGGTACGAAAATCTGGTGTTTGTGTCATATGATTATTGTTGGAGAACATGAAAAAAAAAGAAGAAAAAAGTATATGACCCTAATTATGCAAACTTCTAAACATACATTTTATATCCTACACACTCACAAAGACACATTCAGACACAGACACACACAAACACAGACACACACATCCACACAGCTGTTGCACACACAAACATGTCACAGATGGCCTTAAAACCCACCTCTTCCCAAAATAGCCTCCCTTGCCTGCCCTTCCTTGTCTTTAGTTTCTACAGTTTTAGAGTTATGCATGCGTGTGAATGACTGGTGTGAAAGCGCATTGATTTGTCTCTGCACAAGATTCAGCGCTATATAAATACCATTATTATTATTATTACAGATGTGTTAACAGGTAAGACAGAGTACTTTCTCTCTCTCAAACCTATTCTCAACTCTGCTTTCCATGACACATACACTGACTGATACAGGTATGAATATGCTCTTTAGAAACAATGCCAATGATGCCATTTTTCCTGATTTTGTTGTGTAAATTTTGTAAACCTTAAGAATGCCTTACTTTCAGAATAGGCAGATAAATGTAACACATCAAGACTCAATGCACACAAAGCATGACTTGGAAAGCATGACTTTGAATAGTGTGTGTGTGTGTGTGTGTGTGTGTGTGTGTGTGTGTGTGTTTGTGTGTCTTGACCTGATTTTTTGTTGTTGTTTTTGTTCAAAAGTGCTGTATAACTCCAGATGATTTTTCCTTTGAATTTATTTTGTTTTGTTTCTTTGTTCTTTTGTTCAGTGGACCTATAGGAAGTGGAATCTGTGTGTTTTCCAAGCTGCCCATATTGGAGACATTCTTCCATCGGTTTCACCTGAATGGCCAGGCGTACAAAGTGCAGCACGGAGACTGGTTTGGGGGCAAGGGTGTGGGACTGTGCAAGCTGGAGTTTCAGGGCTTTAAAGTCAACCTGTACGTCACCCATGTGAGTGAAATGGACAGAATGTTTTTGTTTTTGTTTTTTATTGTGTGTCTTTTTGTTTAGTTTCACGATTTTGTCACTCACACACACATGAGCACATGCACACACACACACACACACACACACACACACACACGTACATACATATGTTCATACACACACACACACACACACACACACACACACACAGACACACACATGTACATACATACACATACACACATATACACATATACATACACTCACACAAACGTACATTCACCACATACACGCACACACACACACATACATGCATACCCACACACATATACATACACTCACACACACAGAGTCACCACAGACACACATATTAACACCTACACACTCACCTTCCTCCGCCCTTCCCCCCACCCACCCACCCACCCACACACACACACACACAAAACCACACACTCACACTTTAACACGCACACAATAACACACACAAAAACCCACACAAACACACGTAAAAGCCTGCACTAACAGACAAGCCCCCCCCCCCCCCCCCCCCCGCACCTCCCGGCCCCCCCCACTCACACACATACACACACACACTCAACAAAACCTGTACTTGTCTCGCACAGATCCACGCAGAGTACAACCGTGCTGATGACGAGTACCTGGCCCACCGCATCTCGCAGGCCTTTGAGATGAGCCAGTTCATTCGTCTGACCTCCACCCAGTGTGACGTGGTTGTGGCGGCTGGCGACTTCAACCTGGAGTCCTCCGATGTGGGTTACAAGCTGCTGCTGAGCAACACGCCTCTCTACGATGCTTGGGAAAATAAGGTGGGTGTGTGTACGGGTAATGGTTGTGAATTATGATTTTTATTTACATTTTATTTTATTTCTTATTTTTCTTCCAGTAGGTAAGATAAGAATAACTGTATCATCTCAAATTAGAGGAATTATCTCAGCATAGAGAAGTAAACACCATGGAAACCATAATTGTAAAAAAACAACAACAAAAAACAACTAAACAAAAAACAACAACAGCTATTAGAAATATATAATGCAGACACAAATGTGAAAAATATCACACACATGGTGTAGCCGATATGGATCAATCCAGACCCTTTGATGCCTCCTTGAAATCGAATTGGAAATCGAAAGTTTTTTGGATTTAGGGATTTTTTTTAAATGGGTGGAGATACGAAGAGGAGAAACAGGTCAACTTACTAACCAGTAATTTAATTACACATACTTAACCGTGACCCACTAGTGCAGACTCCGGCAGGGGTCTGACATTCCTGTCCTGTGCAAACTACTATCCGCCTATGCGGAGAAAACGAAAGATAACCTCCCGGAAGTAGGTAACCTCCCCTTTGCCCCCCTGACTAGCGCTCTCTTTTTCCGGCAGCCATCATGACTCCTGCTCCTGTGCTCTTCATACGGCTAAGAATCCAGTAATTCATGCTCAGTAGTACTCTCCCAAATCACAGCCTGTTCAGAGCATGCTCTTTAGCTTACCCAGCCAAAGTTTATGACAAGCAGCAAGGAGGCAGCACTGACAGCTCTCACTGTATACTTGTTCAGCGGTACAGTAGCTTTGTTTCTTTCACGCATCATCTTTCTGGATGGATTGGAAATAACGACAAGAGAAGTAGTAAGAGGTAGACTAAAAGAATCTTGGTAAAAGTCGACTTACATGAGATAAAGGAGGTGACGTATCGAGCCACATGCTCTTCATCAGGTAAATGAAATGAATGACAGGCAGAAAGATACAGACTGAAGTGCAGTTCTGGAAAGGAAAGGGATGAGAAGAATTGATTGATTGATTGATTGATATGGATACTTATACAGCACCTATCCTGAGTCGGAGACCAAGCTCTAAGCGCTTTACAAACACAGAGTCATTTACACAACAGGCTGCCAACCTGGGTAAAGCTGACTGACGGCTGCAATTGGGTGCTCATCATTCGTTTCCTGTGTCATTCAATTAGATTTCAGGCACGCACACCTACACACTCAGACAAACATGTAACATTTAACAGAGAAGAGAAGTAGCTCACTGAAAAGAGTGCAGAATGAGCTTTCCAGTGACTTCAAACACAGTGTTCTTTCTCACACAGCGTTTGTCGTGGCAACGGTTGAAACATGAGTGAAGAAAGAGGACTGAGGAGAGAAGGCGAAGCAGAAACACGATCATAAAAAATTGTCCTTAGAATTGATTTTTCATTCTTCTTGCTCTCTCTTCTCTACTCCATTGCTCCCTTCTTATGATGGGTCTGATGGCTGCTGTGTGTTGAAGCACTTTTCGTGAAGAGAACCTGGTACCTTTGTTCAGAAAGTTTCCTCTCCATTGCTCCCTTCTTCTGATAGGTGTGATGGATGCTGTGTGTTGTCTTCTGATAGGTGTGAGGGATGCTGTGTGTTGTCTTCTGATAGGTGTGAGGGATGCTGTGTGTTGTCTTCTGATAGGTGTGAGGGATGCTGTGTGTTGTCTTCTGATAGGTGTGATGGATGCTGTGTGTTGTCTTCTGATAGGTGTGATGGATGCTGTGTGTTGTCTTCTGATAGGTCTGATGGATGCTGTGTTGTCTTCTGATAGGTCTGAGGGATGCTGTGTGTTGTCTTCTGATAGGTCTGATGGATGCTGTGTGTTGTCTTCTGATAGGTTTGAGGGATGCTGTGTTGTCTTCTGATAGGTCTGAGGGATGCTGTGTGTTGTCTTCTGATAGGTGTGATGGATGCTGTGTGTTGTCTTCTGATAGGTGTGATGGATGCTGTGTGTTGTCTTCTGATAGGTCTGATGGATGCTGTGTGTTGTCTTCTGATAGGTCTGAGGGATGCTGTGTGTTGTCTTCTGATAGGTGTGAGGGATGCTGTGTGTTGTCTTCTGATAGGTCTGAGGGATGCTGTGTGTTGTCTTCTGATAGGTGTGAGGGATGCTGTGTGTTGTCTTCTGATAGGTCTGATGGATGCTGTGTGTTGTCTTCTGATAGGTCTGATGGATGCTGTGTGTTGTCTTCTGATAGGTGTGATGGATGCTGTGTGTTGTCTTCTGATAGGTCTGATGGATGCTGTGTGTTGAAGCATTGTTGTTGAAGAGAACTTGATATTCTGTTGTTCAGAAAGTTTCCTCTCCATCACTTCCTTCTTGTCTTGGATCTGAGGGATGCTGTGTGTTGAATCATTGTTGTTGAAGGGAACTTGATATACTGTTGTTCAGAAAAACATACCAGAGACCAACAAGGTGGGTGCCACGTGCGAGTGCCCGTGGAACATGTTCAGAGACGAGTCTGTAGCCAGCGTGTGTCCGGATGGAAAGCGAATCGACTACATCATGTTCTGCGCCCGTGAAGGTGAATTGCATTGTTTTGTGTTTTGTATTGTGTTGTATTGTATTGTGTTGTGTTGTGTTGTATTGCATTGTTTTGTGTTTATATTGCATTGCATTTTGTTTGATTTATGTTGTATTATATTGCATTGTATTTGTATTATCTTGTATTGCATTGCATTGTATTTGTATTATGTTGTATTATATTGCATTGTATTATATTGTGTTTGTATTGTATTGTACTGTGCTTTTATCATTATTGTATTGCATTTGCATTGAGCCCAACACTCAGTTTATATCACAGATTGACGTAAGTTTACAGTTGGGCCAACAGCAAAGTGAGAGCTGTATTATCAGTGGTTTCTCCATTGCAGTGGAAAATCATTTACAGATTAGTCTTTTGTGAAGGACTATAACTTTCAAACCAGGAGGCAAAACTGGCTCTTAGTGCTGCAGCCTTCAGGGCTAGTTGGCTTTTGGGAACCATCCCAACACTGACTGTCCTAAAACCCTCTTGGCCAAGAGAGTGGGGATGTAGCATGGGCAAGACACTCCACTATAATGAAATTGTAGCCCAGGTAGTCGGGACAGCAGTTACCTCCTCTGCTGTTCTGATGGTTATAGTTGAACAAACTGACTATCATATTTATGTGTAATTGCGTTTGCATCATATGGTATCGCATCATATCACATTATTTGTTTGACTTTTTTCAGTTTTTGTCACAACAGATTTCTGTGTGTTAAATTGGGACTGCTGTCCTCAGGGAGATTGTGTCACATCAGTGCACACCACTCTTTTTGTTTTTTTTCTGTTTGCACATGTTTTACTTTTTCTATCAATGGATTTTTCTGCATAATTTTGCCAGGAACAACCATTTTGTTGTCCTGGGTTCTTTTGAATGTTCCAAGTGCATGCTACACATCAGGTTTTGATTTTACCATTTCATCCAAATGATTGTAGGTGTTTATTGTCAGGAGCTGGACAAGAGAGGTTGTGCTTTCATTTTGGTTTATTTGTAGGCTTGTCTGTCAGCAAGACCAAGGAGGAAGTTGGGGCCGAATTATGGTAAAATTTTGTGGAACTGGAAGTCTGGGCTGTGGGCTAGGTACCAGTGAGTTTTGTTGATGAACTGTTTTGGTATTTGCATCCGGGGAATTTTTTTTTTACAGGGGCTTTCACCATTTGGAGATGGGGTAACACAGTTTGTGGGACACATCTAGAAAAAAAAAAACCTTAATGGATTGGATCTCCATCTAACGATGTGAAATAAACAGAGCAAGGACAAGGAATAAATGAGAAAAAATTTTGAGGTATGGCCGCCCAGACCCACCTAAAGCCAACTTGTACAGTATGCGAGTGATTATGGGTGGTGCAGCCTACAAACATTGAAGAAAAGGAGTTTTAAAATCAGTTGTGGATATTGATGCAAGCATAGACTAGTTAGGTGTGCAGAAAGGTTAACTCACTCAGGACGGCCAGTCCTCTTCTCCTCTACACAGACCCCTCAGATGTTTAGTGGGTGTCTGAATGACCCAACCTTTAGCTTCCGTCGTCAGAATTGTGGTATTCTTTGTCAACATTCACCTCTTCAGTATAAGAGCCTTCTGCTTGCAATATTTTGATGATGGTAATTGGGGTGAAACACTGTTAATGTCGTCTCTTTCACCGTTCGTATGGAGAGAGTTAAGGTGCTTATCTGCCAACACAGTGTCCTTGTGGGGTCTGGGTTCAAATCCTGGTCCTGCCCTTTCTCCCAAGTTTGACTGGAAAATCAAACTGAGCCTCTAGTCATTCAGATGAGATGATAATCCAAAGTCCTTTGTGCAGCACGCACTTGGTGCACTGAAAAATAACCCATGGCAACATAAGTGTTGCCCTTTGGCAAAATTCTGTAGAAGACGTCCACTGGGATTGGTACACAAATATACATACGCATACACTCGAATCTAGGTGCATGTTATGTTGAAGGATAGGCATCTGCCCAGTAGCGTAGTGTTTATAGATTTGTCTGAAGGCGGTGATGTTTCCTTGCGAATCAGAGACTGAAAACTGAAACTGGGTGCACTGTTTCAGGTGTGGAGGTGGGTGTGGAGAGGTGTTACGTGACCTTGGGTACGGTGCCAGGTCAGGATTTCCCTTTTTCTGACCATGAAGCAGTGGCCGGGGAGTTCAGCATTGCCAAAAGCAACACAGGTGTGTGTGTGTGTGTGTGTGTGTGTGTGTGTGTGTGTGTTGTGTGTAGTGTGTATGTGTGTGTGTGTGTGTTTGTGTAGTGGGTGTTTGTGTGTTGTTGTGGGTGTGTGTGTATAGTGTGTGTGTGTTTGTGTGTGTGTGTGTGTGTGTGTGTGTGTGTGTGTGTATTTGTGAAGTGTAGCGTGTGTGTGTGTGTGTGTGTGTGTGTTTGTAGTGTGTGTGTGTGTATGTGTGTGTGTGTGTGTTTGAGCATGCTCGTGTGTGTGTGTGTGTGTGTGTGTGTGAGTAGTGTACTTAATTAGTGTACTTGTGTGGTGTGTGTGTGTACATATGTAAATGTGCATTAATGATTTACATGTAAAAGCTACAGAGTAAATCACTTTGTCTGAGGCACACATGGCCTTGGTACCTGGGCAGCTGGAGGAATGTACGGTGTATCTGATCAGTTTCTTCCCTCCCACCCCTTATAAAGATTTTTTTTGGTTTTTGTTTTGGACAGTTCATACACTGCAAGCATTTCCGTTTTCCTTGTTTGATAATAATGATAATAATGTACATGTATATAGCACCCTTTCTCTCTAAGAGCTCAGGGCGCTTTACATGGAAGAAAAATATTACAAGTTACATGAAACATTCATGAACGCTCTTTCTCACACCCCCCCACCCCTGACTCCCCCTCCCCCCCCCACACACACTCTCCTGTTCCCACTCTACATACATCCAGAGTGAGCTGACATGGGTGGTGTTGGAGAACAAGGAAGCCGAGAGTGCTTATAGATAGCTTTTAAAAAGATGAGTTTTTTTATGATGAGCGAAAAGCAGAAATAGAATCAGATGCACAGATATGATGAGGAAGGTTGTTCCAGATGTGAGGAGCAGCAAAGAAGAAAGAACGTTCACCATAGGTTCTTGTATTGACAGGAGGAAGTTTCAAAAGGTAACAGTCAGAGGAAGAGTGGAGATTTCTTGCGAGAGGTTTCTTTGAGAGGAAGACAGGGACAGCTGGAAGATCATAGTGTGTATCTGTTCAGTTTCTTCTCCCCACCTCGATCCCCTCATCATCATCATCATCAAACCCCTTTTGAACTATTTTGATATGAATTTTTCATTTATTTAGAGAAATCATACATTGCAAGTGTCTTTGTTTTGTTTTGTTTAGTGATTTAAAAAAAAAAAGTTTTTGAATGCCACCTTTCACTGTTCCTGATTTCCCTAAATGGGACAATAAAGTGATTCTCATTCTGATTCCTTCCCCACCTGCCTGCAATGAGTGAGAGAAAGGCACATAGGGGAGGGGCTAGGGGAGAGGTTAGGGCGGGGGGTGGAGCTGCAAAAAGTGAGGGGCATACTAGCTGCTGTAAACCTGACCATTCTTAATTTCTCTAATGGATAAATAAAGGTGATTCTGATTTCCTTTATCCCTCCCCACCCTCTCCCACACACCCCAACCCTCCCAACCACCCAAAAAAGATGAGAAGAAGAAGGTGCAGCAGGTAGGACAGCCGCAAGAGGAGTAAGGGGGCATAGCTACTGTAAACCTGACCATTCTTAATTTCTCCAGTGGATGATAAAGTTGATTCTGATTCCTCTATCCTTCCCCCACACCCTCCCCAAACAGTTCAGAAGAAGGACATGCAACAGCAGATAGGACACCCACAGAAGGAATAGGGGCTTAGCTGCTGTGAACTTGACCATTCTTGGTTTCTTCAGTTGATTCTGATTCGTTTGTCCCTCACCCCCCCACCCCCCCAACCCCCCATACCCCCTCTTCCCCAAACAGGTGAGAAGGACCCACAGCGGCAGGAGGAGGAGCGGAGGGCGTACCTGCTGGCGGCGCGGGACATTGTGGCAGCGGGCACAACCCGCGTGCAGGGCTCAACGATTCGCTTCCAGCTGCAGGCGGTGGGGCTGGCCGTGCTGCTGTGGTGGCTGAGTGGGGCTGGCACCATCGACAGCCTGTCCCGCGCCAACCCCCAGCCCGTGCCCCTGCTGCTGGGGGCGGTGAGGGTGGCGCTGGCTGTGGCTGTGGCGGCCCTGGTGTGGCTGGGACTGGTGGTGAAGCGGGGGGAGGCCCAGGGCCTGTTGGCCACCAGGCTGGACCTTGACCGCCTCCTCCTCCTCACCACCACCACCACCACCACTGTCACTGCCCACGGCGACGTTGACGATGATGACGGCAGCAAACCCAAGTCGGAATAGTCTGGGGAGAGGTGATGAGGTAGGGATGGGGGGAGGGTTTTTTGTTTGGGGGAAATCAAGTCAACATTTTATTTCATGATGGTAAATTGAATAAGCAACATTTTTTTTTTTACATCAATGTGAGAGAGAGAGAAAAAAAAAAATATGAGATGAGAGAGAGAGAAAAAAAATATGAGATGAGAGAGAGAGAAAAAAAAAAATATATGAGAGGAGAGAGAGAGGGGAAAGGAGAATTAAGTGAAGGGAAGGGAGGTGGGTGGTGGGGATCATTCCCTGACAGGCCAAGTCAGGAACAAGAAAAAGTTTGGGGTGGGGTTAGGGGTTGTGGGAGGGGGGAGGGTGCTGTTGGACAAACCAAGAGAAAACAGGTACATCAGCTGATTTCAGCCAAATCCAACTGTGAACAAATAACCCATGGCAAAATTAATGTTGTCCTTTGGCAAAATTCTGTAGAAAAAAAAATAATGCTCTCTGATAGGTACACAAATGTATTCAAGCACTCAAGGCCTGACTAGCACTTTGGGTTAGGCTGCTGTCAGGCATTTGCCCAGCAGATGTGGTGTAGCCTGTATGGATTTGTCCAAATGCAGTGAAACAAATTGAAACTATCAAGATCATCAAGAGGAGGGCAGCTGAGGGTAGTGTAGGGGTGGTTGGACTGGACTGGGAAGGAGAGAGGGAACACGTTTCGCTTGACGAGAAAATGGTGTGCGCAGAGTGGCAATCAGATGACTGAAAAGACGGAAAACGTACCATATTTATTTGCTTGACTTTTCTTGTCGTCCAAGTGACTTCAGAAGTATGTCCTTTTCATTTTTTTTCTCTCCAATATTGATGTTTATTGTTGACTGTGGGTACTGGGCTAAGGAGGTAGAGTGCATTATAAAGACTTGTTTTTATGATTATGATGATGATTATTTTTTATTAGTAGCATTAATGTGTTATTAGGTTTAGTAGTATTAATGTGATAGCAGTCAGTCTTTTATCTGTGTGAGTATGAACTTGATTCCTCCTTGCATTGATCTCAGATGATTATTAGAGTCTAAAAACTGGTCATGATTATTATTACTCTTTGGAAGCTTCAGCTACAAAGCATGCAAAAAACTGTGATGCAGCTTATGCAACACTCATGAGATTGTGAGCTTCGGACTGTTGGACCAGGTTTTTTTTTTTTCTTTTTTTTTTCTTTTTTTTTTTTTAGTGGAGTATTTGTCAATGTGCTTGTGATAGCACAGGGATGTGGATGATGTGATGTGATAATGGAACGATGTGTCGTTTGTTGTGGTTTGCTGAATTTAAAACCTGAATGAAACTGACATTGTTTGCAATACTGTTTTGAGATACCTTGCCCCAAAATCTGTCAAACTGTGAAGATTTTTTTTTCAGATGTTTATTTCTTCATTTTACTGAAGTCATTTATGAATGAAATGTTGATTTGTTTGCATTTGTGTTGTAATGTACCTGTGACCTAAGAAATTTCTTTAAAACAATATTGCACCTCTGGGATGGGCACAAAAAAATAAAAAATGAAACCTAATTATATGCAAACTGCATTTACTGTTATATTTATATTTTTTGTATTATCTAAACTTGGCACTTTGATCTGATATTCTGACCCAACAACAAGAGCAGTCATTATTATCATTTTTTGTTCAAACAGGAACTTCTTTTGCTAAGCATGGAAGTTTGGAAAGAACTGAATTTTTCCTATTTTTATGCCTAATTTGGTGTCAACTGACAAAGTATTTGCAGAGAAAATGTCAATGTTAAAGTTCACCATGGACACACAGACACACACACACACACACAGACAACCGAACACCGGGTTAAAACATAGACTCACTTTGTTTACACAAGTGAATCAGAAATGAAGTGCATTTATTTATTTATTTATTTATTTATTTATATTTAACAGTTTTGATAAGAAAGGAGTGCATTTATTTATTTTTAACAGTTTTGATAGGAAATCTCTGTCTTATGATATTATGTTCAGTCAGAATGTGTGGTGAGAATTGTGTGAAACAAACTGTTGTGGAAAAGATGGGAAGCATCAACATATGACTTTAAATGATGGCTATGAGTTATAACTGATACTTTGGAAGGCTTGATTTTTGCAATGTGTTTGTGTTGTTGTTTTTGTTGGAGGAATGAAAGAAAAGTGTATTACGGACAACATGTATTGACTTACAAAGAAGCCTGTGTAAATTGTCTGTATTCCTGAAAACTGCTTGCATGTACTTATGTGACTGGCAAAGAAACTCTGTTGATGTAAACCAGAATGGAAGGTGGTTTTCAGTAACCATATTATGTGCTTACACTGAAGAATACTATTTTTTGTTCACGCCTGATTGTAACATCCGACTGTTTTCATATAGCTGTTACAAGATGTAACACCTGGAACAAAATGAAAGACATGTTTGATGAGTATAATGCATGGATTTTCCTTTGTTTTCATAATTGTAATTGTGGGTATTTACTTCCCATTCCTGTCATTACAATGGATTTGAAAGTACCTGCTGTTTGTTTTGTTGTTGTAAAGATATCTTTCAAAGTTTTACAGATTTTAAGCATATCCCGATATTTTATAGATTTGTGTCATGAAGCCACATTAAGTTTTCCCCAATGAAAGCACCGCATGTTCTGGACCATAAGGCGATACAGCGATTAGCGCATCCTGTCAATTTAAAGAAAAGTTTATTCCAATTCCATACTGTCTGCAGATATCCAGGAGCTGGTGTCTGCAGAAAATTTCCAAAATGTCTGAATCTGTATTTCGAATACAAACACTGAAGTAGAGATGGAATGGCTTCATCAACTCTGGGTGTTGTTTTCTGAATACTGACACTCATCATCAGAATATGGTGCATCAGAGTCATTTTCACCTTGCTGTGTACTGGATTACAGGATCTTTAACGTGCGTATTTGATATTACGTCTGCATACACTATTGAGGTTTTTTTTGGCACATACGTTACCTGAGGTCCACCCTTCACCAATCAGGTGCACTGAAAACCAGGGGTTGAACTTGGGAGGTGGGGGTGGGGAACTCGACTGAGAATCTATCGCTCTAACCATTCGACCACTTCACCAAGCACTCTTCGAAGTGGGGTCAGCCCATAATTATATCTTAGCTCCTTGAGTCAGAACCTTGTCTAGTGCTCCATCTCCTATTCTAACCATCTGACTTTGCATGTGTGAAAAGATTTCTCGTTTATTTGCGTGCGGGGGCGTGTTTTTTGTTTTTTTTTTGTTTTTTTTATGTTTTCTCTATTTTCACACCACAGATCTTTGCTTTTATTCTGCCCCAAATGTGATGTTGGTCTCCAGTTGCTCTTTCCCTGCCCAAGCTGACCATGCATGAGTCTTTATGATAATAGCCGTTTATATAGTTATGAATCTTGTTCGGGGAACAATCTGGTGGGGATTTGTTTGTCTTTGGTATGATGACGAGAATGAAGAATGTTGAATCGACCATTGAGTGAGTGTCTTTGTGGGATGTTCAAGTGGTACGTCTGAAGCTGAATGGAAGCCTATTGGTTGTTTGTTCAGTTAAACAAACAAAGGTGAAAACAAAAGAAACCAAACGAGACTAAAGAAAAACATTCCCAAATTTACCAGGAAACGATGAACAACATTTTTTGAACACGTTTGGAAAGGAAAAATCATGCTAAAAGACAATTGCGGATTAGAAACCCCCATCCCATCCACTTCTAACGCTCAAATCACACACACACACACACACGCACGCACGCACGCACATACACACACACACGATGATAAAAGTTCACACATTTAGAAATTTGTTTTTATCCAGAACTTGCAATGATACAAATCAAAGGGTCTTAATCACACATCAGCGAGAAACACTTAGCAACAATAACGACGCAGGTAAAAGCCTACATGAAAACAAGAAAGAAGGAACGAACACGAAAGAAAGACATTATTATATGATACTGTGGCCACAGTTTTACAGGTTTGACTCGTGATTTATGTATGCATGTGCACATGCAGACTTCTGGAATCTTTAAGCACCAGGATGATGAACGATGCCTGTATGACGAAAAAACAGAGTTCACAATTATCGAAGAGGTGATGGAGAACCACGGTGATTAAGCACTACTGATGTATGCATGCGTGCGTGTGTGCGTGCGTGTGTGTGTGTGTTGGGGGATAGATATAATATGCACAAACACTGGAGGTGCTGAAATGAAGTCTCTGCTGACGCGATGATGACATAGCGTTGAACAGACGGCGGCGATGACGGAACTGACGGGAACAAAAACCAGTGGACGATGACTATGATTTCAAGTGGAAACGACGAGTAAGATGAATCCCTGAGAAGAAAGTAGTGTAGGAACTGCCGTTACTGGACCACTCTGTGCTTTGACCCCAAAATTGCCTGGTGACAAACAGTGGAGAATCCCTGAGAAGCATTTGAAGTGCCGAGCAGTCAAACAGCAACCATAGCTGAAGGAGACTGGCAATGGAAGCAGCTAGGACACTGCAACACTTCCAGGTGGGTACTGCTACCCTGATGGCTGGAACCGCACAGAACACTGGCGCGAGGACCTACAGCTACCCGGAGGAAAAACGATCGGGTGTCAGCTGGGCACTGATGAACCGTGCAGAGAACGCAGCAGGCACGTGCGTGTCCCCAGACAGTCACTAGCAAAAATCCACGACCATCGTCATGGACAAGGTACGGGGAATTGATACTTCGCTCAGTGACCACCCGAACGCACCAGCAACACGTTCGTTCCCACGACACCCCTCCCCCACCCCCCACCCCTCTCTATACTCTAAAGCTGAATGGGTGGGGAAACAAATTGGGTGTATACTTTGCAATTGTCGTTAGATGTGAACAAATAAATAACTTCTCATCCTGTGTTGTTTTTTTCCCCCCAACCAAACAACAACCTAGACCCCTTAAACGTGCACATAATTATTCACCTGAATATTTGTATGACGTTTTTATTACAGTTCAAAAATTGGTCTCTTAAAATGTTAAACGTGCGCATGGTGGTGTGTCCATCGAGATCGATGATGACCATCGTTGTCATCCAGATGGGGGATGGGGGATGGGGGGAGGGTGGTGGTGGGGTGGGGGGAAAGATGCTCATGAATCTATCTGTGAGTGCGCAGATGGCTGAATAGTCCAATCTGCGCACGAAATGTTCGCTGACAGTTGGGGCAGACAAAGACAGGCATATCATTGTCAGGGAGCTTGTTTGCCCGTGACTTTCTGGCCTGCTTCTTCTCAACAGCTGCAGCAGTCCTGTTGGCCTCGCACAACCTGGCGCCTTTGTGCACAGCAGCGCGCCATTTGTCACGGTCCACTGCAGATTCCTCCCAGGAGTCAGGGTTGATATCAAACGCTTTCAGAGAGACTTTCAGAGTATCTCTGAAGCGCTTCTTCTGACCTCCGTGTGATCTCTTCCCTTGTTGCAGCTCGCCATAGAAGAGCCTTTTGGGCAGCCGATGGTCTGGCATGCGCGCCACGTGTCCAGCCCAGCGAAGCTGGGACTGCATCAGGATGGTGAAGATGCTGGGAAGGGTGGCTTTTGCGAGCACCTCTGTGTCTGGGGTCTTGTCTTGCCACTTGATGTTCAGTAGCTTCCTTAGGCATGTTGTGTGGAAGTGGTTCAGCTTCTTGGCATGTCGTTGGTACACTGTCCAAGTTTCGCAGGCGTACAGTAGTGTGGGGAGAACTACTGCTCTGTAGACCTTTAGCTTGGTCTCAAGACTAATGCCTCTTCAACGTGCGCATAATTATTCATTAAAATATCTATATGACATTTATTACAGTTCAAAATTTGGTCTATAAAAATGTACGTTTTCCACAGCTAGGTTACATCAAACGAAAGAAACACTAAAATAGTAACGAAAAAGAATCTTGAAAGATTGAAACCGACGTTAATGATAGAAAGAAGAAGACAGGAAGCGACAAACAAACACACGAATAAACAACAAAGAAACACACACACACACACACACGCGCGCGCGCGCAACGCACACACACAACAATAATAACAACAAACAAACAAAAAAACAAAACAAACAAATGAAACAAAAAGTGAGACTGAAATAGAATGTCTGAATGAAAGAAATAAAGGAAGAAAAATGAAAGAGACTAACAAAAGTACATGAAAAAAACAGATTTGGGTGGGCAGACACAGTAAAGAGAAACAAAGGAAACAACACATGTAAACTTCTTTTTCTGTGTTCGTGGGCTGCAACTCCCACGTTCACTCGTATGTGCACGAGTGGGCTTTTACGTGTATAACCGCTTTTACCCCGCCATGTAGGCAGCCATACTCCGCTTTCGGGGGTTTGCATGCTGGGTATGTTCTTGTTTCCATAACCCACCGAACACTGACATGAATTAAATGGATCTTTAACGTGCGCATTTGATCTTCTGCTTGCCGTATACACACGAAGGGGGGTTCAGGCGCTAGCAGGTCTGCACACATGTTGACACGGGAGATCGGAAAAATCTCCACCCTTTACCCACCAGGCGCCGTCACCGTGATTCGAACCCGTGACCCTCAGATTGAAAGTCCAACGCTTTAACCACTCGGCTGTTGCGCCCGTCTGAAGTAAACAAAAAGTTGTGACAATTAATTTTTTCTCTTTTTTTCTTTTTCTTTTAATTATTTTTTTTGTATACTTGTTACTCTCATCGTTTATTTCTTATTTCTACGCTTAAAGCCACCTCTTGCAGCTCTGGTCTCAAACGCCATCCAATGCAGTAAAAACTAAGAGATGCTCAGTCTGGCTGTTGCCCAGACACAAAGACTTACATACTTCACACAAAAAACTTCAGGACAACTTCATAAAAGCAGGAATGTTTTCATAGAGTGGCAGCCACCACCCCCCCCCCCACCCCCCACCCCCATAAAAAGGAAAGAAAAGAAAATATCAATATATATATATATATATATATATATATATATATATATATATATATATATATATATATATATATATATATATATATATATGTATCATCAAAAAACAAACTAACAAAAAATCGAGAAATGATTTAATCTATTATGGTCTGCCGCTAGTGGCCTTCTCGATCATTGAACACAAAGACGGTTGTTGCAGGCACACGTGCATCAAGAAAAATGCGTTCAGAAAAAAAAGAACACACACACACACACACACACACACACACACACACACACACACACACACACACACACACACACACACACACACACACAGAGAAAACAAACAAAAAACCCAGCAAGATTACACTTATTCATGGGTTTATGAACGAAAAATGTCCATTTCCATCGTTTAAAAAAAAGGGAAAAAATCCCCTCTTTGTCATGAATGGTGCTCATTACATTGACTGCATTCACCACAGTTTGCCGAAACAATCAGCATTATTGATTTTTACCATGCTTCCAAGAAGAATGCATAGCAAGTTCCAATGTGGTCCTTAGCTTTTTTTTTGTGGTGATCCCTGTTGATCGAAGTGATGGCGAACACGCTAGATTAACTGTCCAGACTGGACATTTGTCTTTGATTGCAGCCAATTTTAAAGGTTTACTAAGCAGTTTCACCAATTCTACTTCGACAGAGAAGAGTGAATTTAAAAAAAAAATGATGATAAGAAGAAGGAGAAGAAGAAGAAGAAGAAAAAAAAAAAAAAAAAAAGAAAGAAAGAAAGAAAAGCCGATCGCAAAATACATTTGAAGCTACTGTCTTCCTCGGTTGATTTATGCGCGTATGTGTCCTTTTAGTGTACACTTTTAGTTCATCTTTGTCTGCCTCTGCTCTCTTTGTCTCCCTGTTTTTCTTTCTTTCATTCAGAGCCTGCCTTTCTGTCTGTCTGTCTATCTGTTTGTCTGCGACCCCCCTCGCCCCCCCCGCGCGCCCCCATCTCCTCTTGCTGTTTTTGGTTTGTTTCGATGTCTTTTTTGTTGTGTGACAGATTCATTGACTGTCAGTACAATCGATGGCATCCACACAGATAAAACAAAACAAAACAGATACATGATCAATGTACCAAATTACTGACCACTTGAAAACAAAAACTGACGATTTCTAAGGAATAGTCGCTGAATTCAGATATTATAGCGTTTCGAAATTGGGGTAATGCTCGTTTTTATGCTCGTGTTTTAACTCACTCAGTACGGCCAGTCCTCTCTTCTCCTCTACACAGACCCCTCGGATGTCCAGTGGGTGTCTGAATGACCCAACCTTTAGCTTCCGTCGTCAGAATTGTGGTATTCTTTGTCAACATTCACGTCTTCAGTATAAGAGCCTTCGCTTGCAATATTTTGATGACGGTAATTGGGGTGAAACGCTGTTGACGTCGTCTCTTTCGCCGTTCGTATGGAGAGAGTTAAAGATTAAATGAAACTTGGAGAGCAAATAACACCCAGCATATTAGTTCGTCGGCCGTGTCTGTTTAAAGTGATCATGTTCCTTCCATCAGAAAATGAAGACACACCTGCAAGGCCCACAAAAAGTGAATGACCACTTCGGAATGCTCACAGTTTCAGTTTCAGTTTCAGTAGCTCAAGGAGGCGTCACTGCGTTCGGACAAATCCATATACGCTACACCACATCTGCCAAGCAGATGCCTGACCAGCAGCGTAACCCAACGCGCTTAGTCAGGCCTTGAGAAAAAAAAAAAAAGAAGAAGAAAAAAAAGGTGAATAAATAATAGATAAGCTTACATAAATAAATAAATAAATAATAATTATGATATAATGCTCACAGCTTTCTTCTTTGGGGCATGGTGAAATCATGGTGAAATTCCGGCACACAGCAGCCTATGACGGGTGCAATAGCCGAGTTGTTAAAGCGTACGTTGGACCTTCAATCTCGGGGTCCCGGATTCAAATCTCGGTAACGGCGCCTGGTGGGTAAAGGGTGGAGATTTTTACCATCTCCCAGGTCAGTATGCAGACCTACTTGTGCCTGAACCCCCTTCATGTGGATGCGCACGCAGAAGATCAAATACGCTCGCTAAAGATCCTGCAATCCATGTTAGCGTTCGGTGGGTTGTGGAAACAAGAACATAACCAGCATGCACATCCTCGAAAGCGGAGTATGGCAGCCTACATGGCGGAGTAAATAAAGAAAACGGTCATTCGTAAAATGTTACATGTCTGTCTAAGTGTGCATGTGTGCGTGCCTGAAATTTGATTAAATCACACAGGAAACGAATGATGAGCACCCAATGGCAGCCGTCAGTCGGCCAACCCTCTCTCTGTCTTATACGTAAGAGCGCAAACACACCACATACATGAACGCACGCACGCACGCACGCACGCACACACACACACACACACACACACACAAAAGTGCTACACACAGACACAGATACACAGACACAGATACACACACACACACACACACACACACACACACACACGCACGCACGCACGCACTCACACACACACACACACACACACACACACACACACACACACACACACACACACACACACACACACACACACACACGAATGCTCTGACGTTTTATGATCTGTGCAAACCCACGTACCAGTTCGACAAAAACAAACAAGTACTGTATTCCAGATAATAACTATGTTTCAGTGTTGGCCGGTGAAGAGCAATTTGTCCACCAATGGTGTCTGGCTTGAGTCGTTCATTAATTTCGAGTTCGAAAACTTTCTGTTTTGCGTCATACCAAAGATAACCTACTGAAGGGATTAGTAAGTTTGTTATACTGACTGTTCTGCGTCATACCAAAGATACTGTAGGGAGTAGTAAAGCAGCAAAAACAACCGATTTGTCCCCGATAGGGTTCACACAGAGGCGCCGCGTGACAGAGTCAGTTTGGCTGGTTATGATATGATATGATATGATATGAGTACTTATATAGCCCCTATCCTCGGTCGGAGACCAAGCTCTAAGAGCTGTATAAAGACGGAGTGATTTGCGCAACAGGCTGCCTACCTGGGTAGAACCGACTGACGGCTGCCATTTACGCGCTCGTCATTCGTTTCCTGTGTCATTCAATCAGGTTTCAATTACACACATACACACTCATACAGACAGTAACATTTTACGTGTATGACCGTTTTGTTCATTTGCCCCGCCATGTAGGCTGCCATACTCTGTTTTCGGGGGTGTGCATGTTGGGTATGTTCTTGTTTCCATAACCTACAGAACGCAGACATGGATTACAGGATCTTTAACGTGTGTATTTGATCTTCTGTGTGCGTATACACACGAAGGGGGTTCAGGCACGAACAGATCTGTACACAGGTTTACCTGGGAGATCTGAAAAATCTCCACCCTTTACCCACCAGGCGCCGTTACCGAGATTTGACTTCTGATCCAGTGTACACCAGTGACCAGGGTTCGAGGCTTCATGTCAGCATGGTGTTGTGTCCATGGGAAAGGCATTTTCCTCTGGACTTTTCCTCAACCCACCCAGGTGTGAACGGGTACCTGACTTTGGACACGGAAGGACGGGCGAAATAGCCGAGTGGTTGAAGCGTTGGACTTTCAATCTGAGCATCACGGGTTCTTCTTCTTCTTCTTCTGCGTTCACTCGTATGCACACGAGTGGGCTTTTACGTGTATGACCGTTTTTATCCCGCCATGTAGGCAGCCATACTCCGTTTTCGGGGGTGTGCATGCTGGGTATGTTCTTGTTTCCATAACCCACCGAACGCTGACATGGATTACAGGATCTTTAACGTGCGTATTTGATCTTCTGCTTGCATATACACACGAAGGGGGTTCAGGCACTAGCAGGTCTGCACATATGTTGACCTGGGAGATCGTAAAAAATCACCACCCTTTACCCACCAGGCGCCGTCACCGTGATTCGAACCCGGGACCCTCAGATTGAAAGTCCAACGCTTTAACCATTCGGCTATTGCGCCCGTCGGATCACGGGTTCGAATCTCGGGAACGGCGCCTGGTGGGTAAAGGGTGGAGATTTTTCTGATCTCCCAGGTCAACATATGTGCAGACCTGCTTGTGCCTGAACCCCCTTCTTGTGTGTACACAAGCAGAAGATCAAATACCCACGTTAAGGATCCAGTAATCCATGTCAGCATTCGGTGGGTTATGGAAACAACAGCATATAAATTCATTGACACCGTGGATATGAATTCATTGACACCGTGAATATGAATTCATTGACACCGTGAATATGAATTCACTGTGAATTCATTGACACCGTGAATATGAATTCACTGACACCGTGAATGTGAATTCACTGACACCGTGAATATGAATTCATTGACTTCATTGACATTGTGAATATGAATTCATTGACACCATGAATATAGATTCATTGACACTATGGCCGCATGTGGCTATGAAAGTTTTAACTTTTAGATGTTAGCACGAAGGAGTTTGAACAGTTTCTGTAATGTCTGAATAAACCAGTCCTGGAGCGCAATTCAGTATCGTGTGTGTCTTCCTCCGCTGCCCCATTTCTCGACAAGTTGTGTGCTTCACTTCTGTCCTCGGCTCGCTTCTGTCACAGTCTGTCTCCAGCCAGCACGATCCTTCGTGGGTAACAGACAACACAACGACGAGAAGAAGAAGGAGGAGGAGGAGGAGGAGGTGAAGAAGAAGAAGAAGAAGAAGAAGAAGAAGAAGAAGAAGAAGAAGAAGAAGAAGAAGCAGGAGGAGGAGGAGGAGGAGGAGGAGAAGAAGAAGAAGAAGAAGAAGAAGAAGAAATTAAAGAGGAGGAGGAGGAGAAGAAGAAGAAGAAGGGGGAGGAGGAGGAGGAGGAGGAGAAGAAGAAGACGACGAGGAGGAGGAGAAGAAGAAGAAGAAGAAATTAAAGAGGAGGAGGAGAAGAAGAAGGAGGGGGAGGAGGAGGAGGAGGAGGAGGAGAAGAGGAGGAGGAGGAGGAGGAGGAGGAGGAGAAGAAGAAGAAGAAGAAGAAGAAGAAGAAGAAGAAGAAGAAGAAGAAGAAGAAGAAGAAATTAAAGAGGAGGAGGAGAAGAAGAAGAAGAAGAAGAAGAAGAAGAAGAAGAAGGGGGAGGAGGAGGAGGAGAAGAAGAAGAAGAGGAGGAGGAGGAGACGAAGAAGAAGAAGAAGAAGAAGAAGAAGAAGAAGAAGAAGAAGAAATTAAATGGATCGTTCTGCCATGCTTTGCTCTCTGTATGGAGTGATGGCCTAGTGGTCATTCGTCCGCTTAGGAAGCGAGAAAATCTGAGCGCACAGGTTTGAATCCCACATTCGCCAGTAGGCCTGTTTAGTTCTCCCCCTCCACTAGACCTTAAAGGTGGTCTGGACGGTAGTGATTCGGATGAGACGATAAACCAAGGTCCCGTGTCCAGTGTGCACTTGGCAGACGCAAAAGAACCCACGTCAACTAAAGGATTGTCTCTGGCAGATTTCTGTAGAAAATTCAACTTTGATAGGAAAACAAATACTGTTGCGGGTTGAAAAAACAAACAAACAAAAAACCCCAGTGGTACTGCACTATAGCGACGCGCTCTCCCTGAGGAGACCAGCCCAAATGTCACACAGAGAAATCTGTTGTGACCAAAGAGTAATGAATTACAATACAATCCAGTACAATACATTGCCATGTTTCACTCCGTAAAATCTCTGCACCCAGCTCTTTCAAGTCTGACGTTATAATCTGATTGTCCTAAAAACCACACATGTTTATATATATATATATATATATATATATATATATATATATATATATATAATAGAGAGAGAGAGAATTGGAACTGGAATTGGAATTGGAATTTATTCACAAAGGCCAGGATATAAACATGAAAACATAAGTGCCAAATTGGATGCAACGTTAGCAGTGATTATCAATATTACACAGTATAACAGTAATAGTAATACTACGTCATTGGTAATGAGCTAACTATTTCTCTTCTTTTGAATGTTTGGTACAAGAATACAGCAAAATTGTTCATTACAAGTTCATTTCTAACAACCAGAGGTAATGAAAGTCTAAAGTAACTGTTTATATATATATATATATATATATATATATATATATATATATATATATATATATATATATATATATATATAATATTTGGCTGGTATAAACTGAAATCTAAGATCATCAAGGGCAGGGCAACAGAGTACAAAATGTACCTCAGTCTCAGTGGCATTTCTGCATAAAGGGTATTTCATCATATTCACATTGTGTTCTTTGTATCTGAAACTATGTACCGCAATATCAGAAATTTCAAATCGAAATCTTGTTAGTATATACCTTACATATCTATTTAGATCAATCATAAGGTATGGTTCTATGTTATGATTGGTTTTAGATTTTCTGTACTCAAAGAATCTATCGCTATCATTAAAGTGACTTTTCCACTTTTGCCAACCACAATCGACAAGTCTTTGTTTAAACAACTTTATAAAAGAGTTAACACAACCCACCCACTGATTTTCCAATACGAAAAAAAGCCCCATACGTCGCTAGTGTATCACGAACCTTAGAAGCCCAGTTTTTCCTTTGTTAGCTAAACTAAAAGCATTTTATAGGCCTTGAAAGGTAGTCTGTGTGCTTCCATTCGTGTCAGTTTCAGACAATATCGATTAGCAGACGTGCCGGAGTAAATAGTCAATGGAAGCCTGTCTAATTCGCCATAAATAAGAGCGTTTGATGTTTATGTGCTGACTCCTAGGTATTTTTTTCAAAAAGAATTGATGAACACTCTCTATTGCAGCAGAAGCTTTATCCAAACCCCATAGTTCTGCACCATAAAGCAGAATGGGCTGCACCTGGGCATCAAACAATTTTAATAATATATTTATATCGTTAAAATTTAATTTATACAGCTTAAACATAATACTAAACGCAGCTCTTTTCCCCCGCTAGCCAAATCCTGACATACGTTACTGAAACTCAGTTTGGTAGAGAACAATATTCTTAAATAACGATATGAATTTACAGCTGACATCTTAATCGTATTATAAAACCATCTCTCTGTACCAGCTATATATCCACCTTTCCTAAAAACTACAATGCTACTCTTATCCATATTAACTTTAAGTTGTAGCTCAGATGCGGCGTTGTAAAGATTGTTTAATTGCGTCTGTAAGCTAATCACAGTTTCTGATAGTAACGCAATGTCATCAGCAAACAAAAGAATAAACAATTCAATCATATCATAACTTACATTTGCACCATGCCTTCCTTTATGGATGATCTCTTGAGCTAACTCATTAATGAATAAAGAGAAAAGAACAGGGCTACACACATCACCTTGTTTTACACCATTAGTACAATTGATATAACCCGTGATTCGTGTTCCAACCCTAATCCTAGCCTTAACGATATTGTACATACTTTTTATACATCGAAATAATTTTCCTTTAATACCATTTTTCAACAATGTAGGCCAAAGAAGTTTCCGCGATATAGAATCGAACGCCTTCTCAAAATCTATAAAGGCAACATACAATTTTCTATCAGATATGAAAGATATGAATTGCTTTTGAATAAATGCTAACAGTGTGAACATAAGATCAAGGTATTCTCCTGTTATATTATTCTGATCTATCCATTCTTGAAGTCTCGAATTTATAATAGAAATAAAAAGCTTACTACTTATGTCAGACAACGAAATACCTCTATAAATATTTGGATAATTGACATTGCCTTTTTCGAATAAAGGAAGAATAATAGTTTCTTGCCAGTTGTCAGGGTATACCACATCAAAATATTTCACCAAAAAGTCAACCACTACATCATTAGCGTTTTTAAGGAGTTCACCGATCACACTATCAGGTCCTGCTGCCTTACCACATTTTAACTTTTTATTATTTTTTTTCTCCATAGAAATCATCACAACCTCTTTGGATACAGGACGATTCAATACATAACAATAATCAAACCCATCAACAACATAATCAACATCACATTCATTCATTTTGAATACAACATTATGATTGTCACTATCTTGAGACATATTCACATTTTCATCAGAGATGTTTTCTTCTTCCAGGACTCTCTTCCAGAGAGAGAGAGAGAAAGAGAGAGAGAGACAGACAGACAGACAGACAGACAAAGACAGAGACAGAGACAGAGACACACAGACACAGACACACACACACATCGCGCGCGCGCGAGAGAGAGAGAGAGAGAGAGAGAGAGAGAGGGAGGGAGGGAGAGAGAGATAGACAGACAGACAGAAGGTCAGACAGGTGTGCGTGTATGTGTGGCAGTGGCCTGAAAATATTGAACATAACAGTTCAAAAAACAAACAAACAAGTGAGTAACACCACATGGAATTAACCTTCTGATGGAAAAACATGCAGGATAACAATTTTTTTCATGTCTTCAAGAAAACAATGAACTTTCGAATTATTGCCACGTCGGCCAAAATATTTCAGTTCAGCGGCTTTTCGGATGACATGTCGGATCATTTTCACCGTCGGACTTTCGACAAGTCGGGTTGTCGACACTTCGGATTATTGACGCGTCGAACTATCGGACTGTAGCAGAGTAGAGTAGAGCAGATTGGAGCGGATCAGAGTACAGTGAGGTAGTGGAGTAGAGTAGAGTAGAGTAGAGTAGAGTGGAGTGGAGTTGAACAGAGTAGAGCAGAGTAGAGCGGAGCTGAGTTGAGCAGAGCGAAGGGTAATGGAGTAGAGTAGTGTAGAGTAGAGTGGAGTGGAGTGGAGCTGAGTGGAGTGGAGGAGAGTGGAGTAGAGTACAGTAGAGCTGAGTTGAGCTGAGCAGAGTAGAGTGGAGTAGAACGGAGCTGAGTGAAGTAGAGTGGAGGGTAATGGAGTAGAGTAGTGTAGAGTAAAGTGGAGTGGAGTAAAGCGGAGTAGAGTGGAGTGGAGCTGAGTGGAGCTGAGTGGAAGAGAGCAGAGAAGAGTATAGTGGTGTAGAGTACAATAGAGTAGAGTGGAGTGGAGTTGAGCAGAGTAGAGTGGAGTAGAACGGAGCTGAATGGAGTAGAGTAGAGGGTAGTGGAGTAGAGCAGAGTGGAGTGGAGGAGAATGGAGTAGAGTGGAGTAGAGTGGAGCAGAACAGAGCGGAGTGGAGTGGAGTAGAGAAGAGTTGGGTAGAGTAGAGTAGAGTAGAGTGGAGTAGAGTAGAGTGGAGTAGAGCGGAGTAGAGTGGAGTAGAACAGAGCGGAGTGGAGTGGAGTAGAGTAGAGTGGAGTAGAGTAGAGCGTGGTGGAGTAGAGCTGACTAGAGAACAAAGCAACCAGTTACCCAAGAGGATAACACAGTATACTGTAGATCACTCAGAACACACACACACACACACACACACACACACACACACACACCGAAAATCCCCACATCCACGCTACCACCACCCACAAATTTACACCTCAGTCCCACACACACACACTCCCTCATCTGCCGCATCAGCGCCAACCCACTCTGCACCCTCTCCCTATACATACTCATATACATACCATCCCTACCCCTCATCCACCCTCAGCCCCCCCCCACCGCTCAACCTCCTTCCACCAAAACACTCACAACCCCTACCCCACCCCAGCATACATAGACACACACAGCGAACAGCACACACAGCGAACAGAACACACACACACACACACACACACACACGTTCACGCACACACACACACACACACACACACGTTCACACACACACACACACACACACACGTTCACACACACACACACACACACACACACACGCACGCACGCACGCACGCACGCACGCACAAGCGGAAAAGTGATGTTTCCTGATTCACATTTACCGTTGCTGCTGTATTCTTTCTTCTCCAAACCGTTGGCTCGTGTGCACGTGCACAAAAGACGGGCGCTTTCCCTCGGTCGGAGTCAGCCGCCGCCGCCGACACCGCCGCCGCTGTCTCCTTGAATAAACTCTGCCTGCTGATGTGACGTCAAGAGTCGCATCGTGGCTGTGACGTAGGCACCGGGTGATGTCATCAGCGACTTCAGTTTTTGGCTGTGGCGAGGGTGGTGTCTAGCTGTGACGTCGTCGACGCGGCTGACCGCTTGTGACAGGAGTTGCCGGGAGAGGTAAGCGATTTATCTATTTATTTATTTCTTTATCTATTTATTTATTCATTTGTCATTCTGAACAACTTTTTTACCCTTGACTTGAAGTAGATGCTAACGTGGCGATAGCCTTGAGATGGCCTTAGTGGTCGGCGAGGCTCTAAGCATCATAATTTGATTCGATTTGATTCTAAACAACAACACAAGTACATACATATGCTCAAAAATATTCTTTGTCTCCGTCTGTCCTTAAGTATCTGTTGTTTTTTTCCCCTTCTTTCTGTTTGCTGGTATGGAAGAAACTTTGACGTTTGTTTGTACTTAACGTGTGTTTTTGTGTGTGTGTTTTACTGCTTGTCATCTGTCTTTGAGTGTGGTTCTGAAGATAAGATATACCCTACGAGTTTTCCTCTTAACTGTCAGTAGCAACAACAGAAATAAAAGTAATCATACAGTGGCATCAGTAGTAGTAGTAGTAGTAGTAGTAGTAGCAGCAGTAGGAGCAACAGCAGCAGCAGCAGCAGCAGCAGCAGGTGTTATAATATTCAGTGCTTCAGCCCACACAGCTGCATGGTACTAGTGCGAAGAGGAGTTTGTTGACCTTTTCACCACTCACACGGCAGAGCAGTGACGTGGTGATGGATGCAGCGAAGGCGGTGACAATGTATGTCATCGACAACGCTTCAAGGTCAAAGCGCTGAAAGACTGACCCAGAAGCCAACTTCAACAGCATACAGCAGTTTTGAAAACCACTGGTTTTGCCTAACCGGCTTGTGCTCGCTGTTTTGACTACTTAAACCAG